>NW_006798409.1:1253300-1261349 GCF_000442215.2 Lipotes vexillifer | reverse complement strand
CCTCCCCCGCATCGGCAGGTGGACTCTCAGCCACTGCGCCACCAGGGAAGCCCCATGGTACCGTGTTTGATTCAAAAACCAGACAACCCAGCAGGCAAAGAATAAGGCAAAGAATAAAGCAAAGAACAGATGAAGTCTCTGGAAAGGCCAAAGAAAGGTTCCATCACCACACACGGCACGAATTCTTCCTACCTTTCTTCTCCATCCTTCTCTCTGTGTCTCACATTTCAGTTTTTTGAGACTCTCTCTCCTGCCCAGACAAACTCTGCCCCTCTCTTCCCGGAGGACATGCTCAGTGCTTTCCCTCTGTCTTTTTTGTGCAACAGTAGCTCTCAAACCCTTCTGTTGAAAATCCTACCATTTTCTCCTTTTCCCTCTCTTTTATTTTCCCTGTACCAAAAATATCAAGACCAAGCTGGCATTCCAAAATGGGGGGACCCTGGGGGTGGGTTGGGAAAGAGAGTCTAGGATTATTGGTGCCTTTAACACTAATAGTGCCCGAAGCACTATTGATACTCTATTGATTACCTACTATGTGTTGGACATGATATTAAATTACTGAATTTAACAGGTATCTAAATTGGGGTTTTCTTAAGTGCTTTCTGAGGATACTGTGTTCCTTGAGAGCAAGGTTTGATGATTAAACACATTTGGAAAATGGGTTGTCTCTTATCTGTCTCCTTGAGATTCGCAATACATATTACATGTATGATAATTCCTACAGTAAATATGCATATTTGTCATTGGTTAACCCAGGATTTCCCTAATTTATTTGATCACTAAACTCACCTGACCCTGGAAAAAGAAGCCAATGTCAGCAGCACATTTGGCCCACACAGATCTAGAAAATGGAAGTCACCAAAGCACACTCGTTCTGTTGTTTGCAGGTCCTGGAGAGCCTCATGGGAATCCACCCTGATCTACTGGGGTGTTTGTGGTGATGTAGACATGGGCTTGTTTATTCTTGACACACAGGTTTTGTCCCCGAGGCATAGGTGGACATAGATGGGTAAGGATGAGCCAATGAGACAAGTCAGCGATGGCTTACACACAAGTCAGAAATGCAAGATGGCATCTAATCATCTCGGTGGGGAAGGAGAGGGGGCGGGTGCCTCAGAGACCAGGAAGTCCAGCCCTAGCCCAGCAGCTATCACTGGCCCACAGAGTGGCACACATGATATAAGTCTGCAGCAACACACGGAAGCCCTAAATTTAAGCTTGCTCTAGACTTGGGCTGACAACTAGAAACAGAAAAATCAGTAAATCAACTTGGTGCTTCCGAATGGGATTTATTTTCAAACATGGTGATGGCTTTTCTAAACACCCAGATCCTTTTTGTGTCCTTTCTCACACTCCCCTTCACCGAGCCCCACCCTTCTCCCTCAGCATCATGCTTTTCTAAATCAAATAGACACTTAGCATGATCCGCAAGCCAGAACAGCCCAAGGAACAGCATCCCCTCTGGCCAGAGCCAGCGCCTCACAGAGCTGCTGTGAGAGCCAGGCATTTTGTTATTTTGCTGTTTGCTTTTGGAACTTCTTTAAAACAAACCTCAAAGAAGAGCAAACTCTTATCTGAAACTAATTCCTTTTAGAATCCAAGGAATGACTCACAGAGGCTGTTTTGACATCTGTGTTCCCTGTTGAGTTAATATGATTAGACTCATACATTCTATTTTTGAAACGTAGACTTTGTACCCTGAATATTCTTCCAGAACAAAGAAGAATAGGGGGAAAATGACACCCCTATTTACATATGTGCCGTTTGCCCCCCTTACTTTTGTCTTTCATGGTCTCGTTTTTTCCATCAGATTAAAGAGATTGGACAAATTATTCAGGTAAGTTGCATAATGCTCTTTGGAATAAGTCATGTCCCTGCACAAACTAATAATATGAAAAGTTCTCTTTTCACGAGATGACAGATGAATGGCTAAGCAAACATGTCGTATATCTACTCAATGGAATATTATCCAGCCTTAAAAAGGAGTGAAATTCTGACACAGGCTACAACATGGCTGGACCTTGAGGACATGATGTAAGTGAAATAAATCAGTCACAAGAAAACAAATACTATATAATTCCACTGATATGAGGTCCCTAGAGTAGTTAAATTCGTAGAGAAAAAGGTAGAATGATGGTTCCCAGGGGCTGGGGGCAGGGAAATGGGGAGTTAGTGATTAATGGATAAGACGTTTGAGCTGGGGAAGATGAAAAAGTTCTGGAGACAGATGTCATCATTGTAGTTCAACAATGTAAATGTAGTTAATACTACTGAACTGAGCACTTAAAAATGGTTAAAGTGATCAATTTTTGGTATGTGTATTTTACACTCCCCCCTGACAAACACGCAAAGTTCCCTTTTCTCTGGAGCAGACATTGAGCAATGCCTGTGTCCCAAGCTTCCCCCTGCTCGTTTCTGATCTTACCAACCCTGCTGCTCCAGAAATAGCCGTGCTCCGGGTTCTTCAAAGCTAAGGCATGGCAGACCTAAGTCCCCTCTCATCCAGAACTGGCACAGTTCCAGCTGAGGGAGGTGGTTTTCTTATACTCTGCGATGGATGGTCTTAGCTGGGGGCAGGTGCAGCCAGCTTTCCAGGGAAAAAAGTCTCAACTGTTGAAATTTATGGGTCCTGAGATTTGTTCTAAGTCACGGTAGTCGTTAAAGTAAGTTAAGGTTGGTACCCTTTGTTCTTGTGTCATAAACCATCTGCTACAAAGCGTTCAAAGACACACAGCCCTCCAACTTGGCCATAAAATTAACCCTAATCTCCAGACTGCTTGCTCTGTGTTTCAACTGTGTGGCCAGCTCAAGTGCTGAAGCACTTTGTGTGTGAGATAATTTTTGATAAGTCCCATAAAGCAATGTTGCTCATAATAACAGACATCCTGTGTGCCCAATAAGGACAACGAACTGGGCTAACAACAAACCTCAAAAGAAGTATTCTGTTGTTTGAGGTTGAAAGAAACAATAAAGATCTTTTATTCTTGCCATTAGAATAATGGTCTTTTGAGGACTTCATTTTTGAAAGAGTCTCTGGCATGACTGCAGAGGTCATAAACACCCATATCATATGTATTTTCAAGTTTTCTCTTTAAGGCACTCACACATTTCAGAATGACATGTTAAAAGATATATACAGCTGGGAGAGTGACCAGTCATAACATTCCAAGAATAATCCCTGTTAAATATGTTATAATCTTTCTTGGCTAGACTTGTTCTGAACATCTTATTCGTTGTACTGAAAGAGCTGCTTTCCTCTCTTGACAATGCACCTGCATGGACTTTGGAGAAATAAGGATTGATCGTACCAAATAAATACACAATTGTCAGAAAAAGTTTACAAATAAAAAGTCTTGTCACGTGTTTTTCACATGCAGGTCATTCTCAATTTCTTAACTGGGGTTAATTTGGAGTGATATTAACACACTCGCTGGTTGGCTTTAACCCCTCTCCTTCATGTTTCTAGACCATAGCAGTGATGTACCCTAGGGGCCACAGGGTGGGAAAGATGGATAAGAACTCAATTACCACCAGTTTCCAGGATTCCTAATTAGGAAGGTCTCTTTCTGGCCAGGACTGGGGGAGCAGCCGTATAATACAGTGCAAACACAGTGCCAAGGGCAAGGGGCTTGGCTGGGTCTGGTTGTTGCCACTTGAGATGCCAGGCTTGGTACCATATTGCACCAGCCATGACAACAAGCTCTTAACAGGGCCGGAAAATGACTTAGGCATGGTTATTGCCAAATCCCCTCTGTTGGCCTTTCTCCCCGCTCTTTCCTGCCCTCCTTTCAAGTCTGGGCAGAAAGAAGGATGCGCTTTCTTCTGGGTGTCCTAGGATAAGCCACAGGAGAGCCCCTGCCAACAATTATGCATTTTGTGGTCATGGAAGGCAGGTGTGGTTGGAGCCCTGCACAGAAATTAACAAGCCCAACACTGACCCCAGAGCATGCTGGGAAAAGCCCTCCTGGTGCCCTGGAATGGAGAGCAGAAGCTCGTCCTAGACTTGCAGAAGCTCTGTGGACTGTAAAGAACCAGAAGGGAGGAGGTAGGCAGGGGCAACCCCTGGTGAAGCTTTAAGCCTCCGTATCTCCGTCTGCGGATAAGGACAATGCTATGAGGAAAATAAACAAAGTGATGTGCTGTGGGTGGTTTGGTGGGTTTTTTTTTTAACTTTTTACTTTATATTAGAGTATAATTGATTAACAATGTTGTGTTAGTTCCAGGTGTACAGCAATGTGATTCAGTTATACACATACATGTGTGTATCTATTCTTTTTCAAATTCCTTTCCCATCTAGGTTGTTATATAATCTTGAGCAGAGTTCCCTGTGCTAGACAGTAGGTCCTTGTTGGTTATCTGTTCTAAATATAGCAGCGTGTACATGTCAATCCTAAACTCTCTAACTGTCCCACCCCCCCCCACCCTTCCCCCCTGTAACCACAAGTTCATTCTTTAAGTCTGTTGTGGTAGTTTTAGGTGGGTGGTCAAGCCGCAGCCAAGCTGAGACCTCAGAGATGCCAAGACGCCAGGAAAGCAAAGACACAGGAGGAAATCTCTGTATAGGGGTGGAGCATCAAGTGCAAAGGCCCTGTGACAAGAAGCATCTGGGGTGTTTAACGAGCAACCAAGTGTATGGCTACAGTGGACGGAGGGTGGGACCTGCTGGAGGCTGAGTTTACAGCAGTGGATGGGGTCCCTCACCCAGAGCATCAGTGAGGAGAGTAAAGACCCCACGTGTCCTCTGAGGGCGCTGTTCTCACCTGCAGCCCCAAACCACCCAGGGGGCCAGTGGGGGAACCGTCTGATTCAACACCCAAGGAGGCTGGCCTCCTGTGCCCCTTACATATGGCTGATGGGGCCACTTACCTTCTCCGCTAGTCTTTCCATCCGCCTTAAATATTCCAGGCCGTTATCCACATACCACGCATAGCGTATTGTAGTCTCAACAAAGAGGGCAAAGCCAGGACATGGCTGATTCTTTCCACGCATTCTGTTTTTCTCAACGGTTTATTCAGACCAGTCCTTCCCCCCTGGGGGTGATTTATCCCCTCAGAGACGTTGGCCAATTTTTCTGGAGACATTTTTGGCTGGCACAAATGGGGCGGAGTGCTACTGGTATCTAGTGGGTAGGGGAAGGGTTGCTACCAACATCCTACAGTGCACAGGATGGCCCCCTGACAGCAGGGCATTATCCCATTCAAAATGCTGATGGATAGATAAGAAGAAAGGCCATCCCAGGGAGTCTACTAAGGAGGATTTTGTGCCAGAAAGAAAATGACCCATAGGAAAGCTGGCTCAGCTCCCTTCAAAATTAAATACCTCTCTCCTTTGTTACACATCGGAAAACAAATGAGTTTCTATTTCAGTCTGTGGGGTGGGTTTCCCATCTGTTTGGCAGGCTTTCTGGCAGAGGCCGGGTGCATCGTGGACAGCCAAGTGTGGTTTGCAGTGCATCAGGAGAAGTCTCGGGATGGGCCAGAGCCATAAACACGGGCAGGCAGACCACCCTGGGCTCTGAGGCTGCTTGGAGCTCCCAGAAGCTGGAACACACCCAGCTGGGTCCTCCCTGTGGGAAGCAGCTGGATGCAAGGCTTAAAGCTGTAGGAACTTGCTGGCATCGTGGGTTTTCACTTTGAGACATTTCCCCCTTTTACACACAATCATTAGAGCTCCTAAATTCAAAGCAGGGGTGTGCCTAAAAACACCCTTACGTAGATATGTCAGTAATATCATCATGCCACAGTTGCTATGGGCTGAACAGTGTCCCCCTCAAATTCACATGCTGAAGTTCTAACACCCAGTACCTCAGAATGTGACTGTATTCGGATATGGGGTCTTCACGGAGGTAATAAAGGTAAAATGAAGTCATATGGTGGCCCCTAAGGATGACTGGTATCCTTATAAGAAGAGGAGATTAGGACACAAATGCTCACAGAAGGATGACCATGTGAGGACACAGGGTAAGATGACTACCTACAAGCCAAGGACAGAGGCCTCAGGAGAAACCAACCCTGCCAACACCTTGGGCTTGCAGCCTCCAGAACTGTGAGACAATAAAAGTCTGTTGTTTAAGCCGTCAGTCTATGGTGCTTAGTTTTGGCAACCCGAGCTGGCTAATGCAACAGTCTTAGGGCTGGGAAGGGTTCAGATGTCCTCCTGTGTGACCTGCCACCCAGAGCCCCCTTCTCCTTTATGGACACACTCTGAGAAGCAGTCTGGTCTCTGATCACCATCAGAGATGGGGACCTCGTTACTTCACAGAGATTCTGTTTAGCATGAGGTATTAGTTTCCTCTTGCTGCTGTAACAAATTACCACAAACTTGGGAGTTAAAAACAAGAGCAATGTACGCTCTCTCAGTTCTAGAGTTCAGAAATCCAAAATCAGTTTCACTGGGTTGCGCTCTGTCCCGGGGGCTACAGAGGAGAATCTGTTTCCTTGACTTTTCCTGCACCTAGAGCTGCATACCTTTGGTTCCTTGGCTGGTGGTCCCTTCCTCCATCTTCAAAGCCATCGGTGGAGTATCTTGCTTGCCTTATCACATTGCCTTCTCTTCTGTGTCAAATCTCCCCCTATCTTTTGTAACACTTGTGATGGCATGTAGGAGCCATCCAGATGATCCAGGATAAAGTCTCATCTCAAGATCCTTAATCACATCAACAAAGTCCCTTTTGCCATATAAGGTAACCTATTCGCAGGTTCCAGGGATTAGGACATCTTTGGGGGAGGGACATTATTCAGCTCACCACATGCCTTAGGGCAGAGTTCTTGGGTCAGCCAGCCTGGAGGACAGACCACCTCAGTGGTGGTCAGAGTGGCTAAATCACAGGACACAGGCTAACTTGGCAGCCTGTGCATTAGGAGGCTCTCCAAGAGACGCTGGAGTCTTGTAGACCCTCTTGCAAGAATGTTTTCCCATGGACATTTACATTTTTGAAGATAGCTTTGGATTAAAGGAATAAAGGTCAAATGACAAAGGCAGTGTTAGGGATGAGCAGCTGTCACCTACTCTGTTAAAAGAAACAAGCCACATTCAAGCAGACAGAGACTTGAAAACTCCGGAAGGGTCACCATCCCCAAGACCAGACCAGGTCCTTCCTTCTGAGGTTGTGCAATACTTTGCTTATGGGAAGTGAGGTCACCCGTTTCTCTGTCCCTTTCTCCAGAGCACAGCAGGGTGCAATGTGTAAAGTTTTGTGGAGATTTGGCTAAGCTCATTTTTTTTCCCCAACCCAGCAGGGTTTTGGGGGGTTTGTGAGGGTTTTTTTTTTTTCTAAAAAAAGAAGCAAGCCTTTAAAGAAATGGCCCCCGAACAGTCCCAGGGAACTTAAATCCTAACAAACACATCATTAAATGTATACGACTTCCTTCCAGTACATTCCATCCAGATGCAGAGGACAGTCAAGGCATTTATTTTCAGACCACGCTCATTACTGTTCCCATCCACCCTTCATTTGATTAAATAGATGCCAGGCCAAAAAAAAAAAGTCATAGAGATCTAAGCTGCTGCTTCTCCTTTTTCTTTTTTCAGTTAAATGGGGCTAAACAGGCAATAGCTGGTTTCAGAAAACGACCAAATACATTTCCTGATTTTCTCTATTTTGCACGTCCCGAGAAGGTGCCACCGCTTTTTAAGGGTCTGTGAGTCCAGCTGATTGCTCCCAACTGAAGCCTCCTTCCTTGAGGAACAAACTCTTTCGAGAAACCTCACAGCTGGCTGCAGCCGGTCACCCACCTGCCCACTGCTACAGAGAGGGTCAAAGGGGTGCCATCAGTCAGCACAGCTATGTCAGCACTGGCCTGAATTGTGTCCCCCAGAGAGGTGTGGTGAAGTCCTAACCCCTGGTGCCAGCGGATGTGACCTTATTGGAAATGGAATCAAGTTCACATAGATTAGACGGAGTCAGGGTGAGCCCTGAAGCCCTGACTCGTGTCCTCATAAGAAAACACAGGAAAGAGGGTGAGGGAGACTCAGGGAGAGCCTGGGATGGACACGGTGCTCTCTGAGCCTAGGAAAACCAAGGCTGGTCGGCGACCCCTGGAAAGTAGG
>NW_006798409.1:1241617-1253290 GCF_000442215.2 Lipotes vexillifer | reverse complement strand
GGAAAGGTGAGGAAGGAGTCTTCCTCTGAAACCCCAAGAAGGAACCAACTCTGCAGACACCTTGATTTCAGACAGCTGGCCTCCAGAACTGTGAGGCAATCATTTCTGCTGTTCTAAGCTGCCCCATCTGTGGTGCTCTGTTACAGCAGCTCCAGCACACAAATGCACTGAGTCAGGCCCTGAAATGCCCCTTTGGTCACCTTCATGCAGAAGCAACTGTCTGCCTCTGTTCCGAATCCCTCTCTGCTGCTTCTCATGTCTGCCCTGGAGATTTCCTAAGCCTGATTTGGGCTTCAAATGTGAGGAAGGACCACCAAGGCCCTCTTTGGGATTGGGATGACTCCAAAGGGAAGAAAACGGGGTGTCTTCTCCCCAGCACCCTCCCCGCAAGTTCTCTCTCTCTTTTTCTAGATTATTTACATAATTTTATTTTATTTTTAATTTTTTTTATTTTTTATTTTTTTGCGGTACGCGGGCCTCTCACTGTTGTGGCCTCTCCCGTTGCGGAGCACAGGCTCCGGACGCGCAGGCTCAGCGGCCATGGCTCACGGGCCCAGCCGCTCCGCGGCATGTGGGATCTTCCCGGACCGGTGCACGAACCCGTGTCCCCTGCATCGGCAGGCGGACTCAACCACTGCGCCGCCAGGGAAGCCCTACTTTTTAATTTTATTGAAGTATAGTTAATTTACAATGTTGTGTTAATTTCTTATTATAGCAAAGTAAGTGTTATACATATACATATATATATATATATGTATATATATACTTTTCCATTATGGTTTGTCACAGGATATTGAACTTATTTCCCTGTGCTTGTTGTATCCATTCTATGTACACTAGTTTGCATCTGCTAATCCCAAACTCCCAGTCCTTCCCTCTCTCCCCGTCTCCCCCTTGGCAACCACAAGTCTGTTCTCTATGTCTGTGAGTCTGTTTTTGTTTCATAGACATATCTATGAAGCAAGTTCTCTTAAAGCAGGGTGGAGCAAAACGAAAAGAAAAGAATGCCATATACGTGATCTACAGGGCTGATGGAGGGAAGGAAGGAGCTAGCCAGTGCATGCCAGATGCTCTGCTGGGAGCCGTATAGAGAATATCTCATTCTCTCCCACCTGAGTTGAGGGCCAGGGTTCCCATCCTGCACGTGCTGTGTGCAAGCTGGATCCAAGCCGAGGTCTCCTTGTTCCAAAGATCACAGAGATTTGCCCCACAGCCCGGTGTCTCAGAGTCTCCATCCAGGGTCTATGCGGCTGCTCAGTTTAAATTCAACCACCCAGCATAATTATATAACTATAGCAGCAGCTCTGAAACTTCCAGTAAGCAACAGAATCACCCGAGGGCCTGTTAGAACACCCATGCACCCATCTCTCCCCTGTCCCCCACCCCTGCTCCAGAGTTTCCAATGCAGTGGGTCCAGGTGGGCGCGAGATCCTGCACTGCTAACATGTCTCCAGAATGGTGAGAGGTGGGTCCAGGTTCCAGGGTTGAGGACCTTTCATTGATTTGAACGTGCTATGGCATCAGGTGTGGGCCGAGTCCTGGGGCCCCCACCCTCGCGTGATGGGAGGCAGAGGTGTGGGACAGTAGGACTTCTCTTCCTCACCGCCCTCCCCTCCCCTAGCCTCTCTTGACCTGTCCTTCCTTGCCATCCACCTCCGTGGCAGTAACTCAGCGCTCTAACCCACACCCTCCACAAGCCTCTATCCTTCTGTACCCAGACAGCTACCTCCCTGTTTGTCCTCTGTCAGTGGTTGATTCTTGGGATGAAGGGTCACTGACCTGGTTCACAGGATCACACGTGTCCACAAGGAGATGCCATCCCTTTCCCCACCTTTCCCTGACCATGTTGCACTTTCCTTTTGGAATTATTTGGCTATGCATTGTGCTATGGGCTGAACTGTGTCCATCTAAAATTCATATGTTGGATTCTTAGCCTCTGGTACCTCAAAATGAGACTGGATTTGGAGAAAGGGATTTTAAAGAGGTGACTAAAGTTAAATGAGGTCATTAGTGTGGGTCCTACTCTGACATGACAGGTGTCCTTATAAGAAGAGGGGATCAGGACACAGACACACACGGAGGGGCGACCATGTAAGGACACAGGGAGGAGACAGCGGTCTACAGCCAGGAGAGAAGCCTCGGAGGAACCAACCTTGACCTTGGCCTTCCAGCCTCCAGAACTGGGAGGAAATAAACCGTTGTTTAAGCCGCCCAGCCTGTGGTACTTGTTACAGCAGCCCAAGCAAATGAATACACGGTGTTTGCATTTCTGTGTCTCCTGAGGACAGGAACTGTGTCTTTTCACCTTGCATTCCCAACACTTAGCATGTGCCTGGCACAATTAAAGGGCATAATAATAAAGATGTTAATAAAATAATAGCTATCATTTGTTGAGCACTTACTATGTGCCAGGCCCTGTGCTCAGCACTTCACATTTAATCCTCAGAACCATAATGTAAGTACTATTATTAGTATTATCTCCATTCTAAAAATGGAGATTTTGAAGCACAGAGAGGTGAGGAAACTTGCCACAGACACACAGCTAGTAAGTGGTGCATGTGATGGGCTGAACGCTGACACCCAAAGATATCCACATCCTAATTCTTGGAACCTGCAAGTGTTACTAGAGAGACTCTGCAGGTGTGATTAATTTAGGGAACTTGACATGGAAGATTATCCTGGATTAGCCGGATGCACACTGAATGCTATCACATGTCCTTGTAAAAGGAAGGCAGAGGGAGATTTCACACAGACAGGAGAGAAGAAAGCAATGTGATCACTGAAGCAGATGTTACACGAATGACCTTGAAGATGGAGGAAGGGGCCATGAACAAAGGAATGCAGGTGTCCTCTAGAAGGTGGACGAAGCAAGGAATGGATTCTCCCCCAGAGCCCCTGGAGGGAGCACAGGCCTGCCGACGCCTTGGTTTCAGCTCCGTGATGCTGATTTCTCAGCTCCAGAACTGTGAGAGAATAAATTTCTGCTGTTTATTACAGCAGCCAACGAAAACTCATAGAGACAGGATATAAACCCAGGCAGTCTCTCTTCAGACCCTGCACTGTTGTTTTGTTTTGTTAAAATGTTTTAAAACTTTCTTCTTAAAATTTTAAGATTTAAAACATTCTTTAATGAGGTGCAATTTCATACAGTGAAATGCACAATACATGTGACAAATTTAAACACTTGTGCAGTGCCCACCCCATCAAGCTATAGACCAGACCCATCCCCTTTTCCATCAATCCAGTCTCTGTTCTAAGGCAGCCACTGTTCCGATTTCTATCACCGCACGTTAGTTTTGCCTGTTTTTGAACTTCCTATAGAGAGGAAGAGGTCGCATAGAGAATGTTGTGAAACTGCACACCTCAGACTGGGACTTGAACTCACGGGCTGAGACTCGAACCCACTGTCTTTTAATTAAAATCACTCACCTGGTGTCAGGACTTAGTGAAGCTCAGGTTCTTTATGTCTCAGCACAGAAGGAATTCAGCGAGAGACAAAGTGATAGGTAAGAAGTAGACTGATCGATTGATTGACTGATTGATTATTTCTGGCCGCACTGCACAGCATGCAGGATCTTAGTTCCCTCACCAGGGATCGAACCTGTGACCCATGAAATGGAAGTGCGGAGTCCTAACCACTGGACCGCCAGGGAAGTCCCAACAAAGAAGAAGATTTATTAACATAGGATGCTTGTGAGGGATACAAGGAGGCAGGCATGGGGGCTCTACCCTGAGAGCTAAGTGGGAAAGCAGGTTTGTTTAGAGAAATACGCATTCCATAGACAGAATTTGGTCTGTCTCAACAGGAGAGAGAGGCCCTGAAATATGGAGTGGTTAGTTTTTTTGTTTGTTTGTTTTGCGGTTCGCGGGCCTCTCACTTGTGGCCTCTCCGTTGCGGAGCACAAGCTCCGGACACGCAGGCTCAGCGGCCATGGCTCACAGGCCCAGCCGCTCCGCGGCACGTGGGATCTTCCCAGACCGGGGCACGAACCCGCGTCCCCCGCATCAGCAGGCGGACTCGCAACCACTGTACCACTACGGAAGCCCGGGGTGGTTAGTTTTTATGAGCTGGGTAATTTCATAGCGGGAGGACTATGCCAACTATTTTGGAGAAGGGGTAGGGATTTCCAGGAATTGGGCTATCACCCACTTTATGGCCTTTTATGGTTGGCCTCAGAACAGCCCTAGAGCCTGTGGGTGTGTCATTTAACATGCTGATGTGTTACAATGGGTGTACACTGAGGCTCAGAGTCCACTGGAAGTTGAATCTTCCACCATCTTGAGCCTAATTGGTTCTAACCTGTTTCTGTTGAATCCTCAGAGGCTACGTCATTCTTTTAGAGGTTGTCCCCTGCCCCTTTTCGTCCTGTCTCAGTTTTGTGTATTTGGAGTTTCTTTTCATTCATCCATGGTCTGAATGTCCCACAATTTGTTTGTATTTTATTGTGTCCCTGAGAGGAAATTTTGAACATCTCCTGCAACGCACAAGTCAAACTAGAGATGAACACCAGGAGAGATGCAGACACCAGCCAGGAGGGTCATATGGGTAGGGTTTGCCCTGTGGTTGAAATGCGACAACCTCCCAAAATCCCCCAGCGTGGTGCCTGGCAGGCACACAGTTAATGCAGCAGAAATATTCGTTTCCACTCTCTTTGCTAAATGGGAGTTCTTTTGTCTTCAAAGTAAAGCAGCCTTGGACCGTATGGTCACAAAATGATACTCTATGAACTGTAGGGCAGGAAAGACTTCCTCCACCCTCCTAGATTTGATAGCTGGGTCTCTGAAATAAATTGATAGCAGGCAGATTAAGAGTAGAAAAGGCGTACACATTTATTCATTTTTAATATTATGTGCATGGGGACATCACAGGAAAAAAAGGTGAATACTCAATAAATTGGTGCAATTTGAGAGCTCCTGTACCATCTCAACAGGGGAAGGGGAGCGGGGGATGTAGCCAGTTCAGGGAAGAGCAAATGACTCTTAGGAAAGATGAAGGGACACTTAGAGGAACAGATGGGAGATATGAGTTTGTGAGGACATTTGTCTGGGTGTGGTGTCGACTTCTGGTCTTTTCTCCTGGGATAACAGTCAGTCTTTGCAGCTGATGACACTCCTGGGGAGGGGATTTAGGACAATTGAGTTCCCTTTGGAGAATCTGTCTTCAGGCAGAGAGGGGGAGTTCAGAGAAAGCCTCTCCCTGTGTTTGCTGCTTTTCCAGTGGCTTCAGCTCAAAGTAATCAATATGACAAAGCGGCATATTTTGGGGTGGTGTGTCCTGGATTCTTTTAAAATCGTATTTCTTTTACTCTCGCTGAAACTTTTGAGTTGCTAATGCCTGGTCTCGGAGATTAGTCCCCAAACTCTGCTAAAGACACAGTGGGTTTGGTTTATGTTTATCATCCACGGCTACAAAACTGACAGCTTCCCCTTCCTGTCTGTCCCCAGGCCAGAGCGGGGCCATGCGGGAAAGACTGCTTAGAGAAAACCAGCCCCTCTCTGCCCCACAATGCCTCTCCAGTCTCAGCTTCACAGAAATGGGCTGTCAGCCTCTCTTCATGGGAAACGCATAGACCTACGGTGTGTGCAGTATTGTAATAAACCCAGTGAGCTGCCCACGCATCACAAGATCCAGAGCATCAACGATAATTCACATCCACTTTCATGTCCCTCCCCCTTTAGAGGAACACTTTATATATATATATATATTTTTTTTTTTTTTTTTTTTTTTTTTTTTGGTCCCGGGGTCCCTCCCTCGCCTTTGATTTAATTTTTTTTTTTTGCGGTACGCGGGCCTCTCACCGCTGTGGCCTCTCCGGTTGCGGAGCACAGGCTCCGGACGCGCAGGCTCAGCGGCCATGGCTCACGGGCCCAGCCGCTCCGCGGCATGTGGGATCGTCCCAGACCGGGGTACAAACCCGTGTCCACCGCATCGGCAGGCGGACTCTCAACCACTGCGCCACCAGGGAAGCCCGAACACTTATATTTTGTGTTTAGCCTTGTATATTTTTTTTTTTAAAAAGATGCCTAATTGTATCACACACACATATTCCTAAAAACATCCTCTTTAGTTTTAGTCATTTTTCACTTTGACCAAAGTTTATCGAGTTGAATGAAATTTTCTGGGGTTCATATTTTTCACTGGATGTTTTCAGTTGCCACGATGTAGTCATATGATGGTGGACGGCTGTGGTTAATTCTTTCTTACCACTGTATCACATCCTGTTATGTGACCTGCCACAATCTGTTTATCCACTGTCCAGGTGGTGGGCAGTGGGTTATTTCCAGGTTTTTGTTATTCCTAACAGTGCTGGTTTGTAAAGATTCTTCTGCATGTTTCTGATAAATTCGGGCAGGAGTTTCTCCTCAGTATGTGCCTGGTATGAATGTTCAACTTTACGAGATGATGACAAACTTTTTCAAAATGTCTCTGCCCATTCTGGTCTCCCACCAAGCAATCTCTAATTCACTTACTGATAAAGAAAATAGGAACTCAATGAATGAAGCTGGAGAAAAATATTTTTCCACAGGGAAGAAAGGAAATTGTGCCCTTACCTCACACTATTCACACCACTCCAGGCAGCTCAAAGACTGAATGAAATTCCAACAGCGACATTTGCAGTAGAAAAGTGAGATGAATATTTATCCTAACGTGGGTAGGGAAGGATTTCTTAAGACGCGATAAGCATACACCATAAATTAAATGATTGACAATTTTGATTCTTTTAAAACTGAGAACTTTTGTTCATCATTTAAAAACTTGAGGACAGTGAAAAGACAAGATAATACTTTTGTAACAAAAAAGGGGTTAGAATCAAGAGTAAATATTGAATATGGAATCTAAGGAAAAAAATGGTTCTGAAGAACCTAGGGGCTGGACAGGAATAAAGTCACAGATGTAGAGAATGGACTTGAGGACACAGGGAGGGGGAAGGGTAAGCTGGGACGAAGTGAGAGAGTGGCATGGACATATATACACTACCAAACGTAAAATAGATAGCTAGTGGGAAGCAGCCGCATAGCACAGGGAGATCAGCTCGGTGCTTTGTGACCACCTAGAGGGGTGGGATAGGGAGGGTGGGAGGGAGACGCAAGAGGAAGGAGATATGGGGATATATGTGTATGTATAGCTGGGGGGAAGGGTAAGCTGTGACAAAGTGAGAGAGTGGCATGGACATATATACACTACCAAACGTAAAATAGATAGCTAGTGGGAAGCAGCCGCATAGCACAGGGAGATCAGCTCGGTGCTTTGTGACCACCTAGAGGGGTGGGATAGGGAGGGTGGGAGGGAGACGCAAGAGGAAGGAGATATGGGGATATATGTGTATGTATAGCTGATTCACTTTGTTATACAGCAGAAACTGACACACCATTGTAAAGCAATTATACTCCAATAAAGATGTTAAAAAAAAAAGAGTATATATTGAAACTAACACAATATTGTAAATCAATTATAGTTAAAATTTTTTTAAGAGTATATAAAGAGACTCTATGAAATAATGAAGAAAGCCCAAATAACCAGTTAAAAATGAGCCCAATATATCATATAAAAGTGGGCAATATATATATATACAGTAGTTCCCCCCCTTATCCATGGGGGATACATTCCAAGACCCCCAGTAGATGCCTGAGGCTGCAGATAGTACTGAACTGAAGCGTATATAGACAATGCACTTTCCTTACATACATACCTTTGATAAGTTTAATTCATAAGTTAGGCACAGTGAGAGATGAACAACAATAACTAATAATAAAATAGAACAAATATAACAATATACTGTAATAAATGGGGACTCTTTTATGAGTGAACGGGGCCTCTCTGTCTCTACCTTCCTATACTCACCCTTCTTCTTGGGATGATGTGAGATGATGAAAAGCCTACATGATAAGATGAAGTGAGATGAACAATTCACGTATTGTGGTGGTGTGAGGATGCTACCGACCTGATGATACGTGAGAAGGAGGGGACCATGCACCTCCCAGATCCTGGACCATGGGGCCATGAGGCTGTCGATGGCTGAGGACCCCACACAGAACAGAGCAGGACAGTGTGAGATGTCAGCATGCTACTCAGAATGGCAGGAAATTTTAACTTATGAATTGTTTATTTCTGGAATTTTCCATTTAATATTTTTGGACCCTCATTTGACTACAGGTAACTGAAACCTCAGAAAGTAAAACTGCAGATAAAGGGGGATTATTACATATGTAAGGAGAGACACCTCATCTTGCCCCTCTCGGCCTCCCCAGGGCACGTGGACCTTCACACCCCCTCCCCCCCACCCGGGAGTCGGGTTCTGCACACGCACGCACACACCTGTACACACCCACACACTCACCGCCCATTATGCACTTCATATACTTTATCTCTTTGAACCCTCATAACAATCCTTGGACGTTGGTATTATTACCCTCCATTGTACAGATGAGTAAACTGAGGCTTTGGGGGCTGAAGTCTTATTCTGAGGAATCAGCTCAGGATGGCAGAACTGAGCTTCTAACACAGGGCTGACATTCTCGTCACCTCCAGGGCACTGCAGGCTCCTCACATCAACCCCAAGAAGGGCGGGCAGGGACCCACGTCGTGTGCACACAGACGCCAAGACCAACTTCGAATCACCACACTTTCTATTCACCTGTCGGGAACTGAGTCTTTACCCTCTCCTTCAAAGCGAGGAGATAGAGGATGGGAAGTTGGCATTGCATATGCATATTTTTAAGAGCCTCCTTATTCTCCTAATTGCAAAGTGAAAAATGTGGGATATGGGATGGAACGGGCTGCTGTAGCCCAGCTGGTGCCTTCGTCCCTGTTAGGAAAGTCTCCCCTTTCTCCAGGAAGACCCAGGTGCTCATCAGGGCTCATGCAAGGAGCACAGGTGGGCTCAGCCCCTTGGAGCCCTCCTTTGGGTGCCTGGTGCAGCATGCCATCTGTGTTGTACATGGCAGCCCCGTGACAGAGGGGAGACAACCTCAGGTGCAGTGGCTGAAGGTAGCTTTGGCTCCGGGCTGGTTTTGCCAAACCTCCTGGGGCCATGCTCAGCGCAGTCAGGAGGCACGAGGGGAGAGACAAGCCAGCCTCCTCCCAGCAGCAAATCTGTCCCAAGAAAAACGTGCCTTTTCCTAATGTCACCAACTTCGCCAGAAGTGATTCTCTTGGTGTGTCTGTCTGTCTCTCTTTCTGTTATTACCTCTCTCTCGCCATGTCTCTGTCTTAAAGAGTCTATTTAAATTTGTTGCAACAAATAGATGCTATGTTCACGTAGGTGGCATTTCAAAACCACGGAGAACATTAGAGAAAGTGCTTCATTCAGATAGCAGGCTTGAACCACACCCGGGATTGGCCAGGACACCGTTGCCAGGGCAACGTGGCTCCAGCTTCCTGCCTGACTGCATCAGGCACCACCTTCATTACCCTCAGCGACACTGCAGGTTATTAAAGCACCTTAATTAACTCTGCTTTGGTGTCGGGGCCTTTATCACCGTTCCAGGGACAAGGGCCCATCACCCTCTCTGTGCTGCCCCATGCCACCTCGCAGAGGGCAGCCTGTGAGTCACTTCTGGCCTTTCTCCCATTTGGGGCTGTAATAAATTCATATCCAAACAGTACTCGGTGAGATTCTAAGGGAACCACTGCAGCTGCCTCCTTTGCCTTCCACAAGGCATGAGGTTCCCTTCATCTTTCTGAGACCCATCATACGGTGTAAATACTAATGTCTCTGAGGAGAAAATCGGTCCACTGTAGATGTGTCTCACCTGCAGTGCTGTTACACCCAGGGGTTCCAGTGCTGGGAGACAGCGACCAGGGCAGCGCAGCCCCCGCCTCCTGGACCCCAGCCCAGGAGGAGGGATGGGGGAGAGGGAAGGGAGGGGGCACAGAGGAGGGGCCGTGGACCCAAGCCAAGCAGGTAGGGCTCCTTACCTGGATCCACAAACTTGAATAGTAAAAAAACGACGTTTTTATTTTCACTAGCTTCTAACTGAAATTCATTATTTCCTCCCAATAGGCATACAGGCAACCACAACAGTATGTTTGCTATCCCTGCGACCTTGACAACAAGAAAAATCACAGACTGTTGCTTCATCCCATGTTACATTTACTGCCAATGTCTTCACACATCACTGCCCATCACTGCTTCCAAATGACCGTAGGTGTGAGTCCCTCCCGTGGGTCTGGTTATGACATAGCATGTATGTTGCTCTATAATCTATTTGCTTGGCAATTGTATCTTAATATAAGTGATTTCCTTTGTAACCTATGCGTTTTATTCCATGCGCTTAAAAACCCTATTCTGAAAAGTGGTCTACTGGTTTCACAGACTGCCAGCGAGGTCCATGGCATAAACAGTTCAGGGCCCCAGAGAGGAAAGTATTCTGTCACTAATGTTGTCTACTATTATCAGTGTTCTGTCCCTTCGTGGAGTCAGTCATTGGCACCTCACTAAGAAGGGTACATATCTATATCTAGCTATTGTTCAATCAATTGATTGATCAATGCATATACAATTCTGGATAAATACACATATCCATGGAGGGAGGATTATTTGCAAAGGAAATTAAGGATGTTATTTATTTACCTCTATTTTTTATTTTTACCATTCTAGTCCTCAAAAGTCATGCCAAAATGACACACATAAGTGAGAAATGGTGAAGTTGACCCAGATTTTCTAAAGGGGAAAAATATATTTAAAAAATTAAAACCCAAGGCATGGAGAAAACACAAAACTCACTACAGACCACAGGAGCCATTATGCTTGTTATTTAAAATCTAATCCTGTTTCAATTAATTCTACCAAAGCAAAGACACTGAAGCAGGATATTCTTCAACGTGCATCGAGCACACACGCAAAATCTGGCCTTTACACTCCTGGCTGGCTCTCCCTCATCTTCACACAGCTACTTTGTGGCAGGATTCAAACCCAGGTCTGTCTGAATGGGGCTCACGCTCTAACCATCATGCTTTCCACGCCATCGTTCACATAGGGAAACAGGCATCAAAGAGTTACAGGAGTTTGGCCAGACCTGCCGAGGCCGTTTAGGAAACCCTCATTGTATCTCACTGCCCTGCCCACTGATGGGAGGATGTGAACCGCTGGAGTCTAAAAGAAAACTTGTATTTCCCTGACTTTGCTTATTTTTCATCCTTCAAAGGGCAACTGTTGTGCAGATACCCAACCGGCATCAGATAAAAGCACCGGAGCCACATCTAATCCAACATCTTTACTTGGGTAGCGACTTAATAGCCACCTGACTCAACAAGTCCATGATTACAAGCGAGATTGCCACTCAGCACTTACAGCAGCCTTGGTCGTTGGTTCTAAGAGCCACATGATGACCAGCGAGTCCACCTGCACAGCCCCATGGGACTCGGTCTGAGACATCATTTCATCCTGATGATGGGAAAGCAGGACTGTGGAGGCCCAGTGATTTGCCCCAGGCCCAGCATGGTCATCAACGGCAAGATCTGAATTCAGCTTGGTCCCGAAACCATCCCCTCTCCCAGGCAAGGGCTGTGGCATGCCCCTGTCTGGCTTTTCAATCAACACTATAGATATATAATTTACAAACAATCAAATGCATCTATTTTGTTTGTACATTTCAATGAGCTTTGACAGATATAAACATGTAATCAACACTACAATAAATATACAGAACGGCCCCATCACCCCCCCCCCC
>NW_006798409.1:1198956-1241590 GCF_000442215.2 Lipotes vexillifer | reverse complement strand
CCCCACCCACAAATTTTCTCATATGCCTTTGCAGTCAATCCCACTCCTGGCCCTAGGCAGCCAGTGAACAGCTCCCTGACACTGTGATTTTGACTTTCCTCTTCCAGAACTTCAGATGAATGGACTCGAATATAAACTTCCTATAAATGGAAGCTGGATGCGATGTTTGCTGAGCGTTTACAATTTGCTGGGCTCTGGAGAGGTCAGGGGGATATTTACATCAATGCCATTTGAAGGCGCTTCTTCCCACTTCAAATGGTCCACCTGTTCTGCTGGCTGCCATTGGGAGAGTCTGGTTGAAACGGGAATGATAAAGCACCATGCTGAGCTCCCCACTGGACACTCCCCACACCTAGGTGCACCTGGCTCTTTCTCAGTCTGGTTGCTAGGGAACGTTTGCTCCACATCGTCATTATAGATGACACAACACGTTGCCTTCAGTCCCCAGTACGGCTCTCATCATCTTTTTTCCTCCTCCTTTCTCAGCCCACTCCCTCCCAGGGCCTCCCAGCCTCTCCATCTTGAGGCCCCTGTCTGACATTCAGATTTGCCTTCACTTGGACCATTTCCACCACTGGCTCCTCCACGGCCCCTGGCACTCTGCTCATCGTTTAAACTCCTTCCTTCCCCTTGACATGCCAGCATCTCAGTAATGACAGAACGTTGTCCTTGGGGCGTTCTGTAGGCCAATGTTTCCCAGTGGATGTGAATGAAAAACCATGGGTGACTGTCGGGGATGTTCCAGGAGAGAAGAGTCTCAGGGAAGAACATTTGCTTCCTGGCGTGACCATGTGTAGAGTGAACCTGGCTCTCCTACTCCATCTTTCGAAGCCTCGGTTTCCTCTTAAGAAACCTGGGCTACGAGTGGCAAGGGGAGCCCTCATCACCTGGCCTTGCAGGGAGCATGAGTGCCCAATGTATGTTCACTGTTGTGAACACACACCTCGCCATCATGGGGGAAAGTTAGGGTCAAAAGAATACTAAGATATTACTCAGCCATAAAAAAGAACAAAATAAGGCCATTTGCAGCAACATGGCTGGACCTAGAGATTGCCATATTCAGTGAAGTAAGTCAGACAAAGACAAATGTCATATGATATCACTTATATGTGGAATCTTAAAAGAAGGGTACAAATGAACTTATTTACAAAACATAAGTAGAGTCACGGATGTAGAAAACAAACTTATGGTTACCAGGGGATAAGGGGGAGCAATAAGTTGGGAGATTGGGATTGATGTAGACACACTACTATATATAAAATAGAACTAATAAGAGTAGAGTCACGGATGTAGAAAACAAACTTATGGTTACCAGGGGATAAGGGGGAGCAATAAGTTGGGAGATTGGGATTGATGTAGACACACTACTATATATAAAATAGATAACTAATAAGAACCTGCTGTATAGCACAGGGAACTCTACTCAGTACTCTGTAAAGGCCTATATGGGAAAAGAATCTAAAAAAAAAAAGAGTGGATATATGTATATGTATAACTGATTCACTCTGCTGTACACCTGAAACCAACACAACACTGTAAATCAACTATACTCCAATAAAAATAAAAATTTAAAAAAACCCTAAGAAAGTCATGCCCAGATAAGCCCTCTTCATGGTTCACTTTATAAAAGCCTCTTCAGAGATAAATAAAACCATGTCCTTTGTTTCAGAGCTGCAATAGGTAGAATGATCCCTGAAGATGCCACATCATAATCCCTGGAACCCGTGAATACGTTGTGTTATATGGCAAAGGGGACTGTTCAGATGTAATTAAGTTCACACTTTGAAACAGAGAGATTATCCTGGATGATCCGGGTGAGCCCAGGCTAATCCTGTGCGTCCTCGAAAGCCGAGAACTTTCTCTGGCTGGAAGCGGAAGAGAGATGCAGCAGATGGAGAGCCAGAGTCCAAGAAGAAGGATTCATCCTGGTTTTCCTGTCTCTGAGTTACAAGGACCATGTCCAAGGACCAGAGAGAGGCCTCTAGGAGCTCAGGGCAGCCCCAGCTGATGGATATGAGAAAACAGCACCTCAGTCCTACAACCACAGGGAACTGGGTTCTGCTAACAACCTAGAAGAGCTTGGAAAGGGATTTCCCCCTGAGCTTCCCCATGACAGCCCAGCAGGTCGATACCTTGATGTCAGCTCGTGAGACCTGAGGCAGAGGAATGGGCTGAGCCCACCTGGCCTTCTGACCACAGACCTGTAGCCGATCAGTGGTGGTCTCATCCTTCCCTCTGTCGAACTCTCTGAGGCCCAGTGCGGCAGAGTTACGTCCAGCGTCTCCAGCACCACGAGGCCCGTTGCCTCTGTCTCTTCTCCACATGCTCCTCTGCCACCCTCTCTTTCCAGCTGAACAAGATCCCCCCTTCCCTGTACTTGCTCGGCACAATCCCTCGGCCCCTTCACCCTGAATGCACTTGCCCGGTGTCACTTCTTCCCTCGCCTCCTCGGGGACTTTGTTCAAATGTCACTTCTCAGTAAGACGTGCCACAGCCCCCTCGGGCCACCACTCTTGCTTTACCTCTCTCTACAGTTTAGCACACATATTTTCGCTTATTCATTTCATTTATCATCTGACTTTCCCATTAGACCAATGGTTCTCTATCCCGGGACCAGTTGGCACTGTCTGGAGACATTTTTGAATGTCATGAACAACCGAGGATGCTATAGGGATCTGGTGGGAGGAGGCCAGGGATGCTGCTATACATCCTACAATACACAGGACAGTCCCACAACAAAGAACGATTTGGTCCCATGTGTCCACAGGGCTGAAATGGAGAAACCCTGTCATAAACTATGAATTCCATGAGGACAGCAACTTCCTAGTCACCACTGTGTCCCAGAGCCTAGGACAGAGGCTGCCACGTGCTCTGTGGATGTGTTGGACTGAGTGAACATGTGGGGGGTTGTTCCGTAGGATGTGGGAAATGCTTGCCCATCTATAACTGGCTGGTCACTGGTCATCCATCATTATCTCTTCCTTTCCCAAAGTTGGGAAACTGGGAATCACTTTCAAGTTTCCCTTTTTCTTCTCCCCACCCCCAGGGTCCACAGGGGCCCCTCATTGCTGTGCAAGGGGTCCTACCCTGGTCTCCATCCTCCCCTATCCACCTCCATCCTCCCAACCAGAAGCTATGGGGGCAGGTGGGATCCCACAGTCCCAGCTGCGGAAAATGGAGCAAAGGAACCAAAGCAGGCCCTTCCTCTCTGTTCCAAAAAGAAGCATATCCTCCTCCTCCCTTCTGGCTCACCTGGCTTTCATATTCAAGAATTCAGGAAGGGAGGGAATCAGATGGAAGTCCCTCACACCGTGGGAGACCAGCGCTGATATTTTGCTCCGCCAGCTTGGCGAGCACCAGCCTCAGCGCAGCCTGCTTTATACCAGCTGCTTTAAATAAGTGAACGGAGCAGCCGCGGGGTCCTTGCAAACAAAGCCGCGCTCGAGCTGTAAACCGCAGGAAGAAAGAGAAGAGATTTAAGCGATGGGTCTCAAATAAGGCTTTCTCCCAGAACCTAATGTTCTGGGAAAATCTTCCTAATTAGTCATTAATTGCTACATTAGCACCGTGGGCCAAGGATTAAGTGGGTAATTCCCTTATATCCCGAGAGCAAGGCAATGTGTCCAGTCAGCCAGACAGAGCGGCCCTTGGCTTATGTAACTGCCGCAGCCAGCCCCCTGCGAGCTCTGCAGAAACAATGCTCCTTTCCATCTTTGAAGCAAACTCCGGAGACTTCTGTTTCCCCAGCCCTGTGGAGAAGCGTTTCTATCATGTAGGGCTGATCTTCATCTCCTGCTGTATACACTTTCCTGAGAATGGATTTTTCCTCTTAAAGACACTTTATTGTTTAAGTCTCTTGTTCTCCGGCTGGGGAACTTCTCGTTTCCAACCTCTTGGTCTTCCGAGGAGAGCACTGCAGGCAATTTTAGCATCGCTAATTGGCTCTGCTAAAGAAGCTTATTTTAAATGAGTATGATTCAGCTCTTAATCATAGCATTTTATTATACTGTCATTACAAAAAAATAAAACCCTAGACTTTATTCTGCACTAAAAAAAAATAATTAAGTCATCTTAAAGTCTGGTCATTCTGTATAGGGGAAAACTTTCTATATTTCTGTATTATCCAGATGTTTTACGGCCAAGGGAACAGTAGTACATGGAGAGAGAGAGGGTCCTGGAATCAGAGGTCTTAGATCTGAGTCCCAGTTCATACTTGTGCCTATGGACTCTGTCTGTAGAAGGGTCCCCACACTCCCTGGATCTGTAGGGACCACGGAGATGGGCAGCCCCGCCTCCGTGGACAGGGAGGGGATGACCTCTCAGAAGGAGAAGCAAAGGAGAACTGAGATGAGGGAAGGGCAGTGAGTGAGGTGCAGGAGTGTGCCTGCAGGGCGGGGCCACAGGAAGAGGCAGTACCATCCCTGTCTGCTGCGTCTGCTGTGTCCACCGGTGTGAGGAAGGATGGTGGATGGGGAGAGCGTTGGGAATTAGAGAGCACACAAGGCCTCTTCACACGGGCGAAAAGAACCCTTCTCTCTCTCTCTTTCTCCCTCTCTCTCTTTCTCTCTCTCTCTCGTCCCAGGCCTTTCAGAAACAGAGCCCCCGAGGAAGGGGGACAGATGCCCCAGGGTCATCGGGAGGAGGAAAGCTGGACACGAGCAAGCCTGCATGTGCAATGGAGATGCACATGCCATGGGTCGCTCCTGCAGCACCAGCAAAGGACTCGGTCCATTAAGAGCTTGACACTGCTAGGAAGAGACCCTCTTGGACATGGTCCGTCCCCCGTTTTTGGTTTTTTTCCTGCTCCTCTAACTTGGGGTGTCACTTACACTTAGAAGCCCAGCGTCCCCTGCCGGCCAGGTTTATGCCCACTGTTCTGCTTTCCCTTTACACTGAAGGGCCTGGACATCAGCGCACCCCTTGCAGCGTCTCTGGGGTGTCCTCAGCATGCACCTGGCATGTGACAGACACGCCATAAATGTCAACGAGGTTCTCTTGAGTGATCCGGGAGATGTCCCTTTCCAGATAGTGACAAAAGGTCAGGCAGCCCGCAGGGACACGTATGACAGAGGACTTGGGTCTGGGTGAGGCCCCCTCCTTGCTAGGCGGCTGCATCCTGGGCACCTTGCAGGGGGCCTGCCACTCTCTATCAGGCAGCCCTCTGTTTTAGCCCCCAAAGGTTTAAATGTTGAAAATCGGCAAAGTCAAACATTCTACCAGTTAGGGTCAGCTAGGATAACAGCGGCTTAAACGACGTGAAAGGGGGCTTCCCTCTCCCGGAAACCCTGGCTGGAGCAATCCAGCTCGGCTCCACCAAGCTCCTTCCACCCTTCCCCTTGGCCACCCCGACGGTTAGGTCCTTGTCTCCTGGTCCAGCTGGCGCCTCTGCCGCCACATGTGCGTTCCAAGCAACAGGAAGGCTCCACGCGGCACAGGCGGACTCCATTGCTGTCACCTCATTGGCCAGAATCAGTCACGTGTGTTCACCTAGCTGCAACGTGGCCTTGTGTTCCGCTGAAAATTCTAGTCTTCAGAAGAGACTTGGGAGAAACACAGCAAACTCTGCCTCGCATATTATGGTGAGGGTAAATGGTAGTTCTTTTTCCAGAAAACAAAAATACCTCCACTTAAGAGTTTCTGTGAGCAACCCTACCCTAACCTTAGCCCCACATGTGTCCAGGCAACACAGCAGGAAGGTGACAACCAGCGCAAGAGCCCAGTCCAGGCGGGGATGTTGCCGCTGGCGCCACATCCAGGCCTCCCCCCTCCCCAGGGGCCAGTGGTTCCCTGCAAACCTCTGGTGAGGCTGAGACGGCTGGTGGGCGGCCGTCTGCTCTCCGCAGGGACCTGCTGGACGCCTCCAGCCAGGCTCAGGCAAAGTGGTCTCCACTCCGCCAGCCCTGTGGGACTTTTTCAGTAGTCCCTCGCCTCAGCCAGCCCCTGCTAGCCCCCTACCTTAAACCGGAGTCTCCCATGGACACAGTGGGCTCGGTACATCTTTGTTGCAGGGCTGTCCTGTGCAGTGCAGGATATTTAGCAGCATCCTGCTTTTTATCTACTAGGTACCAATAGAACCCCCAGTTGTGACAGCCCAGACTGTCTCTAGACAGTGCCTAATGTCCCTCAGGGGCAAAATCACACACTCCTCTCCCCCACTGAGACCATTACCCTGAACCCAGTACCAGATACTTCTGTGTCTCTAGCTGAAGCACCCTCGTTTATGAGACTCAGAAAAGGAGGCAGGGCTGGGACTTCCTCCGTCTGCGGGCAGCGGGGAGGTGTTTATGGAAGAAGGCACATAGGATTTCCAATGAAGAGATGGGAACCTGGGAGGAGGGAGAGAGCCCTGATGACATCATCTGAGACCCTGGATCCAGTGTTACTTTAAATTTTTATGTATTTATTTTTGCTTAAGCCAGTCTGGACTCAGTTTCTGTCACTTATACCTGAAGGAGTCCTGATCATTTCAACAAGTGTCTGGATAGTATCAGCTCTATGAAGCCCTAGTAGCTCTGGACCTAAATGGGTCTTAATTTTATTTAGTTTCTATTGAGTAACATGCTTTTTAATCCAATACTTGCATTGCCTCAGCATGAAAGCAAAAAGCAGAACCAAATGCAGGCCTTATTTTTAACTGGAATCTTGAGACATATTTTGTCTTCTGTGGGGGAAAACGCCCCACTGATCCGAGCATGGCAGATGAGCTTTGGGGAGCATCCTTCCAAGAGTCAGTGCCCTGTGTTTGCTCTGAACCCCGTGGCAGCCTCATCCACACCATGGATCAAGCACAGAATGTATCACTCATTTAATTTTCTTTGCTTCAGAGAAACCATCTAGATTGTAAAGCCCTGGGTGACTTTTGTGTTTTCAACTCCTTTGCAAGACTTGACTCAACACTGATGGAAAGAACACAGGCAACAGATATGTGAGATTTGTTCTTTGATTTTAACAACATATCATTAAACAGAATTATCCGTTTGAAACCTCCCAAGTAGAAGACACTGTCCTTATAAGTTTCATACACGATGGAATTATTTTTAAGCTACGGAATAATAGTATTATATTTATTCTGAAAATTTGCTGAATATGGAACAGTTCAAGTTAGAGCAGAGAAAACTCAGTGCAAATGATCAAAGGCTTAGAGACAATCGAAGAACAACATTTACACTTGTAATTTAAATAATACCAGCGGCTTTTAATCAGCCAAGTTGTGTCCCAGAAATGCAGGATGACTCAGAAAATTATCATGCTTAGCATCTCAGAAACATTTCTTTTCACCTTTGATTTTCTTAGAAACACTCAAGTACAATCTCAAAGCTATCACCCAGTGTTTTAGCTTTTCTGTTTTTATTAAAGAGTGGGGATGTTTTGTCCAGACACCACTCTCATTTCTGATCCGGGTAAACACAGGAGTGGATCGGCCAAAGTCAAAGCCTTGGTTAATGAAAAACTTCATTAGGAGGAAAACAAATCGAAGTAATCTAGACTCCACCTTGGAGTGCGTACATATACAGACTGTTCACTGTATACGTTGACAGTGGTTTTATAAAAAAGCTTTTTAAACATATCCTATTAAAACTTAATTGCTACTTGTATCGTTTACTCAAATAACACATGAAAGGACTGGGGTCCGTCCACCATGGAAGCGGTTGTTTTATTACGGGGCTGATGTGTTACACAGTGTTCCCTGCCCTCTCGGTTTATGGGGTGCTTAGAGCACACTGCTGGCGAGCGTTGTCTCGCCACATGACTATAAAGCAGCCCTTAAAGACTGTCCAGAAACATCAACTCGTTAAATATCTCTAGATGTAAGTCTGAGTGCCTACATTTTTCGATTTCCTGGGTCATGTTTGTTTAAGAAAAACCCAACTGAACATCTTTAGGTCCAAAAGTTGAAACTTCAACTCTGAATATGGGGTGAAATGGGAAACTTTCATCAGGATTGAGGCTTAGACCCAGTGCAACTCCAAAAAAGTCCCTAAGAATCACAGATGTTAGACTGAGATTGAATAGATTTCCACGGAGTGATTGCTGCCTGCATGGGACTGTGCTAGGTGCAGCGTCCATTGCTACAATCAGCTAAATTCTATGACATTGGTTATTTTTGTCTCCTTTCTACTGTGAGGGCATGGGGGGTCCGGGAGCCTTGCCTGGGAATAGAGTCACATGGCTGAGCCTCAGGCCTTTGAACTGTCCTTGCCAGCAGCATGACAGTCACCTGCCAGTCCTGTGACAATGCAGGTTCTGATTCAGATGGGGGGGGGGGGGCGGGGGCTGGGCTGAGATTCTGCATTTCTAACAAGCCTGAAGGCCACGCCCATGCTGCTGGTTCTTGGACCACACTTTGAAGAAAAAACTCACACCTGTCCAGCTAGTGAAGATTCGGTCACACCCTCCTGTCTTCAGACTTCCCATTGGGGGGGGGGGGGTCGGGGGCTGGGCTGAGATTCTGCATTTCTAACAAGCCTGAAGGCCACGCCCATGCTGCTGGTTCTTGGACCACACTTTGAAGAAAAAACTCACACCTGTCCAGCTAGTGAAGATTCGGTCACACCCTCCTGTCTTCAGACTTCCCATTGGAATGTAAGCTCCAGGACGCCTGGAAGCTCCTGTGGCCAAAATTCCTCAGAAGACAGCCAAGCAGCCACCCTTGCCATTTTCACCTGCCAAGTGAGGACAGAGCACTGTTTTAGGTCAATTCAGACCTTCTCAGCATAGCCCAATGCAGACAAAGGACACGTCACCAATTCCCACAGGAATTATGGAATTTTCAGTCTGGAAAAGACAGCAGAGAGATGAGCTTACCTTTCACCATTTGAAAAAATATATCATGATCAGGCTTTTCTTCAATGAAACTGTGCATGGATTCTTAGGGCATAAAATACTCAAAGCAGAGCTGTGATCGTGGGAGAGGAAAGAGGCCAGGCCGGGTAAAACCCATCTCCCACCTGTGAAGGCAGCCCAGGCCCCTCCATGGAATTTTTCAGGTTCCAGAGGAAAGTTGGAAATGCTTGGATTCAGTACAATGTACCATTTTCCCCCTTCTTCAGTATCACTGAGGTGAAGTTCATTTTAAAACAACCATTTTAAAGTAAACAATTCAGTGACATCTAGTGCATTCACAATGTTGTGCATAGATCTAGTTCCAAAGCATCGTCAGCCCTGAGAAGATCACCCCGCCCCCATCAAGCAGCCACTCCTCACTTCACCCTCCCCCCAGCCCCCCGGCAACCACCAACTTGCTCTGTGTTCCTATGCATTTACACATTCTAGATATTCCAAATAAGTGCAGTCGTACACTATGTGGTCCTTTGTGTCTGTCCTTCTCGCTTCACATAATTTTCTCGAGGTTCACCTACATGGGAGCATGCATCAGAACTTCTCTGGTTCTTATAACTGAGTAATATTCCATTGCGTGGGAGACCGCGTTTTGTTTGCTCATCTGACCATTGATGGGCATTTGGGTTGTTTCCACCTTTTCGCTGTTGTGAATTACTGCCTCTGTGCACTCTCACATGTCAGTATTTGAGTTCCCTTTTCTAATTATTTGGAGTGCAGGCAGACCTCGTTTACCTGTGCTTCTCAGATACTGCATTTTTTACAGATTGAAGGTGTGTGGCAACCCTGCGTTGAGCAAGTCTATCGGCGCCATTTTTTCAACAGCATTTGCTCACTTCATGTCTCTGTGTCATATTGCCAGTAAGTCCCGCCATATTGCAAACTTTCTCATCGTCATTATATTTGTCGTGGCGATCCGTAGTCAGCCGTCTTTCATGTGACTGTTACAAGAAGATAACAAGTCACTGAAGGCTCAGAGGATGTTGACCATTTTTAGAATTAAGTATTTTCTAATTAAGGTATGTACATTTTTTTAGACAAAATGCTATTGCACACTTCACAGACTATAGTACAGTGTAAATATAACTTTCCTATGCACTGGGAAACCAAAAAACTTGTGTCATTCACTTTATTGTGATATTTGCTTTATTGCAATGGTCTGGAACCAAACCACAATATCTCTGAGGTGGGCGGCTGTACACCTCAATGCACCAGTTTTGGAGATGAAGAACCAGGCCACAAAAGATTGGGCGACTGGCCCAAGCTCGCTCAGCTAGTTCAGGGTCAAGCTGGGACTGGAAACCACGTCCCAAATGTCTGGTCCCGCCCCGCAGTCCCTAGCTCCCTCATTACTCATCCCCATGTTGGTTCCCTCCCTTTCCAAACCTTTCCACCTTCAGATCTCAGCTGTCCACCCTCCTTCCCCAGGAGCCTTACCTGATCAAGCCACGGTCCCTCTAGTTCTCCTTCCTCTGACTGCCACAATTTTACAAGAATCACCCTAATCCCACGTGGAGAGCTGCATCATGGTGTCTGGCTGATTCGACTGTAAGATTTTGGAGGACAGGAGCTTAATCATGTGTCACCAGCCTGGTGAGGTCCGGTCTGTGGGTGTCCATTCTGGGGCCAAAAACTCTGCAGGTGGATATGGTGACCATGCACCCTGTCATCAGCCACAGCTGGGGCAGCCACTCTGGCTTCCGTCCCTTTCTTAAACAGTGCGCCGTTTCACCTGCTGGTTATGACACGGCAGCAGAGCCACCACAGATGTACAGAGACATACAAGTCTTATCAGCCCCACGCTTTCCACTTTTATCCATTAACCATGTGGACAGAGTCCTGGCCGGGAGGGCAGCCTGGGAGGGAATGGACACCCCTCCTCCCACCTTTGAACAAAAAAATGACCAGTGGATGCCACGTGGACTCAACCGATGACCTCTCTACTAGTAAACCCGGACCCCAGTTGCAACACTTGATCTTCTATCGAAAATTTATTAAGGAAGTGCTTTAAGGTCTTTGGAAAGATGCCAATAGAAAACACAGAATTTTTGAAGTCCATTCCAGAGATTTCCATTCCCCAGTTAGGTCCTCATTAGAATCATCAAAGGATCAGCAAATCCAAGAAAGGCCAAAAATGTTCAATTTTTCAAAAATGGCAAAGCTGGAGAACCTAAACCTCCCCCTGTTTTTTTACTTTCCCACATTTATAGATTTAGGAAAAAATGCTACCTTTCAGTCTGAAAAATTTTGGAAAAAGTAATGTTCCACTATATTTCATGTCAAATAAAGGAGAGAAATATATCCATCACACAGAACAAATCTCTTCCTCTCTAATATGAAATAAAGAGAAGTTTGCATTCTTTTCAGCACAAAAATAGATGCTTTGTTCAAAATATATATGCTGAAACATCAATAATTAAAAACGTATGTCCCCAAGGCAAGAGATCTCTGTGTGCTCTGATTGGAAGGGACCGGTATCGTCCTGGGTACTGAACCTTTGTTATCAATTTAATGTTCCCAAGAATGCCAAAAGCAGGCACTATAATCTCTGTTTAAAGGTGAGGACACCCACTGCTTGGGGAAAGTTAAGTCACCAATGCTAACCTCACATATAAATATTCATGGGATCAGGCTAGAAGCCTAAGGCTCTGCTTTTCCCACCACACTGGAAAGCAGTTAACAAAACATGAACCACCTTGCAGGAGAATCTGCACAGGAGCCACCAGCTCTGCCACAGCACCTCCCCTGTGTCCACCCTCTGCACGTCTTCAGGTCTCCCGCACCCTGGAGAGGCACAAGGCTTCTCAACCTCTTCACCCGCCCAGCAAGCCCCACGGTCCAAATGACCAGGTGCCCACAGGTGTTGTGTACACAAGACTCCTATAAGAGGACACCTGTGCCTATCCAATTTCCTACCAGCACCAGCTCACCCACTGGGCATGAAAAGGAGGAAAACTACTAAGCCACTCACTGGGTAAATAGTCATTGTTTATCCTCATGCTAAAAAACACCCTTCTGGAGGAATAAAAGGAAGAAATGGAAAGATGGAGAGAAAAGGGGAGGGGGCGTGAACAGATAGTCCTGGGTTTGGAGCCTGCTTCTCAGCTTGTGTGGACAAGTTACCCCCCCTCTCAAGTAGCCTCAGTTTTCCTCTCTGTGAATGGGGGTAACAATCAAACCTCATTGTTATAAAAATAATGTTTGCCCACAGTAGCTAAATGGTGGAAGCAACCCAAGTGTCCATCGACAGATGAATGGATAAGCAAAACATGGTATATAGAGAATTCAACCTTAAAAGGAAGGAAATCCTGACACAGGCTCCAACGTGGAGGAGGCTTGAGGACATTCTGCTCTGTGAAATAAGCCAGCCACAAAGAGACAAATACCGTGTGATTCCACTTCAATGAAATATCAAATTCAGAGACACAGAAAATAGGATGGGGGCTGCCAGGGGCTGGGGGAGGAGGGACCATGTTTAATAGGTAAAGATTTTCAGTTTCACAAGATGAAAATGTTCTGGAAGTGGCTAGGGGTGCTGATTGCACAACAATGTGAGTATACTCAATGCCACTGAGATGTGCACTTAAAATTCATTAAGACAGGACAATTTATGTTATGTGTATTTTACCTCAATTTTAAACTACTACTAACACAACATTTGAAATCAACTATACTCCAATAAAATTTTTTAAAAATAAAACTAATGCTAGTAATGGGTAATAATGTGTTTGCCCTAATTCTATCTTTGTTGCTAAGGAGTGAGGAAAGCCATCCTGCATCATGGACCCCAATTCACTGAGTCTGCTGCTCTCGATCTCGGCTGCATCTAGAATCCACCCAATGGGTAGATGGGAGGCAGGATTAAAACCACTAACGTCAGAACTTCCCTGACGGTCCAGTGGTTAAGACTTCGCCTTCCAATGCGGGGGGTGCGGGTTCGATCCCTGGTCCGGGAGCTAAGATCCTACATGCCTCGCAGCCAAAAAACCAAAACAGAAAACAGAAGCAATATTGTAACAAATTCAGTAGACTTTTTAAAAATGGTCCACATCAAACAAATCTTTAAAAAATAAAAAACAACGTCCAGAGCCTGCCCTGACAAGTCAAATTAGAATCCCTTGGATGGGTTTTCCTAGAGGTTGTATTGTGTGCTCAAATGATTGGCACCAAATTAGATGAGAGCTCAGCTCAGCCAGCAACTGTAGGCCCAAGGCTCACCCGCCACCCTGGTGAGAGCATCAGGACTCTTTGGGGCATGGAGGCATCTATACGCATTGAATCACATTTTTTATTCAGTTCAGCCTAAGACACATTTCTTGCCTCCAAAGAGCGCTGGCATCATGGCCACAGGACCCTGCCCCCAAGGGGGCCCACTCCTGTTTTAATGCTCTGCAGTCACCATCTTGAAATGCTGAGTTGTTTTTGAACATGGAGCCCCTTTTTCCTTTGGCTTTGGCCCTGCTCATTGTGTGTCCAGTCCTACCTGCAAGGCCAGATCCTGTTCTAGGCCTACCCAGAGAAGTTAGAGCTGAAAGTGGGGTGTCCACGAGCAGGGAGGCCACTGTCTGGAGAAGGAAAAGCCGGCCCTACCAGGACCTCCTGTCCACCACCACCAACTGACCATGTGAGCCAGGGAGCCGGGCACAGAGCTGCCTGCGGAAGAGGGAGGGAAGCAGCCCTGGCCATGGAATCATCCTGAACAAGCTCATGACTAATAATAAGTAACAAATACAGGGAACAGTGACGTAAAACATGGCTGTACTTTAGGCTGTAGAGCAAGGATAGCTGTACAGAGAACAGGCATCCAAGAAGTGGAGGGCCCCAGAGCTCTGAGCTCTGGGCGTGGCCCTGTGCTAATTCTGCTTCTGGCTTTCACTGGACATCCAGCAGCTGAAGCACTGACCCCACAGCTCCTGCAGCTGCCAAGCTAAGACATGGCCAGAAACTCGACCAGCAGTAGCCAGCATTCACTGAAGGCTTCCTTCATTCCAGGACAGTGCTGTGTGTTTTAAATAAATTCTTGCAGTTAGTTCCCATCATGGCTCCATGAGTTGGCTATGAACTGACCCATTTTACAGATGAGAAAATGGAGGATCAGAGAAGCTAAGGAACTTTCCGAAGGTTATGTCGCCAGTCAGCCAGTGATCAAATGTGAACTTGGGTCTTTGGCTTTGGAGTCTGTAACTTTGTCATTCACTATAATACACTTTATGGTTGTTTTGAACCATAAACAATTGACATATGGCCACACACTGTCAATGTCCTAAGGCAACGTGTGACCCAGCGCAAACTGAGCCCATCCACAGGGGCTGTAGAAGGTCAGTAGACCCACAGATAAATCTAGACCATTCTCCTTCCTGCAGATCCTTGTGCTGGGCGAACAGCTCTCTTAAGGAGAGAAATGAGGAGAAAAAAGAACAAAAGAGTGGCAGCTCTGTAAGAACATCATGTGTGAAAGCTCTTACCTTTTTCCCTCAGCCAGCTTGCTTAACAAGTCAGGTGGCCAGTTTGTTAGAAGCACCTTTTTAAAACAAAGGTGAGTGTGGACAGCTGCTCTCCAGATAATTCAACTGAGCAGGGCTATTGCTATCAAAGCCACACCATAGATAATGCCGCTTTTCTCAGGAATAAATTTGGGGGCAGGGTCAACTGAAAATGTGTAATCTCAGATAATAGATCATAAACATTCTCTTCTGGAGCTTCTAAATTAAGGCTCTGCACCTGCTGGAGGGCTCCAGTGTTAGCACCAGGCCTGCAGATGGCTTTGTCTGCCGGCCATCCCTGGATTTCCCCAATAAAATCCCACTCTCGACTTTGCCATCTGCTTCTCCCTCTTTCTTGGTGGAAATCTACTGCCTCCTTCAACCAGTGCATGGAAAAGTACATGGTCAGTGCCACACACATATCCCATGGTGATTTCACACCATCCAGCCTTTCATCATTTAAAAAAAAAAAAAGTCTGTGGGAAAGGAGACAGGAAGAATGGTGAGCCCCAAAGCTGAGGACTCATTTCAGAGAGAACTGACAAGGCCATTTCTGAACGGGTGGGTTGACCGGACACTAGCCAATGCCGCTCTGCATTCACTCCTGCAGGCTCACGTACATTCATTCAGCCCGTATGACCGAGCACTCACTGAGCCCCAGGGTGGGTTGTGGGAACTGGGGGAGTAACAGCAGCACAAGAAGCAAAGCCCCAAATCCGATCTTCCCTGAGCGCTTCCACCCCATGCGGGTCAGAGAGGCAACTGTTAGGAAAACCTTATCACGTGGTGATGAGTTATGGGATAAAGAAAGCTGGGGAGAAGGGCCTGGGGTAGGGGCTACAACTGCGATTAGGGGCAGCCTCGGGGGAAGGTGGCAAAGCGCTAAAGGAAGTGCAGAGGAGACACAAGGTTGTCTGGCGACAGCGGTCCCAGCAGGCGTTGGGAGCAGCGTGGCTGGAGCTGGGCGAACAGGCCAGCAGCAGGGAGGGGAGGGGGGTCCACAGAGGGCCTTGTGGCCTCCATGAGTGGCGTGGGAGCCGCTGCTTTGTGCAAAGGAAGCACGGGCTTTCTTTCTAGCAGGCTCACTCTGGCTGCTGGCCAGCTGGGAGGAGAGAGGGGAAGGCGGTACAAGGATGGGGCGCAGCGGCATCGAGAGGCGAGCAGGGTCTCGCCGGGTGTGGACGGGATGTGATGGAGAGAGACACGGTAGCAGCCCCTCCGGACTGTGCGTTCCTCTCCTCACCCCTGGGCGGCATCCCGACCTGGGAAGCAGGAAGTCTTTCCGGGGTGGCCCGCGGGTGGCAGAGTCCCCATCTGTGTCTGTGGCCTGTGGTGACTGGCGCCCAGAGCTGTGGCAGTGTGCTTCCCGGCAGCGCCAGGATTAGGTCATGATCTCTGTTTACTAACAGGAAAGAACACTTGGATGGAGGATTCAGCTAGCTGGAAATGGGAGCCGTGGTCACCCTTTTGCCTCTCCCCGTGAGGCCACCCTGAGCCCCGGGGAGATGGGCCAGGTACAGACCACAACTTGTAACCCAATTCTTGTTTTCACTAAAGACGGGCTTTTTTTTTTTTTTACATCTTCATTGGAGTATAATTGCTTTACAGTGGTGTGTTAGTTTCTGCTGTATAACAAAGTGAATCAGTTATCTGTATACATACGTTCCCATATCTCTTCCCTCTTGCGTCTCCCTCCCTCCCACCCTCCCTATCCCACCCCTCCGGGTGGTCACAAAGCACCGAGCTGATCTCCCTGTGCTATGCGGCTGCTTCCCGCTAGCTATCTACCTTACATTTGGTAGTGTAGATATGTCCATGCCTCTCTCTCGCTTTGTCACAGCTTACCCTTCCCCACCCCCCGTGTCCTCAAGTCCATTCTCTAGTAGGTCTGTAAGACGGGCTGTTTTTTAAGATGGTGATTAGAAATGAGTAAACGCTAAGTTCCAAGGTCTTCGGGGCTTTATCGTGCAGCGCTTATCAAAATGAAATAAAAATAGTTCACGTGGAGAAAATGTTTCCCTCCTCATCCTCAGACTTCCAGGCTTGCAAGTATTTCTTTTAAACAAGCAATATATTGATCGCCTGAGATGAAGACGCAATTGAGCTCAAACCCCAAATGCAAACCAATTCAAAGCACACATCTTAGCAGGTGCTACTTGAGTTAACCTGGTGGGTGATAATTAACCTGGTTTTGTACCTAGTCCTTGAACTGTTTTCCAATTAACGGAACACAATTCCATGTCATGTTTCTGAAGATGCTGCTCTTCTTTACTGGAGGTCTTTCAGGCGTGACTCATATTAAAATGAGGTTGAGAAGTTTGCTTAGTAAAACGTAGTAAAATACCTGGGATGCTCTGAGTTGTCGTGTGAGCGGGGGCGGAGATGTTAACCATAGCTGCCACGAGCCAGGCAGTCGGAGTGGCTGGAGCGAACGGTGGACCCCAAAGCTATCTCTACATCTTAACCCTCAGACTTTGTAAATGTGACCTTATTTGGAAAAGGGAGCTTTGTAGATGTGATTAAGTTCAGGATATCAAAATGAGATTATCCTAGATTTAGGGTGGGTCCCAAATCCAGCACCAAGTATCCTTATAAGAGACGGAAGACACAGATGGAGGCAGAGACTGGAGTGATGAAGAGACTGGAGTGATGAAGCCACAGGCCAAGGGATGCCTGGAGCCACTAGTACCAAAGGAGTCGAGGACGGATTCTCCCCGAGAGGGGGCATCACCCTGCTGACACTTTGATCTCAGACTCTGGCCTCTGAAAGTGTAAGAGCATAAATTTCTGTTGTTTTAAGCCACCTAGTTTGTGGTGCTTTGTCACAGCATCACTAGGAAATGGATACAGTTTCCAAAAGGGAACACAGCCCTTCCAGTACCTTGATTTTGGACTTGTGAGGCCCCAAGCAGAGGACCAGCTTAGTCACGGTGCCCCTCATCTTCCACCTGTAGAACTGGGAGGTAGTAAGTGGGTGTTATTTTAAGCCACTAAATTTGCAGTCATTTGTTACAGCAGCAGCAAGACACTCACATGGTAGGATGTCATGTGAGTGACCGGCGGGGCATTGGCCTCACTTGAGGGTCAGGGAGGCCTCCTTGAATGGGTGGCTTCAGGCTGAGAATGAAACAGTGGGTCTTGGAGAAAGTCACGCGTGGGGATCTCAGGGACCCACGGGCATTGAGCACAGAACTGACGGCCTCCGTTTCCATTTATAGTCACAATCCCAGGGCAGGAGAAGCTGCCTAGGGTCCCAAAGAGCAGAGAATAGAGAACTCAAAGGTCCGGGGTGAGATGGCAAGCCTCTACGAATACTGACCCCTATCAGTGTCCTGAGACACTGACAGCCGTGTCCTGAGAGGCTCTGCAAACTGTCTCGCCGGCCCAGAGGTCGAAGGCGTTTGGGCCATGGCGTTTTACGTGGTACTTATGGTGACAGCCCAGGAAGCCCAGTGACTGACAGCTCCTGATGTAACCCCAACATTTCTGGGGGTGAAGTCAGCCGTGGGCAATGGCACTTTCCTGCGGGGTCCCGCCTCCCTGGAGACTTTCTGGGTGAGTATAAGGCAGGATGCTGGCTTTGAAATTTCTCAGCAGCAACTAATCCCCCAAGAAAACCATATTGCTCCAGATTCTTTCCAAATGAAATTCAAGTCTGCCTGAACGTCTGTTCCAAAGCATGTTATTTAGACTCCGGTGGCATTAAGCGAACTGGCAGCTCTTGAAATACTTTGGTAGCTGGCTGGAGCTCTGTGTGTTATGGCCGCAATCACACTAATCCACAGCATTTGCATAGGGCCTAAACCGGTTCCTAGAAGCTTCCCCTGGAGCCAGGTCCATGGACCACCGAGGGGACCCCATCTCCCACAGTCAGTGAGGTCTTGTCAATATTTTAAATAAGTCGGGGGGGAGTTAATTTATTTTATTGAAGTATAGGTGATTTACAATGCTGTACAGCAACGTGATTCACCTATGCATATACATACACTCTTTTTCATATTCTTTTCCATGATGGTTTATCACAAGATATTGAATATAGTTCCCTGTGCTTTACAGTAGGACCTTGTTGTTTATCCATAAAATACATAATAGTTTACATCTGCAAATCCCAAACTCCATGTTGGGTTTTTTTTTTTAATAGTTTGAGGAACATCTTTTTCTAAAACCAAACAGATCACTACATAAATTGCAAAATCTTCATTACATCGTTCCAGCCACAGCGAGGCGTTCTTGGTGATGGTTAAACTCAAATAGTAGCAGTGTTATTCTGTCCTGAGGAATGGGTCCAAGAGAGGGGTCAGGTCCAAGCTGAGGTTTTCTCCTGCTGTGATGTGAGAACTTTTTCCATCATCTTTGACCTTCCCCTGCTCACCCTCCTTTCCTAGGTCTCCATCAACATGCACGCGGAGGATGCGGGATGGAGTGTGGCCGAAATCGCAGCCCCTGAGACCTGAGGGCCCGGTGGGTATCTTGTCTGCTGAGTGCGGCTGGAGCGAGCTTTCTCACAAGGAGCAGGAAGACAGTTTGCAAAGCCAAAGAAAATTTAACTCGGGTGTGCGATTGACAGCGGCTAGTCTACCACCTGCTACCGCTTCCACACTTATATCCGTTTGTCCAGAGAAAACGTCACAACAAACCAAGCAGCCATGCCACTGGTGATTCTCTGACTCTGTCTCTGGTTGGGGAGCCTGCAGTGGACTTCAGTGCCCCCGACCCCCTACCTCACCCTCACCCCCGACCCCCTTGCCGAACTCTTCTCATCGGCCAACGTAACTCGTGCTTGTAAGAGACACGTGGGCCCCTGAACTATCACTTACATTCATTTTGGTATTTTTCGGTGGGATTTAGTTACATGATCTTTCTTCTCTCCACCTTGCTTAGTTTCCTAATGCGGCTGTAACGAACGACTACAAATGTAGGGGCTTAAAACAAGCCAAATTTCTTAACTTATAGTTATGGAGGTCAGAAGCTCAAAAATTCATTTCACTGGGCTAAAGCCAAGGTGCTGGCAAGAGCTGGTTTCTTCTTGAGGCTTTAGGGGTCAGTCCTCTTTGCCTTCCTCAACTTCTGAAGGCCACTGCACTTCTAGCCCCTTCCTCCAACTTCAAAGGCAGCAGGAAGACCAGAGGTTCCTCCAAGCTGTGTCTCTTTGCTTCCATTGCCCCATCACCTTTTGCTAATTCTTACCTGGCTGCCTCACTCTTATAAGGACACTTGTGATCACATCGAGCCCAGACAAATAATCCAGAGTCATCTCCCCATCTCAACATCCTTAACTTATTCACGTCTGCAAAGTCTCTTTTGCCATGAAAGGGGCCACATTCACAGTCCTTGGGGATTGGGAATCCACGTGCCCCAAACAAGCCAGCGTCCCACCCACAGCACACGGGACCTCGCATGTCAGGGGGGCACTAGGAGGGAGGCAGCAGCAGCTGTGGTCTCCTGTTCTGGCATCCCGGGATGACAGCACTTACGGTCCAGCTCTCCAGAAAATCCACACACCGCCACCACCCTATAAGTGTCCTTTCTCCTGGCCAGCTCAGTGTACTGATCTGGTGTTAAGAAAATGTAGTCACTAGAAACCCTGTGCTGTGGATGTCATCCCAGGAAACAAACGCCCACTAGAAAGCTCTATGACACCTGCAGATTCCACCTGCCACATCCGCATTTCCTAGCCCACATCCTTGTGGGCTGTAAGCTAATGCTCTGCCTATCTGGGCGGCTGTCAACAAAACTTATTCTAAATCCATCGCCTCTCTCTGGCCACCGCTCCCCCTGGTCCAAGCTGCTATAATCTCTCCCCAGGACAATGGCAACAGCCCCTCAAACCATCCTTCCACTCCTGCACGTGGCCCCGTATGCCACTGCCCACGCAGCAGCCAGAGTGTGTCCCCAAAATGCACATCCATCATGTCATTTGCTGCTTAGAAACTCCCAGTAGCTTCTCACCACACATAGCGTGAAAATCAGCAGCTTCAAGTGCCCTCAAAGCCCCGTGACCCAGCCAGCCCCATTCCACACCGCCCCTAACTCAACCCCCGCAACCCCAAGGTTTCCTTTCTGTTCCTCAAATAACACTCACTCCTGCATTAGACCTTTGGCCCCAGTGGTTCCCTCTCAGATGAATCTGCCCCCCAACAACTGCCCCTTGGCCTGTGGTAGAGTGTAGACCTTCCCCATCTCCAGTCCGTCGGACTTTGAGGTCTTCTTCCTACAGAAGCTGAGTGCTGTGGGCACAGCCGTGTCCCCCAAAGTCATATGTGGAAGTCCTGACCCCGAGAACCTCAGAATGTGACTTTGTTGGGGAATAATATCCTTACAGATGTAGTCAGTTAAGGTGAAGTCATTAAGGTGGGTCTTAATCCAATATGACAAGCAGCCTTATAAAGAGGGAAATTTGGACACAGGGACGGGAACACAAGGGACAGCATGATGTGAAAATGAAGGTAGAGAAGGCGTGATGCCAGCAAACCCCTGGAAGCTGGGTGGGGGGTGGGGGGCGGTGAGCCAGGAGCACATCCTCCCTCACAGCCCTCAGGAGGACCCAAGCCCGCTGACACCTTGGTCTCAGATGTCCAGCCCCTGGAATTGTGAGACAACACCTATCTATCACTCAAGCCACCCAGTGTGTGGTGCTTCCTCACAACAGCCCTAGGAGCGCTGCAGTGGGAAGCCAACTACCACCTTTCCCAACCCCCAGGGCTGGGATTCCGCACTTGCAGGAGATGGGGAGGTGGTGGGGGGACTGGAGCTGTCCTGCAGCACGGGGCTGGCAGCATGGGAACCAGAGGGGGAGTCCTGCCCAGCCACCAAGGCTTCCAGACCCAGCTTTGTGGGCCTCCAGGGGCACTTCCAGGAGCTTCCCGATCCCTGGATCCAGCCTCCGACAACTTCCTGAGCCAGGGTCCCCTCACCGGCTGCTGGGTCCCCACTTTCCTGATGGCGGCAGTAGGTGCAGCTCCCGGCAGGCCATCTGGGTGGCCCAGGGCCTTCAAAGGGTTCTGAAAGCACCTAATTCCCTGCATTAAATCCCGTGCTGCTTAACATGACCAGAACGGCTGCCTTTCTGAAACTGAACCAACCCATAGCCTCCATTGGACTCAAGTGCCCCTCTCCTTAAAGACTCAACCCCATTCGTGCTCAGTCTGCTTTTTGGTTGCCCTCACTGGGGTCTAAGTAGTTGTGCTTACGTGTCTATTGTCTGAGTGGTGGAAACACGGACCTTGCCTGTCTCACTGTCCCATGTCCCCTTGTCTAGCACAGGGCTTGGCTCACTGGGGCGCTCCCTGGGTATTTAGGGAAGAAGTGGGTGAGGGTAGCAGAAGATGCCACCCCTGAAGGCATCTCTTTGGCAGAGGATTATTTTGAGCTGATTATTTTTGAGAAACTACAGATAGAGGAAAAGCTCTGAAAACAGAGTAGAGGTTATCCTTGTGCAAGGAAAATTTACATGGATAAAGGAAATCTCCATTTACAAGGGTGCCTTTCTCTTTACCTGGAAGAGAAGGCTGATTCACTTTGCTGTACGCCTGAAACTAACACAATATTGTAAGTCAACTGTACTGCAATAGAAATTTAAATAAATAAATGAATAAATCCATTCATGAAATATTGGGAGAAGCTATGTATAGTATTGATAATAATAAAAGTTATCAGCTTAGGGGCTTCCCTGGTGGCGCAGTGGTTGAGAGTCCACCTGCCGATGCAGGGGACACGGGTTCGTGGCCCGGTCCGGGAAGATCCCACATGCCACGGAGCGGCTAGGCCCGTGAGCCATGGCCGCTGAGCCTGCGCATCAGGAGCCTGTGCTCCGCAATGGGAGAGGCCACAACAGTGAGAGGCCCGTGTACCACAAAAAAAACAAAAAAAAAAAAAAAGAAGGCACTGCAAGAAGCTAAAAATAGAATTGCCATATGATCCAGCAACCCCACTCCTGGGTGTATATCTGGACAAAACTAGAATTCAAAAGCATGCATGCACCCCTATGTTCATAGCAGCACGATTTACAATAGCCAAGACACCCTAAATGGAAACAACTTAAATGTCCATCAACAGATGAATGGATAAAGAAGGTATGGTGTATATACAAAATGGAATACTACTCAGCCATAAAAAAGAACAAAATAATGCCATTTGCAGCAACATGGATGGACCTAGAGATGAACGTACTAAGTGAAGTAAGTCAGAAAGAGAAAGACAAATACCATATGATATCACTTATATGTGGAATCTAAAATATGGCACAAATGAACCTATCTATAAAACAAAAAATGACTCACCGACATAGAGAACAGACTTGTGGTTGCCATGGGGGAGGGGATGGGAGAGGGAAGGACTGGGAGTGTGGGATTAACAGATGCAAACGATTATATAGAGAATGGATAAACAACAAGGTCCTACTGTGTATCACAGGGAACTGTATTCAATATCCTATGATAAATCCTAATGGAAAATAATATGAAAAAGAATGTGTATATATGTTTAGCTGAATCAGTTCATTGTACAGCAGAAATTAACACAACATTGTAAATCGACTAGACTTCATAAAATAAATTTTAAAAAAAAAGAAGACACTGCAGCTGCTATCTTTTCTCCTCTGCTTTAAAATGTCATGTTTTGCCACTTCAAATAAGAAACTAACAGTTCCAGAACAGTGAGAGAGTTTCCTTCTCTTGAAAAAGTCGTAGGAATAACTGAGGTCCTTTAAGAATCTGTGGGTCAAGGGTAGAAACTTGACATCTCGACATCCAGGTTACTGAAATCCTGACTGTGGTCATTTCTGATACATTCACACACCCCTCACTTTGTCTAACTCCTCGTAGGAGCCCTACCCCTCTGACGAATGAGAAGCTTCACTTGGAATGTTATGTTTTTATTAAAAACTCAACTGGGGCTTTCTAAGGGATGATCTTACCCTAAACCAGGCTGAGCAAACTATGGCGCACCTGTTTTTGTAAAGAAAGTTTTATTGGAACACAGCCACGTCCATTTGTTGACACATTGTCTGTGGCTGTTTTCCAAAGATGAGCAGGTGGGACAAAGACTCGATGGCCACAGAGCTTAAAATATTTACTCTCTGGCCCTTTAGAAAATGTTTGTGGACTCCTGCTCACAACACACCTCACTGGCCAAAGGGCCTCTGGCCCTGCCAGTGGTTTCTGGGAGTGGTGGAGGCCAGCTGTGCTCGCTGGCATCCCATCCCCCCACCTTGCTGGGGAGATGGGAGCCCGCCCTTCCCAGCCTGTGCAACCCGTTCTGGCCCATGAAATACAAATAGAAGTGATATGTGTCACTTCCAGGCTGGGGCAGTGACAAGCCCTGTGCAATTCTCCACTCTCTTCCTTCCCCTGTCATGGCAATCAGCAAACTTCCAGCGACTGAGGCCAGGGACCCTGAGTGATAAGAGCAGAGTCCCCACTGCTGCTGACCTAAGATGGGCTTGCAATGAACAAGAAATAAACTTTTACATATTATGCCACTGAAATTTTGGGGCTGTTTGTTGCAGCAGCGTAAGCCTAGGTTGTCCTGACTATTACAGTGGTCTTTGGGGAAATAATTTATTTGCATTTTTCAATGATTAAAAGAGTGTGTTTGCCCCAAATCTCAAATGGGCATTTATTTATGAACTTGCCCAGAGAACAACTAAGCTCAACAGTCTTTTTTTCCAGCAAAGATGGCAAGTCATTAGTACCTCTAGGCAAATTAAAGACTCCCCAAGACTCTGGCCTCTCCTGCAGGTCACTGGGCCTATAAGAGCACATAAATGGACACCGATTACTATGACTACAACTTCTACTCCTAATGATAACTGTGCAGTGAGAACATCTTAAATATGCCAGGCACTGTGGCAACTGTTTTCCCAGCATTACCTTAGTTAATCTGCACAGTGCCCTACGAGGTAGGGATTACCCTGGTCCCCATGTTATGGATGAAGAATCTGAGGCTTAGAGAGGGAAGGTGACTTGTTGAAGGTCACCCACGGCTATCAAATGATAGGACTTGGATATAAACCCAGGCTACTTTCGCAGAGTCAGAGAAAAAGCAGAAAATACAGGAAGTAAGGGACACTGCCTCACATCGTGTCCTTGCAAAGGGGGGCAGGCTGAGAGACAGAAAGATGGCCATCTGGGGGAAGCCTTTCCCCGACTGCGGGAGGGAAGTGGCCGGCTATCTGCAGTTGTCCAGCCAAGAAGGCCTCGGGGACACGCACATCAGGCTCTGCTTTTCTTTCCATCGGCAACCTCAATGCCACCCCCTTGAAAAAAATGAGAATATGAAAATAACACGATTTGATTTAGAGTTGATTTTCTTAATCTTTTAAAAATGTGGCCAAAAGCCTCTTGCTCCTTTTTATTGATCTGAAACATGACATCTAAGTAGGAGTTTGTCAACTTGATGTGCAAACTTAACCTTTTCCTTCAACCAGATTATATCCCCAAGCCTCTCTTTGGGAGAAATTCTGGAACCTACACTGCTGCCCAGCCCATCTGTGACCGCACCTGAATCACGGCGCAGGTATGGGGGGCAGGGCAAGCCTGAAGGGTACATCCTCCCCGTAACGAGCAATCCCTGGCTCCTCCTAATTTCTGGGTTAGAAATCTCCTCGCTGGCCTTTGACATCACGACCACCACCTTTCCTATTGCAGACACTTGTTTTTCATGTTTCAGTGATTTTGTTCTGGTTTTGAGATTTTGGGGGGAAGTTTCACGACATTATTAAATAACCAGGAGGTCCTGTTACCTGACAGGTCCTCTATAGAAAATCATCACCCTGGGGAGAAGGAATAAAGGCAGCTAAAGCATCTTTCCTCGTGAACTGGAATCGCAGTAACTCCCCTACCCCAAAGTGACCAGACTAAGAATCGAAGGGTGGTTCTTATTATACCTTATGGCATTGTAATCCAGACTCGGTCATTTTGGGGATCATAGTTCTTAGCACTCTTGCTTGTGTTTTGTGATTATGAAAACATCTTCTTGAGTCCTGGATGGGTCACAATGCCCTTAAGCCTCTAGGCCCCATGTCTTGAAGCCACATGAAAGTTCGAACGTTCTGGTCCAGAGCAGAGAACATCAAGAGGCCAGACACGTTGCACAGTATCTTACAATGCACAGGACAGCCCCCATGACAAAGAATAACCGGGCTCAGAATGTCAGTAGCACTGAGGCTGAGAACCCCTGGGCTAGCTTAGTGTGTTTAATAAAGAAATGAGAACCACGACTGATTCTGGAATTCTAAACTCTTAGGAGAGCCAAACGCCAGTTTCCATCCTGCTGGGCAATTACGCCTGGGCAAAGAGAGCTAGCAATCTCATAAAACTAGCCCTCTAATTGTTGTGGTTAACAGGCTCAGACCTCAGGCTGAGCAGGAGAAAAGGCGAGTAACACCCACAGAAGCCAGACAGGACACCTCCGCAAGGAGGAAGGAGAGAGGGCAGGGCAAGTGCAGCTGGGCTCAGCCCTGCAGTTCCCATTGGGTTTGCGGAGAACACAATCTCCTGGGCCATCCATAAGCATGACGTCACGTTCAGGAGAAAACAAGTGAAGCTGAGCTGGTGATTTAAGTAGGCTCAGTCATCCACCAAAATCGTAAGACGAGTGTTATTTTATTCCAGTAGAAACTCAGTGACGTATGGCTATGTTACTATCCACAGTGACTATCTCTTTTGGCTAATGAGCACACTGAGGTCTGGGGAGGTCCAATGACATGTGAGAGGTTGTACAACCCCCAGGGACAGCCCCGGGCAGCCCAAAGTCTGCCTTGTGGACCATTGGCCAGTCCACACACCTACTTCAAAGCCAAGGGGGAGGAAGGATAGCACAGACTCATCTGTTTCAAACCCTTTCTTTCCCAGGAGGCAAGGTGAAGCTCTCATCTGACCTAATACTGGGCATCCTCACAGAGTGGGCTTCATATGGAGTCAGCCTTGACCTTGACTCACATAGAGGACAGAGCCTTGGAACAGCCTTTAACAAACAGGCCATGTGTCTAGACCTGGAGGTTCCTGGTTAGGGCCAGTGATGGATTTGGGTACCAAAGGGTCCATTTCATTTGAACCAAAGAGGTCGTGTCAACTTCAGAACCGTTCACTCTTAAATCGCACGTGCTAATGTCCCTCTATGTCTCTCTCGAAGGATCATCTAAATGGGAAATGGGATCAGAGCTTTGATCTTGGATTTTTTTGTCATTTATTCTCTCAGTTCCTATCAATGTTTTTGCCATAGTCTCTTCTCAGGTCCTATGAAACAGGAGCTGGATTGACCCAAGCCTGTTTTCAAATAGAAATGAAGAAACAACGTTAAATGTTAAAGATTCTGTCTTACCCAAGGGCGTCCTTGCTTGCCATGGAAACGGCACTAACAGCTCCTATACCTGTTTTGTGGACACAGAAACGGAAAGTTGCTCTCTAGACAGGATCCTGCACTCTCTTTACCTGTAAACCCCATGGCAGCCCCACTCTTGAGACTCACACAGCAGGTACACCTCACAGGGCTGACATTAAGCACCCTTTGGAGACCATCCTTTGTGTCAGGGCCTGGGCTACAGAGAGTCTCCATATACGCTGAGAAAATGAAATGAATGATGTTAGCTCCATACCTGGTACTGCTTACCTGGTGGGCGCTCACCTTACAAAGAGGGGCGTGGCAAAGAGGTGAGGGTATCCATTAGAGCTGGATTGCTGGGATTAAACCCCAGCTCCACCCCTTAGAACCACGTGATCTTGTGCCTCAGCCTCCACTTTTGTTGAAAAGGGATAATAACCAAGCCTGCTCCTGGGGTCAGTGTGGGGATTTGCTGGGTCAGCAGGTGTGAAAGGCTCAGCCTGGGGCTGGCCCAGGGGAGCCTCAGAAACAGTAGCTGTTACCGTTCATCTTCATAACGGCCCTGCAAGCAGATATTTGGGGGCCTCATTATAGAATAAGAAACAGAGGCTCAGAAAATGTATGTGACTCGCTCAAGGTCACACAGCTAGTAAGTGGCAAATGGGTGAAACCCCAAAACCAAACACACTTCCCCAAACTCAGCCAGTGAGGGGGTCAGCATGGTGGGTGACCAGCTGGGAGGAGGGGCTCCCCTTGCTTTTGGCAGCTGTACAAAAGGTGTGTTTTTGTTGTGACTCTAATTTGCTTTTAATGGAAATCTAATTTTTTGAGTCTAAGGGAGATGATGTGATACCAGGCAGCGCCTTTGCTTTTTGCGGGGGGTGGCGGGGCAAGAGCCTAAAGCATCAGGATGCAGCACTGCCTTGCAGTGGGTGTACAAGAGTATATGTGGGCTTGACTTGAAAAGCTCTCACAGGAAGGGTTAGGACTCAGTTAAATTCCCCCATTGAAATGCTGGGGTGGCAGATTTATTAGAGAGCACGGTGGGGAGAGATCCCAGTGCCTGCTGATTGCTTCGCTTCCTTATGTCTGGCGGTGTCACTGCATCTGAATTTGCCCTCATAGACAAGTGGCCAGCTGAGTGCAAGCCCGCCCACCCCGTGGTCAGGGGTGGGTCTGACATAAAAAGAGGGGGTAGGAGTCTGGGAAGGCAAAACCAACACCCCCTCCAAGGGTAGAGGACTGGCCCTCCAAGGGCAGAGGACTGGCCCTCCAAGGGTAGAGGACTGGCCCTCCAAGGGCAGAGGACTGGCCCTCCAAGGGTAGAGGACTGGCCCTCCAAGGGCAGAGGACTGGCCCTCCAAGGGCAGAGGACTGGCCCTCCTCTGGACCCAAGACTCATCACCGTCTCCTCCCGCTGAACCTCCTCATCTCCCCATGGCAACCAGACTACACCCCTTTATGCCCCTGTCCCCATTTTCCTAAGATTGCCTTTACTGGTGGGCAGTTCTCATCAGGGCTAAGAGAGTGAGTGATGTGTTCTCTCAGCCTGGCGACAAATGTTGAATGATTGAAAAAAGGAGGGAAGGAAGGATGACCTTGTCTGACATCTTTCTGCTCAAACAATGAAAAGTCGTTGCTTTCACCAGGCTGCTGTCACCAAGCCCACCTTCCTGCCCTCAACTCCAGGAAGCTGGACTTCAGTTGAATCCTGGCCTCACCCAAAGGCCAAGCCAGCAGACCGTTTTCATGTTGTTGCTGTCCTTGCCAACCTGAGCACTGGGGTGGCTGAACAGGGAGAATCAGTGGTTTAGAAGAGCCCATACCTGGTCGGTCTCAGGCAGCCTGTGAGGACAGAGCAGAGGAGTGTCCTGCTGGGAACAGTGAGCCCAGCCCTTCCTGCCTGAGGTGTGTGCACACACACCTGCACTCAGGTTCCCCACAACCTGGCCCCAGGCTAAGCTCCATTCCTTTTACTTGGTGCACTGCAAGCCTTAGCGTCTTAATCATGGCTGTTTTAAATTCCCGCTCTGATGATTCCATCAGAGTGGAATCATCTGCCATATCTAAGTCAAGATCTGATGTTTGTTCTGTCTCTTCAAACTCCTTTTTGTCTTTTAGTGTGTCTTGTAATTTCTTATTGAAAGCCAGACATCTTGAGCTGGGTAAAAGGACCCAACACTCATTTCAGGGAGGTTTCTGCTCATGCATTTCTGCTCCCAGGTTCTCTGTATCTGGTTGCTGATTTTCAGTTTGTTAAGTGTTTTTCTTGTGTGTGGGTGAGAGGGATGACTCCCAAGCTCCCTACATGCTGGACAAGAAACTGGAAGTCTAACCATCACTTTCACTGCCAACACAGCTTCTGAAATCTGTTATGGCACTGCCTCTGAGCCTTGGATAAAGCTCTGAAATCCACCTGGGTGTCCTGTCCCCTCCCTTCCCTCCATTTCTCTATTTCCAACATCCTTGAGGTCTGGCTGAAAGCTTGTTCCTGTAGCAAAGTCTTCCCTGACTCCCCAGCTGCAACTTTCAACAGCACTGCTCCACCTCACTCTGGACACAGCAGATGCTCTGCTTCAGGTAGTAATGCTGCTCACCAGGACTGTCTCTCTTATGAGCCTGAAAGCTCCTGGAGCACAGAGAGTCCTTCTGCCCCCAAGAGTGGATGCTTGATAGATATTGATCAGACAAATAAACGTGACTTTAAATTCCCATCCTACAGCCAACCCATGTCATAGGCATCTTCAAAAATGTACTATCTTAAGTTTACCAGAATAGACCTCACACTGGTCAGAATGGCCATCACGAAAAAGTCTACAAATAACACATGCTGGAGAGGGCGTGGAGAGAAGGAACCCTCCTGCACTGTTGGCGGGGATGTAAATGGGTGCAGCCACTGTGGAGAACAGTATGGAGGGTCCTCAGAAAACTAAAAATAGAGTTGCCATAGGATCCTGCAATCCCACTCCTGGGAATATATCCAGAAAAAACTCTAATTCAAAAAGATGCATGCACCCCTATATTCATAGCAGCACGATTTACAATAGCCAAGACATGGAAACAACCTAAATGTCCATCAACAGATGAATGGACAAAGAAGATGTGGTCTATACACATAATCGAATATTATTATATATATATATATATACACAATGGAATACTACTCAGCCATAAAAAAGAATGAAATAATGCCATTTGCAGCAACATGGATGGACCTAGAGATTATCAAACTAAACAAAGTAAGTCATAAAGAGAAAGACAAATACCATATGATATCACTTATATGTGGAATCCAAAATATGACACAAATGAACTTATCTACAAAACAGACTCACAGACATAGAGAACAGACTTGGGGGAGGGATGGATTGGGAGTTTGGGGTTGGCAGATGCAAACCATTATATATAGGCTGGATAAGCAACGAGGTCCAACCATATAGCACAGGGAACTATATTCAATATCCTGTAATAAATCATAGTGGAAAAGAAAAAAGTAATAAAAATAAAAAATTTAGGCTACCAGGGTATCTTTTAGGGAAGCAGCTGTCTCTGTTTAGCCAAACATCTCGATCCAGCTGCTTGGGGTAGAAATTGAGAACCTAAGGACATGGGTTAGTGTAAAAGAAGGAGGTAAATTGCAGCACTGGGGGTTATCTGAGGAATTTGGGAAGGAGAAAGAGCCAGGAAGGGATTTTTCAAGGAAGGGGAGATGGTGAAGGAGCCCAAAACCACAAGGAGGAGGTGAGTTGCAGCTGAGCAAATGGCCCTGAGCAAAGGGGGACTGTTTTGGGCACAGATATAGTTCTTTCCAAAGTCATTGGTGTTGCTGGAGCATAAGTACTCCAGCTCCCTGAGCCACTGGCCAAATCACACAACACTTTGTTGAGTTATTTGTAGCGGAAAGATCTGGAGATCCATGTCTGGCCACCCAGGGTGCACATCCACCACCGTGAGAAACGGGGATGGCAGAAGCAGCTGATGAGATGGTCCGTGAAGGGAAGCAACTCAGCTGAAGCAGAAGCTCAGAGAAATTGGACTTCCCACGACCTGCAGAATGGGTTTGATGCAGCCTAGAACTTCAGAGGCTGAGTGACCACAGTTGACATCTTCGGCACAGACCCCCAAACCAACAATGAACAGAGGCGCTCTGAGCAGTCGCCCTGCAGAGGGAACCCAAGGGTGTGGGCTCTGACCGTGAGTGAGGGTCAGGACTGACCTCGGGATGGAGCATGGAGGAAAATACCACCCACACCACAGAAAAGCCATATAGAGGAAAGAGGCCTCTGCCGGTTTGCTTTATTCCACTGTATTTTGCAAAGCAGACACAGCAGTGACTTCATCTGACACAGTGGAGAGGACCAGAAGGGATTTGCATCTACGGTCTGTCAGCAAAAAGCAAGGCAGCCGCTCAAGTCGGGGGCAAAATACTCAAGCCACTGGGCTCATCAGCCGGCCTCTCCTGGTGTGGGTCTTTTCAGGGGACCCACGGTGACCTGCCATCCCTGAGAGGCAGAGCCTGGGCTCAGGGCTGACCCAAGGGTGGGTGCTGCCCTAGGATGGTTGGCCTGGATGTAAAGAGTCTCTCTCTCTCATCTCTATTATCTGTCCCTGGAGCCCAGGTTCTGAGAAGCCTGCACCCACAGATTCCATCTGTAAATCTTGTAGCCAGACTCCCTCCAGCAATCTCATTGCCCAATGCAGGGAAGAAATGAAAGACAATCCCCAAACACATAATGCACGTTAATTAATTGCCGGGAGACATCCCCAGAGATCGCATGGAAACTCTACAAAAGCAAAACAAATCTTAACCAAGAAAAATCCCTGGACCAGAGGCCAAGGGGCTGAGGTCAGTTGTAATACAACGTGAGTAGTTTTTCTTGGGAAAACAAAGAGTCATATAACACAAGCTTTTAAAGAAAGTTACTGAATGTCCTCGAGCAGCTTCAACAACAGAGCTCGGTGGATTAAAATCCGTAACTGTACCTGCAGGTGTATATCAAGTACAGACATCTGATTCCAGTTATCAGGCCCTGGCAAGGCCGGCAGGCTCAGTATTAGACATAACCATTCTGCTTAATGCTGTTTTCAAAGTCCACGCAATTCACTGCTGGGGTTGGATTTCATGTTTAGGTTGTCTGGCTTTCTTTGTTCTTAAGAAAACAACCAACCCATACCAGCAGGCCAAACATTTTAAGAATTGTGAAATCATAGCATGTCAACCCTGGCAGGCAGCTCAGAAATCCAGACGCCAGTCCCTCTAGTTTTCAGACAAGGTAACTGGGAAAGCAAGTGGCCTCTTGGGCCAGAGGAGGAAAGAGTCTAAAGGAGAGACAGGATAACCCTCAGCAAAGAACCAAATTCCAGAGCTTACACGAAATGGTGCCTCCAAATTTCACACCACCTGCATTGAACAATAATAACACCTACTACTTGTATGATTGTTTCCAGGTCATAAAGAGCTCTCAGTTGGAATCTCTTTTGATGTGCAAAATATGCATCTAAATGCATGTATTATGATTCCCATTTTATAGAGTAGAAAACTAAGACTTAGAGAAATTCAGGGATTTGCCCAAGATCTTAAGACTTGGGGCTTACGTTGAAGTTAATAGTATCTTTTACTAGTTTTGAGAGTTGAAGGGTCACTAGTATGAACCATGACTGCCCCAAGGCAAACCAGGGGACCAGGTCACCCCATCAATGACATCAGACGCTGCCAGTTGTAGCCATTGGGCTACATTGCTCCCAATCCCACCATCCGCTGCATTGGACCTTATATTTTTCAAAGGACATTTATGGTTCTCTGGAGCTAAGTGACCCTGTGAGTTAGGCAGGGTAGGCATGTGGGTCTTTTACACAAGAGGAAAGAAAGCGTCCAGAATTGGGTTTTTCAAGGCCATGTGGACGCTGAGCATTACGGCCCAGGTGCAAAGCCAGTGTCTCTCACTCCTGCCCTGGAATCCTCTTCCCCAGATGCACTTCCACCACCCGTGAAAGTGCGGAAGTAAAAGGATGTATTAACAGACTGGAAACATATGAAACCAAACAGATCCTTAAGAAAGAGGGAGAAGCAGCTGGGGAGGGAAGAGACACCTCCCTGGAGTCAGGCCTCCAGGCAAATTTCCGGAAGGCCAGCCCGTGTGTGTGTGTGTGTGTGTGTGTGTGTGTGTGTGTGTGGTGTGGGCTCTGGGACAGCAGGCCTACCCACTGAACCTGGGGAGATTACAAGGGTCCTAATTCCCCACAGACCACGAAGCCCACGGCCAACAGTCCCCAGAGAAGAAAGTGTCAGCCTGGTTATGTTGGCCTTGGGGCCAAATCACATCCTGGCTTGATGGAGGCCCTGAATCTGGCTGCCCATAGGAGTAGCCTGGAAGAGGAGGCCCCTGGGATCTAGGAATCAGAGGCTGGTTTTAACCAGATCTCCAGGTGGTCCCAACGGTCAGCCAGGTGGAAACCAAGGGTTTGTACTAGATTCAACTGGTATTACAATATATGTAATAATAACTTCTGAAATCTTCCTTTTATTTCAAATGAGACAATGAACAGAAAACCATTGAATCCATTTAAAAATAAATAATATAATTATTATTTTTACAAAGCAATTTTAGGCTATTTGGGTAAAGCATGGATTTGAACAGCAGAAGGACCCAAGCTGAGGTTCTGGCTCTGACCCTAATGAGCTGTGGGATCTCAAGTAAGTCATTCGATTTAACCCAACCCTGGTCATCCCAACTGGACAATGATGATGATGACGGTAATTATGGTGATGGTGATGGTGATGGTGATGGTGATGATGATGGTGATGATAATGATGATGGTGATGGTGATGGTGATGATGATACTGATGGTGGTGATGGTGATGATGATGATGGTGATGGTGATGGTGATGATTATGATGGTGATGGTGATGATAATGGTGATGGTGATGGTGATGGTGACGATAATGGTGATGGTGATGGTGATGGTTATGGTGATGATGATGATGATGGTGATGGTGATTGTGATGGTGATGATGATGGTGATGATGATGATACTGATGGTGGTGATGGTGATGATGGTGATGATGATGGTGGTGATGATGATTGGCTGAGCACTGCAGAGCTATTGTAAGAGTCAATTATAACATATATATAAATCGCCTGGTGCATTGGGGGCATTTAAAAAATCGTAGCTTCGGTGCTTTGTGACCACGTAGAGGGGTGGGATAGGGAGGGTGGGAGGGAGGGAGACACAAGAGGGAAGAGATATGGGAACATATGTATATGTATAACTGATTCACTTTGTTATAAAGCAGAAACTAACACCCCATTGTAAAGCAATTATACTCCAATAAAGACGTTAACAAAAAAAATTTAGGGGCTTCCCTGGTGGCGCAGTGGTTGCGAGTCCGCCTGCCGATGCAGGGGACACGGGTTCGTGCCCCGGTCCGGGAAGATCCCACATGCCGCGGAGCGGCTGGGCCCGTGAGCCGTGGCCGCTGAGCCTTCGCATCCGGAGCCTGTGCTCCGCAACGGGAGAGGCCACAACAGTGAGAGGCCCGCATACCGCCAAAAAAATAACAATAATAAATTTTAAAAATAAATAAATAAATAAAACAAAAAGGTTACATCTTACCTTATAAAGTTTATCAAACAGGAATTAAAGACTGGTTAAGCAAATGCCAACAGCAAGGACCATTGTTGGGGATGGAGTCGGCTATTTGATATTGTTCTGTTCCGTGGGAAATAAAAATTGTCTTTGCTTTTGGATCTTTTGTAATCTTCTACTCATGTTTTTTAGATTAAGTTAAAGCAAGAGTGGTCAGGCATTTGACCACGGCGCAAGATCTTGGTGGGATCAGTAAGTAATTTAAAGGAACAGTGTCCTTTCATAAGAAGTCTGTGTTTTCCGGGCTGCTGTAAAAATGGGCAGATTTTCTACATTTTAGGCATTTATTTACAGCCTGCCTTTGTTTCTCATGCCATGTTCTCTTTCTGTTCTTTGGCCTGGGGGTTGCTCTGTAAGATACCATTTCTGAATAGCTCTGTGAAAGAGGATATGTCATACCAGACTCAGATGCAAACCTGGATTTTCAAGAGAGTTAACGGGTTGATAATTATTGAAGCTGGGCAATGAGTATATAAAAGTTCATGATTCTAGTCCTTCTACATTTGTGATGTTTGAAATTTTTCATAATAAAATGTATAGAATATAAAAATATTGTAGCTTTTAGAAATATTGTTTTGTTATTATTATCCTTGGTAATTTGGGCAGTTCACACTGTAAAGTGTGGGATTTTTACTTCTCTCACTGTGTCACCATATTCGCCACCCAGTTTAAGCCAACACATGTAACTGTATTTTGCCATGCACTCTGCACCCAGCCAGGCCGTCTGCAACAGCATTTTGCTGTCCTGCGTCCAAGGCAATCGAAAGAGGATGGGGTAGTCCTTCTACTGAGTGTTTTCCCAGGTCAGGTTCAGACCCAGACCTTCTGGGGGAGGTGAGGGAGTTCAGTGAAATCCCTTCCCATGAGTCAAGTAGGAGAATCACCGTGACAACCAAACCTAAAACAGGGTAAGCATTTGAAGGACACAATAGGAGTTCAAAGGTGTGATTGGGAAAGTCTGATGGAGATGGAGGCATCTTAGCTAGACTTTGATGAACAGGTGAGATTCATACAGGGAGGGGTGTCTGGAAGTGCTCTCTGGGCGAGGGGAACAGCAGGGTAAGAGCTCAGAGGACAGGCAGGTGGCCCCAAGCCTGGGCAGTCGGGAGCGTTTTCAGGCCTGATCAGTGGGGCATCCACACCTGGGAGAGAAGAGAGGGTGGAGAGGGTAGGGAGGGCATGAGGCCAGCCCTTCCCATGCCACTCAGCCTCCCCAGCAGATGGGGCTTCCAGGAAGCCAGGGTGGGGCCCAGCTCCTAATCCCCTAAGGAGGGGCTGACCCTCAACCAACTCTTTGCACAATGGCGCATCAGGCTTTGTCCTTACTGCTTCTGGTCTTTACTTATACTGCCTACATTCAGAACCAAGGATGTCCCAATGGCCATGGCTTTGACTTTGCAATTCAACCACAACCAGCCCCAACTCTGTGAATATCCAGAGGCATTTACACCAAGAGTCATCAGAGTTAGACTAGTGGGTACCCGGATGCTGGAAGGTGTTATGGAGGCACTGGACAGACTGGCCCAGGTGAGAAGCTACCAGGAGGTAAAGGTGACATCCCAGCCATGGTACTTCTGGTGCTCAGCACTGGAGTTGTGATTGGATTGGCCACAAATGGGAGTTGGTTTTCAGAATGACAGTCCACAGCCTTCCTAACTTCTTTTAAGACACACTCCAGGGCTTCCATGGTGGCGCAGTGGTTAAGAATCTGCCTGCCAATGCAGGGGACACGGGTTCAAGCCCTGGTCTGGGAAGATCCCACATGCCGCGGAGCAACTAGGCCCGTGAGCCACAACTAATGGGCCTGTGCGTCTGGAGCCTGTGCTCTGCAACGGGAGAGGCCGCAACAGTGAGAGGCCCGCGCACGGCGATGAAGAGTGGCCCCCGCTCACCGCAACTGGAGAAAGCCCTCGCACAGAAACGAAGACCCAACACCGCCAAAAATAAATATTAAAAAAAGAAAAAAGACGCACTCCACCTTGGTTTAGCCCTCAGGCCAGGGCAGGGGTGGGGAGTTTCCTTCGGGAGCCCAGCTTCTGCAGCATCGCACCTCGTCCCGCTAGATGGGGACTCGCATTGAGCTCCTGAGTGGCTTTGGCATTGAACACATTGCTTGGCCATCAGAAGCCCTGCATTCCGAGACCGGGAACCTCAAGAGTCATAGTAAATGTTGAGTGTGGTCCTTTCTCGGCAAGAGATTGGGTGTCTCAGTTGAAGAGAGAGGAACGACGTGTGGAAAGGAAAGCACAGCAATGGGTGTTTGGGGCCTGATCCCATTCCCTGGACCTCAGGCTTCCTAAGGGCAGGCCTGGGGTCTGGCCTTGCTTCCTCCTTGTTCCCCCACGCCTGGCACTTGAAAGTTCTCAGTGAATCATGATTTAATGATTGGGGGAATGGCTTGTGTAAGTTCAGGGCTCCCACCTCACCCATCTGAGTGTCTAGCATTTATTGACATTTTGGCAAATCCCCATTTGGCTCATTGCTAACTCCCTTTCCCTGGATGCTTCCTTCCCAGGGCCGGGAGGGAGTGTTTACAGAGAGGAATCTCTGACATCTCTGCTGTGCCTGGGTTAGAGGGACCAGGCACATCCCCACATTTTCAGGAAAACACGGAAGACATAAACAGGCTTTTGAGCTGCTCTTTCATAAATGAGTCAAGACAACGGAGGGGAAAGATGTCCCCAGACACTGGAAGCCCCCAGCCCTTCCCAGGAGCAGTGGGACCCCAGATCGGCCCTGCCCTTGCAGTTTGGTTTGTGGCTGTAAACTGTAAATGCAGAAGCAGCAGCTTCTCCGTGAGGAAGCCACCCAGGGGCGCAAAAAGGAGCCCAGGCATCATGAGCATGAAGAGAGGGCCCACAGTAGCCCCCAGCCCCCAGCTGCCTCGTGACTCTGGGACACACCCCAGGCAGCAGCCCTGGCTGGACGCCAGTAGACCTTCCATCTTCTGACTTGTGTGCTCACCCACTGACCAGTCCTGGGCCTTGATCACACACTCCCTCGGTTTCCCCAGCTGTCAGAGGACACGAGAGAGGGTTTTCCATCCTTATCTGGACCAAGGATGCACAATGATGATTACCGTGGCCTCTAAAACTTGCCTACAGCTTGAACCTGCCTCTCCTACAAAGGGCAAAGTTCATGAAAGCAATACTGCCACCTCCCCACCCCATCCCTGTCAAGCCCCAACCCCATTCAAAGGAACTAAGCTACCCTGAGCAGAGCCCACTACACTATCTCCTTTCCAGTGTGCCGGCCGTGAACTCCTCTGGCCACTGGTGTCCACTGTGGCCCCTCCACACCCCCGCTTCTTCCAGCGCCAGCTGCCACCTCACCCAGGACCCCAACAAGGTCTGCTCAAGCTGTCATCACTGGAGCGTGAACTTCTGCCTCCGTTTTGAATGTATTTTCACTGGCATCATTATAAAACCAAGGTGGACATTAAAGAAATCCCCCAAATGCAAGAAAATGGCAGAATTGGTTGGTCCAATGGCCAACAGGTTCTCTTCCCTCCAATCTGGGAACACGGATGAAACTCGGTCAAGTGGAATGCCCCCAAAATAAGAAGTTTAAGTTCATTTTACTGGCTAGTTCAAGGAGATCTTTGCAAAAGCTGGGCATTTGTGGAATAAGCCCAGTCTACCTTCTTGCCCTAGCCAGTGTAATGGAGTGGATATAATTTACTCTTGCTTTTTTGAATGAGGACGGCCGCCCGGAGGTCAGGGGTCCACTATGACCCCACGGGACTCCTAGGTGCAGCTACACTCGGCCATTCTCCCGGTATTACTGAGAATGTGGTTGGATTTTTTAAATCTCTCTTCCATTTGTCTGCCTCTCATTTTCTTCTTACTCCACAAAATTATTTGTTGAAAACACTGTCTGGTTAATTGAGGATTATGGTTAGTTGCTATGCCATTGATATAGGTATTATTATAAGATAAATATAGACATTGGTCTATAGAAGTACCACTCAGTAGAGCTTTCTGTGCTGACAGAAACGTTCTATGTTTCTGTGTTGCCCAATATGGTAGCTGCTCCCCTCCATTGCCTTGGAGGAACTGGATTTTAGATTTTATTTAGATTTAATTATTTTAAATTCAAATAGTCACATGTAGTAAGGGTCTAGTATCCTGGATGGCACAGGAAGGCCTTGCAGGTCAGCTGATGAGAGCACCGGGAATGAAGCTATCTGGATTCACTCCAGGACTGATTTGTGGATGAGAGCAAGTTAATCTCTCTGAGCCTCCATTTGCTCACCTGTAAACTGGGAATACAACAGCCCTACCCCTCCATGTGGTTGTGAGGACTTAGTGAGACGATTCACAGGAGCTCCAGGCTCCATGTCAGGCACAGTGCAGTTTCTCCAGGAAGCCAGGTTTTGTCGTTCTGCGGCAGCCCAGTGAGGAGACTTTTAGTTTCTCCACTCTCCTGGTTTCTACACTCCATCACTCCTATAGACAATTTCTGACTCGGGTGTTTTAGCGAGGTGAATTGTGTCCTCAGAAAAGATGCACAGGGAAGAGGCCATATGAACAGAGTCAGAGATGGGAGTGATGCAGCCGCAAACCAAGGACTGCCTGAAGCCACCAGGAGCTGGAAGAGGTAGGAAGGATCCTCTCCCGGGCCCTCAGAGAGCGTGGCCCTGCTGACACCTTGATCTGGGGCTTCTGGCCTCCAGAACTGTGGGAGAACATCTTCCTATTGTTTTGGGCCACTTTGTTTCAGCATCCACAAGAAAAAGCCCAGGTTGCCTTGCTGAAAATCAGGCTTCATATCTGGTATCTTGTTTCTTTGGAAAAACTCTTTCAAATGGAGTGGACCCATTATATGGGCTTAGACCCATATAAAAAGAACCAACTCATTCAATTTGGTTTGACTCCTTGGAAGGGGGTAAATTTCTAGCTTCGTCACAAGGACCCAGTTCAACCAAGAAACCTTAGGGAAGATAAGCCAGGACTCAGAAATGTCAGGAGGTCAAAGGTCATCAGAGCCACAAGGCCAAGCAAGGATCTGCACACAGAAGAGCAGGGGCAAAGCAGCGTCCACATGTGTCTGGAGCCATCACCACCGAGGCACAGAACACAGGGGCTTACCTGAGTTAGAAGTCCAGCCGTCTGTAAACTTGGATGGGAAAGAAATTTGATTGTTATTTTCACTGACCTCCAGCAGAATGTAGCATTTCCCTGCTTCAGAAACACAGGCAAGGAAGCCCACAGGCTCTGCCATGCCTGTGACCACCGAACCCACAGATATTTTCATATTGCGTTGCTGCCGTTGCAAGAAACTTACATACCTTCCATGCTTCCCTCTCCTTTGAAATTATGGTAGTTATTTGACAGACCGCTCAATCTTGTTTTTAATGTATTAATAAAGAAGCACATGGATCACCATGTCACAGTTCTGGTTTTTTGTAATATTTTGTGAACTGTGTTTCAGCATAATGGTTTCCTTGGTAACCCTATATAATTAAGTCCTTATTCTGAGAAGCCATCCTAGGCTTCTCCAGGCTGCTGAAGGAATCCTAAGGAGTCCTAAGCACGAAGTAGGTTAAGAACTCCAGATTTAGACATGAGAAACCTACACAAGCGCTGTTGTGTCTCTTTCAACATAAGCTCTGTGCGGCTGGAATTTTTAAAGATTCCCTGTCACGTGAAGAAGACAGGTGATGTTCTTCACTAACCAGAAGCAAAGAGATGTCTCTCCATCTTTGTAAAACAATGCAATTGATGTATAGCCAATAATCTCCACCAGATCAGCACCAGTCCACTGCCTAAAGGGGATAGGCATATTCATCTTCATGAACTGTTGTATTGGGACACTGTCTCATTTCCGGGAATCAGAGGGTAAAAATGATATATGTTTGTGGTTTAGCATTTAGAACTTTGCTCTGGCTTTGCCGGTGACTGTCAACATCTGCAAATTATTATGTGCTTAAAAAGAAAAATCAACTGCTACCACAAGCTGCACCCACGGTCCCTGGGGGGGGCAGGTCTCCTGCAGACCCACAGGGAAAGTTCTGGGGCCAGGAGGTGGCTGGGTCAGGACCCCGGAATGCCTAGGAAGCCCTTGAAGACATTTGTGAGTAGACCTGGGTGCACCCTACGTGCGTGAGTCTCTTGGTTCCCAGGTCGTGGCTCACTGGTCATTCATTCATCTGTTAGAGAAAAGGGGAAAAAAGCTGTGGCTGCCCAAAATAAAAATTACTCAGAGTATTCACGTCAATGTCAAGAGTCATTTGGTCCCTAGACCCATTTTTGCCCCAGGCCACCAGAACATGTGAGCACAGTATCCGGGGGTCTTATTTCTAAATGCAGCCACAGAGGCTCTGCCAGTCAGGGATGACGGGTCACACAGTTTGAGAGGCCCAGGCAGGTGCCTAGAACTTGGCAGGACCCAGCACCTCACCCAAGAACTCATCCCTTTGCTAGTCTGAGCCGGCTGGCTCTCATGACAGACTTGGAACAACAGAGCAGATGTTTGTGTAGGAAGAAAACCACACCTGACATCTGTCCTGCAGTGGGGAGATGTGTGGGTTCACAGATAGCACTGGAGTTCCCTGGGGGGTGGGGCAGGCAATTAGCTGGCTGCATCACAAGTAACCTAATTATGGGGGAAATGGGATAAAACCCCGAGTGATAAGCAGGGCGACTGCTCCAGGTGGCTCTGCAATTTTTCCTGTTAATATTCTCCCTAACTCACATGAATGTCATAAAGGTTATTTAAGAAGAGCACAGGTAGACTCATGTCACATGTGAATGGACAAAAAGGCGCTGAGCGTCGGCTCATGAATGGAAGGGGAGGAGGGAGGAGTGGTCCATTGGGCGTAGAGTGAAATTTGAGGACTCTGAAAAGAGACCAAAAAGGGTTTTGGTGGAATCAGACACACGTTGCAAAGCAGTGTACCACTGTGGACCCAACTATGGTATATTTATTTAGATGGATTATATAAACGATGAGGATGTAAGGCAAAGGAGAGATTCCTGGAAGCCTTCCTGGAAGAGGCAAGCTCTTAAAAGAGATGATGTGCACAGTTGGGGGACAGATATGGGGAAAAGAAAGGGCACTAAAGCCAAGGAAAGAGTAGGAACAGAATTTGAAAAACCCAAAACCAGATGGCTGAAAGACAAGAAACCCAACTCAAGGATGAGTGTCCTTCAGACGTGATGCCCAGTGGGGGGAAGGGGTGGGGAGGGTAGAGGATGTTCCCTCCTGGTTGTAAGCAAAGGTCTGACAGAACCCCAACCTTAATTTGTAACCCATGTCAAAACAACCGAGCCTTCCATTAATGTCACCCAGAGTCCTTATGACGCCAAATGTATAGACACCTGTATACCCGGTACACCAAAGCCTGGTGACACGTAGGATTTGCACATAGTGGGCAATGAATAAACACTTCTGTCTAATTTAAGAACTTTGACCTCAAACTCATCACCTCTTTTTGCTTGTGGATGAGCTGAATGAAGTAAGGTTGAATGATTGAGATTGGGAGTTATCCTAAGTGATGGGGAACATATCTGGTTTTTTATTTGAATGCATATAAGATCACACTAAAATCACTTTGTAGTTTCAGAATATACAGCAACTGATGGAGTTGGGGGTGGGGGGAACAGAACACACGTCACCCTTGAGCAGAGTGTATGTGAAAGACACATTTCCTAAGAGGGTGGAGGCTCCTCTGACCTAGATATTAGACTGACACTGGCATCTTGACTGTCCTGATCTACTCAGCTTGATGAAAGACTCTCAAGCAATTATTTTAATTTAAGACTTCATAATGACAATCAAGAGTATGACCCCTACCGGGGAAGGCATTATATACAGAGTGCAGTCAATATATATTATATACAGGGTACAGTCAACAGATAATGTAACAGAGTTTTTATCTACACACACTGACACACACATAGGTTAGCAATACCTGAAATGTGTTTCTGGTGTCACCAAGCCTATGGTGGGTGTCAGAAATAGCTCCCTCCTGGGTCTGGCCAGGTACTCTTCTTATTTTTGTGTCTAGAGTCACGAATCCTGGTGAACCATCTCTGTTTCTTGTATCCCACTCCACTGGTTGTTGGAATAGCCTCTTGCTTGAATTCAGGACTTTAAATTATTGCAGAGCACCCTCAGTCTTTTTGCTGGCCATCAAACGACGGCCACTCTGGTAGTTTCCTGGGGCTGCTGTGATGAACCACCGCAGACTGGGTGGCTTAAACAACAGGAATTTACCTCTCAGTTTGGAGTCCAGAAGTTCAAGATCAACATGTCAGCAGGGTTGGCTCCTCCTAAGGGTGGTGAGGGAGAATCCGCTCCCCAACATCTCTTTTAGGTTCTGGCGTTGCCAACCCTCGGCA
>NW_006798409.1:1190029-1198899 GCF_000442215.2 Lipotes vexillifer | reverse complement strand
CATTCCTTGGCTGGTAGACAAATCACTGCCATCTCTGCCACTGTCATCACATGGCATCTCCCTGTGTGCCCTGTGTTACTGCTTGGGTAGGACCCATCCTAAGCCACTATGAGTGACCTCATCTTAACTAATTATATCTGCAAAGACCCCATTTCCAAAGCAGGACACGTTCTGAGGTACCAGGGGTTAGGACTCCGACCTATCTTTTGGTGGGAGGACACAATTCAACCCATAGCAGTCCTGCGAGTGGATGGTCCTCAATAACTGCATATAGAGACCTACTTCCTGCTGTTTCTAATGGATGCACTGTTCTGTCTGAGGCTGAAAATTAAGGAGACCCCCTCTCTGCCGAGGTACCCCACCCACAAGTCATTGCTGTATCTGCTCGCTGCTAGAAGATTCTTTCACTCTCTACAGTCCTGCAACAAAGGGTTGCATTTTGTGTCTTCACACACACACCCATACATAGACACCAGGGCTTTTGGCAGGAAGGGAATAACACCTCGGCTAAGTCTATTTGAAAGAGTCTCCCTGCAGGAGGGACACCATATTTAGCAAAACCAAAAGTTAAATTTGAATTTCAGATAAACAATGAATTATTTTTTTAGTATAAGTATATCCCAAGCAGTATTTGGAACATCCTTATACTGTAAAAATAATGAAATTTCAATGTAACTGGGTGTCCAGTATTTTATGAGGCCACCCTCCCACCACCACCATGTGACAATGGTTGATGTGGGTCATGTGATCATCCCCCACCCCATCCTCTGTCCTCTCCGCATCTTCCCTGTAGCCTGGGGGCAAGGATGCTACAAGATGTGAGCAGTAGCAAAGGGGACCCAGGTGGAATTTAAAACATGTAGCAGATAATCCCCCAAATAAGTAGTTCACATGGGTGGGCATTTCCAGTTTTACATAAAATCGTTTCAGAGTAACACACGTGATGGTTTTCAAAGTTGATTTTCATTTCCAAATTGCTCTGACAACTCTCTCCAAGAATTCGCCAAGATAATCCTTTTCCTCAAACCCTTTCTTTCTTATCCAAACCTGATCGGAATGATGTTCTTGGTCTGGGAAGCCTTCCTCCTCTCCTGACCGAAACAGCTAATGCAGCTGGAGATGGTTTCTCGGCGGCAGCATGAGCTAGGAGCTGGCCTGAGGAAAATCAGCTCGCCTTCTCGCCCCTTGCCTCTCCCCTCCAATGCCCATTCCCACCCCCACCCCCATCCCAGGGCTCTCCACCTTCATGGTCTCCACCAACGGCTCTTCTAGACACATTTGGGATCGACCCACCGAGTAGCGAGAGGAAGAGTTTTCAGTCTGCTTCTGACCACAGGTCTGCTTTGGAGCTCTAATCCTTCACATGCGCTATTTCTGCCCCACTGTTGCTCCATCTTAAAAATGAGAATAGAGCAGGATGGGAATAAAGACACAGACGTAGAGAATGGGCTTGAGGACACAGGGAGGGGGAAGGGTAAGCTGGGATGAATGAGAGAGTAGCATGGACATACATACACTACCAAACGTAAAATAGCTAGTGGGAAGCAGCCGCATAGCACAGGGAGATCAGCTCGGTGCTCTGTGACCACCTAGAGGGGTGGGATAGGGAGGGTGGGAGGGAGACGCAAGAGGGAGGGGATATGGGGATGTATGTATATGTATAGCTGATTCATTTTGTTATACAGCAGAAACTAACACACCATTGTAAAGCAATTATACTACAATAAAGATGTTAAAAAAAAAGAGAGAATAGAAATGTCCCTTAAAAATAAGGCTTTTTTTTAACTATGAGAAAGCATATAATTTTCTAAAACCGCTGACCTAAAATCTGATTGCTAATTTCCAGGATAGTAATGTATGTATTCCTGACTTTCCTGTCTGTATCTTCTTCAGGCCACACCCATCCACTGCTCTGCTGCTGTCTCTCTCTAGGCTGGAAGAACTAACCACTGAGATACACTGGAAAGGTACCACCACCCTCCCCGCCAGGCTGGCGGCGGCCCTTTGGTTTACACATGAACGTCACTGGCAGTTTGGAATCTGACAACCCTCCCTTATCCACCCCTGGTCATGGGGAAGCTTTGCATCGCTTCTGACTTTTTGCAGGAATGTCCCAAAGCACAAAGAAAATTGTAGGCGCCCAAGACCATGGATGCAGGTACAGGTACAGTCTAGGTGTCCAAAGCTGTGCTGGGTGGAAGAGACAGTGAGTAGGGGGGATGGGTGAGCACTTAGAGGTAGTAAATATGAGAGAGGTAGGCAGCAATACACATGGAAATTGGTCCACCAGGTGAGTGGGTCTGCCTTGCTATCTGTCGAATAGATGTCCTTGGAGGTGGGAAAACAGTGTTCTTCCGACTGGTTGCCTGGAACTAGGCTGATCCTGGAAGCAGAGGCCTGGGTCTCCACCCACAGAAGAATTGGAGGGTCCTTATCTGAGGCCCTTGCTATGACCCCTGACACCCTCTCTAGCCATCATTTTCCTTTCAGGATTACTGGTCCCTCTAACAACAACAACAACAAAAAGTGATTAAGGTGATAAGTAATAAGTGAAAGTAATTCTCTCTCAACTAGAAAATTTGTATCAGCATCTCTCCCCGTGAGCCCGGGCAGTTGAGGCTATGGAATGGTTGAGTAGATTATCCCTTTTAACTGAATCCCGTGGTGGTCACTGTGGTCTGAACACCAGGCTGGTGTCAGGCTGGTGATGGTGGGAAAACAAAAGCTGCAAGAACATGAGCGTAAGATTAGCATCTGCAGGGGATTTGTCTGTTCACATCAGGGTCACATGCCCTTTGCATGTCCTGCTCTAAGAAATTCCCGCACCAAGGCTCAGAGGGAGGGGGCATTCGTGGCGTCTAGGTGGCTGTCCATCCACTCCAGCAGGTTTCTCCTGCACTTCCTGATGGGTGCCGTGGGAGTCTGGCCCTTTCTCGGGAGTATTTCTATGGAGCAAAAATGCACAGACTAATCATCGGGTCACCTGCTCTCTTTGCATCTTCTAGGGAGCCTTTGCATCAGGCTGTACCTGGAAGGACTTTTTCTGCTCATTTTCTTCTTGACTTCTTTCCCCAAAATCCACTGAAAACACTTAAAACCACTATTTCACTGACTTTTTTTCTGAACCATTGGAGAAAGATCCCTTTGGCGAGAGCTTTGCCAGTGAAAGACATGGAGCTGGAATCAAAACCTGGAGTCAAGGAGTCGGACAACTGGTCTAGGCTGGAGAACATAGCCACAAAGAACGCAGTCCCTGTACCTCCCGGGGTCCCCTGCAAATAGAGGGGCTCTGTCTGCAATGAACTTACCAAAATGCGGCTGGGAATTGCACTTTGGAAACCAGAAGTACAGGACTGACTAAGTCCATCCTGGCTCTGCATGCGCCAGACCTCGACGGAGTGAGAGCAGGCTTTCCGAGAGGGGGTGGCCTGTCCAATTCCTTCCACAGGTTTTCTTCACCTGGCAGCCAGTAAACACCCCGATACAGGGCTCCTCAGAGAAGCCCACCTCTATTCCCACCTCCCCACGCACAAACGTCTGCCAGTTTGCAAAAGTGCGTGCCAACGCAAGAGTGTGTGCACTCGTGTGTGTGCACGTATGTATGTGAGTGTTTAATGAAAAGCGGCCTGTTTAGAGTTGGTCAGAGGCTTCGGAAATCAAACGCGGCTTTGAGCTTCTCACTGCAGAGTGAGTCCACTTTGAGGAGAGGCCTTGATTGACCAGAACATGGGACCGGGAGCCTGGAATGTGGCCCACCGAAACCTGGCCCCAGCCCTGAGGCACAGATCGCACAGATTATTTCATTTCTTTGTGTTTGTTTTTTCTTGCATCAACAAAAGTGTAGACATAGAAGAGAAAAGAATGTGAGACCAGAAAGGCTCCTTATTACCTGAACAAGAGGGTCATTGGGATTGACTAAGGTCACTGAAATGCTTTGAAGATTAATGGGCCCATATAAACGTTAATTTGCTATGAGGTTTCTCCTAAGAAATTAAACAGAGCACAGAAGGCTTGCATATAAAACACAGAATGGAGTCCTCAGCTGTAATTAATGTCTATAAAGTTCTCTTTATCAGATTTAGTTGATGCCCTTGCAGGAGGGGTGGTGAAGAGCTATGCCAGCACTCTTTCTTTCAGGCAAGAAAGTGGAACTTTGGGTCGCTAAGCTCTTCTGAAACCGCATGGGAAGCAAAAACACCAGGGTGAGGGGTTAATGACAGTCCCAGAAAGGGGAATCAAATGGAGGCCCTTGGGGAGAACTCAGGGCCCTTGAGGGGACCGAGTAATTGTCCAAATACTACTCAGCCATAAAAAAGAAGGAAATTTTGCCATTTGTGGCAACATGAATGGACTTGAGGGCATTAAGCTAAGTGAAATAAGTCAGACAGAGAAAGACAAGTGCTGTATGATATCACTTATATGTGGAATCTAAAAAAATACAACAAACTAGTGAATAAAACAAAAAAGAAGCAGACTCAGATATAGAGAGCAAACTAGGACTTAACAGTAGGGCGAGGGAAGTGGGGAGGGGCAGTACAGAGTGGGGAGGAAAAAAGGGAGTTATTATGGGATTATATGAAGTCATATGTGTGAAACTTTTGAAAACTGTAAAGCTCTATAGAATGTAAAGAATCTTTCATTCAATAAAAATAATAATAAGGTAAAAAAAAAAAAAAAAACGATGATTATTCACCATCAACCATAGCATGCTTGCTCTGTCCCATCTGCTTTAATGAGGATGCAGCCCAAGGTGGCCCAGTAACCACAGTCCTTTCAAGGGGACCCTAACTAAGGACCCAAGGGCTGGGAAATCCCACCTCCCTGCAAAGTCAGGGTGCTTCTTGTGGGGACACACCTCACACTGATTGACAGTGAAAGGGGTTCAGCTGACCTTGAAAATCCTCTCAGGGAAATAAGAACTAAAGCAAAGGAGCAGAAGTTTACGTCAAACTCAGCTTCACCAACCAGTAAACAGCACCGCCTAATTGTGGACCGAGGGTCCCTGTGACCCGGAAGGGTCTGACCTCATGGCATCTCTCATGCCTCCTGGACACTTGCCTTCTGTGCTGGAATGTGGCCATAGAGGTGGCTGAGGTTTGAAACCCAATGGGGAACAAGGGGGAAAATCAAGAACAGGTGAGTAAAGGGTGACAAATTTCGGGGTATTTAGTTTACATACTCTACGGAGATGCGCAAACATTACACAAACGACACACATAGCGTGTGCCTTAGCTACTATTGCGTTGAATTGCATTGCATCCCCCCTGCAAATTCCTGTGTTGAAACCCTAACCCCCAGCACCCCAGACTGTGACTGTATTTGGAGATCAGGTCTTTACAGAGGTGACTAAATTAAAATGAAGCCATCAGGGTGGGGCCTTAATCCAATCTGACTGGTGTCCTCGTAAGAAGAGAAAATCTGGATGTAGAGATACCAGGGAGGCTTGGACACAGAGGGATGGCTATGTGAGGTCCACAAGCCAAGGAGATGTCCACAAACCAAGGAGAGAGGCCTCAGGAGAAACCAGCCCTGCCCACACCTTGATCTGGAACATTTAGCCTCCAGAACTATGAGGAAGTAAATGTCGTTTAAACCACTCAGTTTCAGGTATTTGGCTCTGGCAGCCCTAGCTGACTAATACAGCCACCATCAGAGAGCCAGAGGCCACAGGGCTCCCACCAGGCTGGACACCTTGGGCACCAAACTCCCACCTGTGATCCTGGGAGCACTGCCGCCACCCCCCGGCTCCAGAGCACAGCTCAAGGCCACAGTTCCATGGTTCCAGGAGCCTAGTGGGCAGCATAAGGCAGTAAGGAGAACACTCATCTAAGGCGTCACCTCCTCTTTCCCAGTCAGGCTTTCCCTGACTGCTGCCCCTCCCCTGGGCTGGGCATCCTGCATCCATCCTCCAGCCTCTCCAAGAATACTAGAATCCCATGCAGGGGACCACTTTTGGCACCATGTTGTAATTCTCTGATTCCCTCAGCCCAGCCCCAGGAAGCCCCGGTCCTGGGCCTTTTTCTCATCCCTGTGACCTGGCACCTTGCTCAGCACCTGGCATTAGGTGCGCAGGGCTCTTTATTCCAACAGCTACCAACTGATCATGACGTGCAGGCCCTGGGGAGAGAGCGCTATCACACAGGTCTGGTCCCTGCAGAGCTGACATACTAGGGTAGGAGGTGGCTGAGCCCAGAGGCCAACCCATGTGGTCCAGGCTTTGTCATCAGGGAATGTGTGAGGTGTGTGGGAGCACAGGATCAGGCCCCTGATCTGTTTTGGATGGCCAAGGATGACACCCTCAGGGGTGCCCCACGGAAGCTGAAACCTGGAGGATTAGGACACGGCCAGGCTGGGGGAGGGAAGAGTGTATCAGCAAAGGGAATAGCACGTGTGGCAGCCCAGAGGTGGGCAAGGGCAGTTCCAAGAAGCTCAGGATGGCTATAGGGCAAAGCTACGTGAGCTAGAGAGAGAGCTTGGACGCAGCTGGAATGGTTAGTAAGGCAGGGCTTGAAGCCCCTTTGTCAACCAGGGTCAGGGCTGTGAGAACCTACTGAGAAAGGAATGGCTGCAGGGGAGCAGCCCCCGGGGGTTTTCTGCTGGTTCCCAGCCCTCTGGTCCCACCAGCCAACGGTCTTCAAATACCATGACTCCACTTCATGGCATTTTGCCCTGAAGGATATCCACGGATGTCCCAGGTTATCCATCATCACTGGATGAGGCTTCAGCAGCACGAAGCCTAGCAGAACCCCCTGCAGGGCTCTTCACAGAGGTGGGGGGGGCGGGGCGGGGTCCAAGGCAGAGGCCATAGGCTGACGCTGACCCTCAGGGCTTGCAGGCAGGCTAGGAAGGGCAGGAGCTCGTCTGATTCGGGGTACAAAGCCCTGTCTCCTCCTCTTGGAGACCTAATTCTACGCTCCCTCCTCCAGCCCCCCGAAATAAGAGGATCAGATGGGAACATTAGTCACATCAGCAGTCAGACACCAGCCCTGTGCTCCAAATGAAAGAAGCCCTAGGGACCCGGGGCACTTTATCAAAAAATGGCCAATCTGGCCTTTGCTCTGGGAGGACTCCAGCCTGTGGCTTGTGGAGATGAAGACAAGCTTCTGCCTAAGTGGCAAGTAACAGCACAATCTGGCCCCCAGGGTATGAACTTAGCTGGCTTTCTGCAAAGGGAAAAATATGACACTGTTAGATTGTGCTTGGCTGTAAAGAATAGCCGGTCATAGGGAGTGACTCATTCAAGAGTCAGGCTGAGCTGGGACAAGGATACCAGAAGCTTTCCAAACAATAGAAGGAAAAGGCCAGGATAAGGGTTTGGGACATTCCACCAAAAAATATAGAGGAAACGATCATTTCCACACTGCTCTCGAACCTGCATTTCCCCAGTATTTGTAAGAACTCAAGTCTGTTCCCTCCTTCTACAAACTGTGCCAACCTGGTCGGGGGTAGAGTCATAGTTTACAGAATTTAGTGTGTATGGATGTCATCGCTCCTACAGTTACATCAATAGCACCATATTTTGCCGATATTTTGACATGAAAACACAATGGTTGGCTTTAGGAATGTTTTTTAATCAAGTGACGTAAAAATATTGAAATAACGTGCCAAGGATTATTTAGAGTTCTTCTAGGATGCTGAAGAGATGGAAAAAATCATTTCTAGAATAAAATCATTCCACAAAAGTGTTTAACAGTTTGGCAAAATTAGCATCGTATGATGCATGTAGTGAGAGGGTGATATCTCTCCGTTGCTTGACTGAATCAGTGAATCAATAAATCACAGGCACTCAAGAAATATTTGTTCAACGGTTAAGTGAGTGAAAGAATGAATTCAGGGGCTGGGAATGGCATATTCAAATTCCCATAATAAGGGACACTCATAATAAGCGTCAATAGTTGCACAATTTATTGTTGACACCCTAAATTCTGAAACATACTACATTTTTCTTCTTATTTCCTTTTCTGAGTTTCTAACAAATAAAACAAGACATTCTTGGATGCAAATAATCCCTGGCAACCCACCCTTGAATACGTTCTTCTTTGTTATTCTCTCTGAGCATCTTTTCTTGGCCTCCGCTCGTCCCCAGATCATGTCCAGACAGCTACAGCTTCAAACTTCCTGGAAGGAGTCCGCTAATCCAGCCGTCCACAACATGCCCTGCATCTGGGTAGACCCGTTACCTTCTTCAAAGAGGCTTGCGTTTTATTTTAATAACCGAATGTGCTAATTCAGGCATCCTCTCTCTCTCATACACACACATACATGTGTACATGCATGCACAAGCCTGCACACACATGAACACCCACCCAAGCACGTGCACACATGTGCACACCTGCACACATGGACCCCATCCATGGAAACCATGGTCCTCGCCTTCGAGAGCATAAGAGGTGAGTCTGAGGACCTGCCAGTGAGAGCCAACACCTGAACTGGCTCAAGATTTTCTCCCCAGTCCAGAGCTTTCCCATTTCCTGTGCTGGGCAGCCACCCGTGCGTTCGGAAGAAACAGACTCCAACTCGACTTTCCCATTCCCCGACCCTAGGTCAGTCCTAATTCTCTCTGTGATGATGTTTAGACATTTGGAAAACAGTCAACATGAATGCAGGCCCTGTCCTGAGGCCTGGAGGGCTGTATCTCAGATGAGCAAAAAAATCCCCAAGAGGCTTCTGAGGAAATGTGGCGCATACGTACAAAGAGACCTCACATTCTGGCTGAGTCTTGGAGTTTCCTTTTCCTTCCAGAAAAACTTACTCATCACATTTGCCAAATGCCAATATCCTGACAATTGATAGGATTAGATCATGTTGCATGAAGAGGAAGGAAGTCTGTTAAACTTCATACACGTGTGTTCTCTCTCTCTCTCTCTTTC
>NW_006798409.1:1159137-1189648 GCF_000442215.2 Lipotes vexillifer | reverse complement strand
TTCCCTATGTCTCTCTTTCTCTCTGTGTGTGTCTCTCAATCTCTCTGTCTCTGTTTCTGTCTCTGTCTGTTTCTCTCTCTCTCTCTCTCTCACACACACACACACACACACACACACACAGCACTGCACATCTGATTCACTCGCACACCAGCCTCCTCCCACCTCCTGGCACCTCTCTTGGACCGGCCCACCTACAGCTGACACAATGAAGTGATGAAGTGTTAACGCTCAGAACACCTCCGCTCACCACCTACCACAGCCTAGACTCCAACTCGGAGAGGGCGTGGAGAGTATCCCCATGTGGCTGAGTGCAAGGCCATGACCGCAGACAGAGAGGATTAGATGTGTCAGACAGCAGAGAGGCAGGAGGAGAGGTTGGGGCCGGAATGGTTCTGGAGTCCCTGGCTGCAGACACCCTTGGGTTGCAGTGTTATTCATCAAAGTGATGACCAGAGGAGATGCTGGTCTGCAGAGGCCAAGACCAATGAGTGCAGTTTGGGGCATTTGGGCTTAAGAGGTGATCAGAGAAGGAAACCAGCAAAGATTATTAAAAAGGAGAGATTTGGAAAACCTTCCACTCAACAAACTTTTGCCCCAGCAGAGCACTTTCTATTTATCAGGTGAGGATTTAGTCCCTGGGGCTTCAGCACCGAACAAAATAGACAGAAATCACACCTTTATGGGGTTGACACAGGGATGAAGGGGGCTTTGGGACAGACAAAGGACAAGATAAATAAAACATGGTATCCCAGATGGTAGTAAAGGCTAAAGAGACAAATCAGGCAAGGAAAGAGGAAAAAGTGCTGGGGGAAGTTGCAGCTCTAGGTATTGTCTTAGCTCAGGCTACCGTAACAAAGCACCACAGGCCAGGCTGATTCAACAACAGAAGTTTAATGTCTCATAGTTCCAGAGGCTGGAAATCCAAGATCAAGGTGCAGGCAAGGCTGGTTTCTTCTGAGGCCTCTTGGCTTAAAGACCATCATCTTCTCCCTGTCTTCTTACAGGGTCTTCCCTCTGTGTGTGTCTGTGTCCTAATCTCTTTTCTTATAAGGACACCAGGCAGATTGGATTAGGGCCCACCCTAGTGACCTCATTTACCTTAATTATCTCTTTAAAGACTTGATCTTCAAATAAGGTCACATTCTGAGGTCCTGGGGGTTAGGAATTCAACATAAGGATTTGGGGGGGACACAATTCAGCCCATATCAGGTATGGCAGTGGCCACATGTTTCTGCTTTTGCCCCTGTAGATTCACTCTCCCTGCTTTTCCACTCTGCACTTTGCCACAGGATCCTGGGGGTGAAATGCATCAGTGGCCCCCACCTGCCAGCCTCTGTTGGGAGCACATCAGAAGTTCACAGAGAGGAGGGTGTTGTGGTATTTATTCCCCGCCCCCAACCTTCCCTGCTGGGTTGCTTTCAGAGATGTATTTCCTTGAGCTCTCTCTCCAGGTTCTGTCAATGATAAAACTGCTCCCCCCCTTTTGGCCTTCGGACCAAGAGTCAGCAAGGGCTCCCCACTATTGCTGGTCCTGGGGTGCTGCACCACCCTGCCTCCAAGCTGGTAAATTGTCCGTTTATTAAGTTCTCCTCAAATTACCCCACTTCAGTGAGCCGTCTAACCAACACAGGGAGAGCCAGGGCAGGCTTCCCTGAGAGTCAGAAGAATAAAAGGCAAATCAAGAAAAAATGGTATCCCAGAAACCAAGAGAACTTCAAGAAGGCAGCTGTGATCTATGGTAAGAGCTACAGTGAGTAAGAACCCGCCAAGAGGCGATGAATAGAGAAAGACCCAGGGCCCCTCAGCCGCGGTGGTGGGGGACAGTAGAGTCAGGATGCTCCTCAAAGCCAAAGAAACTCTTGGTTAAGGAGAAGGGGAGTGAATTTCATAGTAAGCACACACACCAAAAGCCTTACCTACCCTGCGATCCAGACACAGTGAATGAGTAGCTGTTGCCTTGGAACGTTCAGCTTCCCCAGCTTTGCACGCAGCACACGTGTACGGGCATTGCACATATGTGTGTGTGCATGCGTACAAACATGCACCAGCAAATGAATGAACTGTCCTTGGGGCCTACCACTACAGATGTTATTCCTTTAGTAAAGATGTATATCTCCCACTTCAAGCCAAACAATAGATATCAATCTAGCTTTGAAGATAAAGCCTTAGTTATTCAAGCTACGCCTCTCAGAAGATGTGCTTTGTATTACCGCTTAATTTATGATACGATCTCTGTAGGTTTGGTGCAGACACGGTAGGAGATCTCCTTTTCAAAAGTCCTTTCTTTCTTAATAGACTTTATTTAGAGCAAAATTGACTGGGAAATACAGAGTTCCCATAAGCTCCCTGCCTCCACACCTGCACAGCCCCCTTACTATCAACCATCCCGAACAATTATGTCCATTTTTTAAATATGTTTTCATCCATTTAACCAAGCGTAGAGTTTTTCCAAAATCTTTCTGACAATAAACAGCATTAATATGTGCCTATTGGCTGAGAATAACAAAAAAGATGAAAGACTTTCTTACAAATAATTCTCAAAGCCAAGAGTTAGGCATAGGGTAGAGCATCAAGCCTCCCCACGCTGCCTTGGCCATTCCGCCCTGTTAACCACAGCTGATACTTTCAGTGGTTTCAGCCACTTGCTTTCTGGGGCCTCACAAAAATCTTCCTTTTTGCTCCAGTTCCAAGAAGGAGTGTTGGCTTCAGCAAATCACAAAATCTCTGGGCACACCAGGAAGGCAAGGAACCAGCAAGAGGTGAAGGCCCTGCCTCCCCCTAGAGACAGAAGAAATATGGTACAGAAACATTTTTGCCTAAGTATAACATTGCTCAGGCAATTACAGAAACAAGTTTCTTTCCTTCAAAGAAAATTCTAAAAGAAAATCTTCTTTAAAACATTGGCATCTTATAGCTCAACTAGCCAGCCTTCCAACTGCAGGTAAAATCAGAGACCGGCTTCAAAAATGGATAAAGGACTTGAATAGGCATTTCTCCAAAGAAGATACATAGGAACTTCCCCGGTGGTCCATTGGTTAGGACTCTGCCCTTCCACTTCAGAGGGTTCGGGTTCGATCCCTCGTCAGGGAACTAAGATCCCACATGCGGTGCAGCCAAAAAAATTAAAAAAGATATACAGATAGCCAATAACACATGAAAAGACAGGCAGCATCGCTAATGATTAGGGAAATGCAAATCCCACCATGCAATACCACTTTACACCCATTAGGGTGGCTACTATTTAAAAAAAATCAGAAAATAACAAATTTGGTGAGGATGTGGGGAAACTGGAACCTTTGTGCATGGCTGGTACGAATGTAAAATGGTGCAGCTGCTATGGAAAATAGTATGACCGGTCCTCAAAAAATTAAGCTGCATTACCATATGACCCAGGAATTCCACTTCTGGATATATACCCAAAAGAATTGAAAGCAAGGACTCAAACAGATATTTGCACACCAATGCTCACTATTTATAATAGCCAAAAGGTAGAAACAATCCAAGTGTCCATCAGCAGATGAATGGATAAAGAAAATGTGGTCTACCCATACATACAATAGAAGAGTATTCAGCCTTAAAACGGAAGGAAATTCTGACACCTGCTACAGCATGGGTGGGCTTGGAGGACATTAAGTGAAAGAAGCCAGACACAGAAGGATAAATTCTGTCTGATCCATTTCTGGGCGTGGTCAAATCCATAGAGACAAAAAGGAGACTGGAGGTGACCAGGGGCTGAGGCAGGTAACAGGGGGAGCGAGTGTTTAACGGCGTGATGAATGAAAAGCTCTGGAGATGGATGGTAGTGATGATTGCACAACAGTGTGAAAATACTTAATGTCACTGAATGGTATGTGCAAAAAAGGGTTAAAATGGTCAATGTTATGTTATATGTATTCTCTCACAATAAAAAAAAAAATTCAACTCTTTTAAAAAAGGTCAGGGCTTCCCTGGTGACACAGTGGTTGAGAATCTGCCTGCCAATGCAGGGGACAAGGGTTCGAGCCCTGGTCTGGGAAGACCCCACATGCCTCAGAGCAACTAGGCCCGTGAGCCACAACTACTGCGCCTGCGCGTCTGGAGCCTGTGCTCCGCAACTGGAGAGACCGCGATAGTGAGAGGCCCGCGCACCGCGATGAAGGGCGGCCCCCGCTCGCCGCAACTAGAGAAAGCCCGCGCACAGAAACGAAGACCCAACGTAGCCAAAAATAAATAAATAAATAAATAAAGGAGTCCCTTAAAAAAAAAAAAAGGTCAGCAGCATTTTTTACACCAAGTCTTTCCTTAGTCCATCCCATCAGAGCAGGGCGGGGGCAAGGAGGCTCCTGGGTCACCATGGCTTCAGGTGGGGAGGGCTCTGGGTGGGAGCTGTAGCCTCCTTTCCCCTCTCCTTCCTCTTACCTGTGCTCACACAGGTAAGTGGTGGAGCTGGCACCCATCCCAGAGCCCCGGCCCTCACTCTACACGCCTCGTCCCTGCCACCGCCCGATCACCGCTCCTCCTGACCGTCTGCTCAGGCCTGGCACAGAGTAGCATTGGTACCCACCTCTTCGTTCTTTAGGTGCCGGCCTTTCTTTCAGGTGTCTTTGATTTTTCTGTGCTAGTAAAAGGAACACCTGAGAAAGATATTGACAGCGGACAGTAGGGAAAAGAAATGTCTTTTTCCAATTGGAAAGTGAAGTGAAAGACCTCATGGGTGATGCACTTTTTATAGAAATCCATCACATCACAGCATGATTATATTCTCACCCCAGACCTCTTTGGCCCTGAGCGGCGCGGCCCGCTATAGCCACGGTCCAGCCTCAGATGGAGCTGCACACGACGCGGATGAACAAGGGCGCAGCGGGGCCAGCAGCATCCACAGTTCTATTCGACATCATCATTTGTTCCCACCGCAGCCCTAATGGAGGTTTGCATTTGTAAGAAAAGCCTCATTCTCAATCCCACCAAGTCCTCCGTGGAATGTTACAGACAAAAATGGAGCTGATGGTAAGATCGCAGACACTCTGAATGGTTCAGGACCATACAAGGTCATGAAGTCCATTTTCCCGTCCCCAGGCGGGCCCACCATGGATGGCAATCACCCTGCTTGTAGGGATATCCAGAGTGGGGGAGTCGATATCACGCCCTGGACGTCGCGTCCCAAAAGAGGTCCTGTTTCCGTCCCATCTGAATCCCTCATGCTGTGGGGGGAGGGGTGATCTTGCCCTCACATGGCTACCACCTACTGGGTGGGGGGTGGTGCTCACCCATTGTCCCCCGACTCTCCTACAGGACAAACGATTTCACCTTGAATCACCTGAGTGACTCTCCTCTGAAGCCTTAAGCCCCACCAGAGCCTGTCACAATGGCAATTGCCAAGTGTCAGATCTGTGAAGATGTGGCGTTGGCCACGGGGCAGGACTGGATGGGAGAAGGGCAGAGAGGAGTGACTGAGAGACAGGAAGGCAATAGGATGGTGGTTCTCCAACCTGAGGGGCATGACATCCCCTGGAGGGCTTGGGAAACTCAGATGTCTGGGCGGCATCCCAGTGCTTCTGATTCAGGAGCTCTAGGTTGGGCCAGAGAATCTGCACTGCCAACGGCTGGGAGGGACTGCTGACACCAAGACGGATAAGGACACCCTCTCAGGAGAAACACACAGAAAACCCCGCTGGCCATACAGCTTCCTGTGCCAACCTGTCATCCCCATGCTGAGGAATGAATGCTTAACAAGCGAAAACCTATCCCAGTATCACAGATTTCTCTCCCGTGCTTCCTGCCCACACTGAAAGAGGGGTGGCCATCCTCTCTGTGATATGGCCACCCCCACCCCGTGGTGACCTGCCATCCTCCCACTTCTTTGCAGCATTTGAACAGGGAACCCTAAAACCCATCCCATCAGATCCATCCAGTCACCCCGACTTCCTCCCAGGCGTGCATCCAAGTCACCTTCCCAAAGCTGATCCCCAGGGACCCAAGGCATTTCCAGCAGAGACCCAGATGCCCCCAGAAGACCCACCCCTCCTCTGGCCCCAGACAGGCCCTCATACCCCCCAGCAACCTCGCCCAGGTACCCGCTGTGGGGGTCCATCCTTCCATCAGCACATCTGACTCCTGCAGCTGGAACCAGGCCCAGTTGCTCCTGGGTGTTTCACTGTTTTGCTCCAAATCTCTGCAAGTGGCCCAGGGCCTGCATCCTTGGGGAGGCCCTAACCTCCCTACTTGACCTTTCCTTTGCCCCTTGTGAAATCCTCTACTACAGCCCAGCTGACAGAGTCAGCTCCCCTCAGCTGCCCAATACGTCTTCCCTCTGGTCCCTGACCATCCTGACCTCCTACCTCCATGGATCCAACCCCCTCCTGTCCTCCAAGGCCCAGCCTCAAGTCCTCCAAGCATGCCTCCCCCTCGAAGACTTTCCAGCCCCCAAGTATAAAAATCACCCCTCCTCCTCTGGTTCCCATAAAGCAAGAACTGTTCCTCAACTATGATTTCTTGTGAGCAACACGTAAAATTAGATGGATGATAGACAGAGAGGTAGATAGATAGATAGATAGATAGATAGATAGATAGATAGATGATAGAGATAGATAGATAGATAGATAGGTAGATGATAGATAGAGATAGATAGATAGATAGATAGATAGATAGATAGATAGATGATAGGTACAGGATAGATAGATAGGTAGATAATAGATAGATATACACCATATTGTATTGTTATTTGAATGTATGCTTTCCCAAACTAATCTTCCCCACCCTACCCCTACTGCTGCCACCTGCCAACCCAGGTCCAGAGCACCCACTTCCCCTAGACAAGCACCCTGAGCAGTTGGAATAACTAATCTATATTATATTAAAATTACTATTTATAGGTATCAATATATCAGCTCAAGCTTATATCATATTGTAGTTACTACTCACGTATATATATATTTCTGGTAGGCAGAATAATGCTCCCCCCTCCTCAAATTATGCCGACGTCCTAATCCCTGGAAACTGACTTTGTTACATTACATGGCAAAGGGCCTTGGCAGGTGTGCTTGGGTGCAGACCAAGTGGGTAACCTGGATGACCCAGTTGGCCCCAATCTAATCACAGGTGTCCTGTGATTAGCAGAGGCCCTGTCCCACCTGTGGTCACAGAGAGGCGTAACGGCGAGGAAGAGTCAGAGATGGACGGAGGGACCACCAGCCAAGGCACCACTAGAAGGTGGGAAACACAAGAAAACAGAATCTCTAGAAAGAAACGCATCCGGGGTTGACACCTCGCTTTTAGACCAAGGAGCCCTGGGTCAGGCTTGTGACTACCAGGAAGTAAGAGAAGAAACTTTTGTCGTTTTAAGCTACTAAATTCGTGGTAAATTGTTACTACAATAACAGAATTACCGCAACATTATATTCTGTGTGTGTGTGTGTGTGTGTGTGTGTGTACATGCACACGTATCCTTGCTACGCCTGAGGCCTCGAGGACAAGTGATGTCTGATTTGCCTTTGTGTCCCTTATAGAACCCAGAAAGTGCCATCATATGGTGGACACTTCATATGTACTTGTGTAATTCCCCCTACCTATGAGTAATTTTTTGAATGATACAGAATATGTTGGGGCCAGTGTTCATTTCTAGGCTCAGAAAAATGGGAACGGGATGCAATGGGGGGATCTGATGTCCTCAGGGTAGCCAACATTTCTCAGCTAGGAAGAGGCTTTCTGGGAGGAGCTGTGGCCCAAATCACGAGAATGGCCTTTCTGGCCTGTAATTATTGCACTAGATAATGACAACCTGAAACTCAGGCTGCTGCCAGGGTGAGCCCTGGGGCTGCTGTGTCTTGTTCTAGGGCCTTCACCTCCCACTGACCCCAGTCACAGGCCATAAGCAGCAGCAGAGGCTGAGTAGCTGCAGGGCATCAGAGACAGAGGGAGGGCCCTACCCCACCCCTACCAGACTTAGTGGTCAGAGGGATGGGAAGGCCCCGGCAGGTGCTGGGTGCCAGGATGCTAGAGGGAAGCCCTGGGTGGGGAGCGGAGGGCGTCCCAGGGAGGAGATACCTGCTGGGAAGCCCTGATACCCACCTAATGGGCCGGACGTAGGGCTCCCTGCTGAGTCTAAAAGCCTGGTCATGGACATAGCATCTGAAGGCCCAGGCCAAACCAGTCGGGCCAGATGCAGGATGACACTGCAGCTCTACTGATCCCACAGCTGATCAAAATCGACCTCAGATCAGGGATAAAGAAACACCAAAACAATAAATATAGAGAAAAGCTCTCATGCTGATTAGGCCAAGGCAATAAGATGTGTGCGTGGTTTCTCGCAGAATCCTTGAAATGTCCAAAACTGCCTTCATCTGATAAATCAATCACGCTTGCAGAGTTAGCACGGCCAGGCAGCAAGGCCTCAGAGGTGACACTTCCAGTCTTGAAGGAGGAAGAATAGATAAGGTCTCTTGGGAATAAAATCTGACAGGTGCTTTACACACATCATGCAATTAATCTTCACAGCAGCCGATGAGGTATCTGCCAGGATGCCCGTTTTACAGAAGAATACACTGAGTCTTGGGGAGGTTCAGTAATTTACCCAGGGTCAAAGGTTAAGTGCTCAACCCTGGGTCCTACAGCAGCTGAGTTGCAGGGCCAAGCGTCAGCCCCAGTCCAGGCAGCATCCCTCCCATTTCCTTGTGTGGCGGGATGGCCCAGGCAGCTTGATTTCGGGTATGAGGGGCAGGAGGATATTGTGTTAAGAACTGGAGCTCTGGAACCACACTGCCTCGCTCCTGATTATTTTTCCTCTCTGCCTCAGTGTCCTCAGCTGTAAAATGGGGATGAAGCCTGTATCACGGAGGTCATGAAGAGTCACCAAACTCGTGCACGGAGGTCACTGAGCGAGGACTGGCTCACAGCACGGGCTCAGCACAGGTGAGCTCTTAGATCGACATTCTCTCGGTCGCGGCTTTGGTGCTAAGTAGCCTTGTGACCTTGAGTAACTTACATTCTTTGCAACCCAACATGAAAGAAGGTGATCATCCTTCAGGAAGCTGATTGCGCAGTTGGCAAGTACCCAACTTCCAAGAAAGCGGATCCCCAAAGGAAGAGATGACTCTGCACCCCTGCCCAGGAGAGTCACATGCTCGGAATCCTAATTTTCAGAACTTGGTCTTTGGTTTCTCAGTCGTTCAAAAGGGCCAATACTGTGAAAATATTCCATCGCTCCCTCTGCATGGCTCAGAAGGTCTTGTCAGGAGATAGTACCTTAGAGAGGAAGGAGTCATTTTCTAAAAGCTCCAAGTCCCAGAAACCTTTTTTAAAAGCAAAGGTGAAAGGTCGGTGTGGCTCCCTGGGATGGTCACACGCATCTGTCACCCTGTCCACGTCACCATAGCACAGGGCATGACGGCGTGATTCAGGGTACGTGTGTCACGTGTGCGTGTGTGTGTGTGTGTGTGTGTGTGTGTGTGTGATGCCCTCGGAGCAGCCTCGTGCCTGGAGGCACAAATTCACCGGCATTGAAGACAACCCTGCGGGGTGAGAACGGGATCCGCAACACCCAGGTCAAGTACCACAGCTCAGTTGTTGGCTGGGAATTTGCCAAACAGCAGCATCTGTTACCAAGGCAACCGTGGTGTCACTACCACTTGAAAGCACTTGACAGACGAGACAATAGTCTCACACCTGCATTCAGTCACTTTATCCTCACCCAGGATGCACGTTTGTGCAAGTCATTAGCCCATTTCTCAGCTGAGGAAACTGAGGCAGCTCATAGCCATGTCCTGCTGGAGGTCACGTAATGAGAGGCAGAGCTGCGACAGCACAGGTCTCTGACTCTGATCACCTGGCAAAGGCCATTCCGGGCATTGGCATCAAGGAGACACCACTGGGTCACTACTTCTGGCAGTAATTCCATCACTGTCCTCTGCGCTCAAGTCCCCTCCCCCCGACTTCCTCTCTGTCCCTTATCTCTTAAACACAAGCAGCTACCACTACCGGGCCCAGAGGAAAAGAACAAGCCCAACACACCAAGATTTACACCCAGCTTGTGATGTGGCCCAACCAGGCCTCCCGCCTGCCTGCCCGCCCGCACCCGCGAAGGCTTAGCCTGGAGAAAGCCAGTGAGGGGGGAGGGAAGGGGATCCCAGGGCCTCTTCCCGGCCATCGCAGGAATGTGTTTATTTTCATGCATTTGGACACCCGAGTCCCTGGAAAAAAGGCTTCCCTGCTGTATTCATATCCTAGGGCTGCACAGCAAAGGGACGTGGAACAGCTCTAGAGCCAGAAGTCCCGACATCATGGTGTCAGAGGCTGCAGCCCTCTGAAGGCTCCAGGGCAGGATGCTTCCTGCCTGCTCCAGCCCCTCCAGCCCTCCAGCCTCTGGTGGCTGTCGGCACTCCTCGGTGACTCCCGGCTCGTGGCCGCATCACCCCGACCCTTGTCTCCATCCTCGCGCACCTTCAATCCTGTGGGTCTCTGTGTCCCGTCTTCTTCTCATAAGGACACCGGTCACTGGATTTAGAGTCCACCCTAATCCAGCATGACCTCATCCCCACTTAACTAATTATACCTGCAAAGACCCTATTTCCAAATAAGGCCACAATCTAAGGTTCTGGGTGGATACGAATTTGGGGGGTGGATATGAATTTGGGGGGTGGACACGAATTTGGGGGGTGGACACGAATTTGGTGGGTGGACACGAATTTGGGGGTGGACGTGAATTTTTGGGGTGGACACGAATTTGGGGGGTGGACTGAATTTGGGGGGTGGACACGAATTTGGGGGGTGGACACACCAGCTGATCGGTGCCCCAGCCTCACCCCACCACACCTCCTCTGAAAAATGGAGCTGGAAAAAAACACCCAGAGGAGCATCACATCAGCATTCCAGCTCCTGGCAGAGATGAGTCACTCCATCATCAGGAAGGCCAGAGAAGGGGGCTGGGGTCCCAGCACCCCACTTCCTGCCACCTCTCAGCCCTTCTAGTGCAAACGTTTGTATCCATCGATACAAATAGCCAAGAACCTTCCATTTGTGTAACACACCATCTCCTTCCACAGCTAAAGAACTCTTGGGGTAGTAGAATATGGATGACTTCCCATTTTATTCCCATGTATTCATTCAGACGTGACACAGCACTCCAAAATGTCCAAAGGATATGGATTCGGGGCGGTGGAGGAGGGTGGGATGCAGGCTCATCCAGTTTGACTTAGTTCATACTGGAGGCACCACTGCAGTATTTCCTGCGGTCTATACAAGCTGGGAAAGGCACGTTTCTGTAATGTCCACGGCCCCCACTCCTCAGAGAGTCTGCCGTGTACAGCATGTCTAACAACTTAGTTTCTGGGTAGATGGCTTCCCAAGTTAGATGACTCTCCGTATTGGACAGACCTGCGTTTGGGGTCGGAAGTCCTGGCTGGGCTTCTGGGCTTTATGGCATCGGGCAAATCGGTTCATTCTCAGCCAGAGTTTTCCCACTGGTCTTACGGAGAGAGATGAGGGTTGAAAACACCCTCACGAGAGGCTGGCCTGTGATGGCCGGCGGTGACAATAGGAGGGAGGATGCCACACAGCTATACACGCTACGCAAGCAAGCATCAGTCTCATCACTTATCAGAATGTATCGCAAGACAGCTGAGATGTTCCCCCTGGGCCAGAAAGGAGAAGGGTGAGGGCAGATGACAGCTCCCCACGACAGGCTTCTCTGCGAAGGAAAGTCCCGCAGAACATTATGGGAGGCTGATCACTTGGAAGAAACACCACTTGTTGCGTGGCCAAGAGATTCAAGGTTTAGATCAGAAGAAGTGTTTAAAGTATGGAGTATCCAGGGAATCACTCTAACCTTTGGTGAGTGACACTTGATGGAAAAAAAAAAAAAGAATACAGAATTAACCCAAGCAGTGCAAGTGTCCACGGCATAGCCAGCTGTCCCTGGGGAGCTCTTGACTTTGAGCTTGAAATGTTTCTCTTTTTTTAACCTAAACTAAATGGAGGAGCTCGCCAGCAGCACAGAACGACGAGAAAGCTCACCCCAGGGCCCTGGCACATCCTGCCCATCCCACCCAGCTTCCCACCCGCTCCTTCCTCAGCTGAGAACCCTGCCAGCCTGACTAGGCCCACGGAAGCTTCTGTATTGCCCACCAGCAGCCACCAAGATCCAGAGACTCACGTGGACGCACCCCCCACACATCGCTTCACATCCAAGGACCGAGGTCCCTGGGCGCAGCCCAAAGCCACTCAGGGCAGAGAGGGGCTCAAGGTTCAAATCAGCCCCTCTCCGCCCCCTCCCTTCCCCTCCTTCCTCACTACTCTTAAGAGTATGTGAAGAATTTGCAATGTTTCTGTGTGGAGTAATGTTTCTAAGGTTGTCTTCAGTGGCCTGCATCTTTTCCAGAAAAATGTTTCAATTTTATGTTTTCGTTTCAGTGGTAATATAAACGTAAAAAATCAATCCTTGATTTTTCCTCCTTTATGTGGGATCTGAGCATTACTCAAATTTGGAGGGATAAAAAATAAGTGTCAGGATATAATTCATAATCCAGTGGTTCTCAAGGTGTGTTTTCCCAGCCAGAAGCATCAGCATCCCCTGGGAGCTTGTTAGAAATGCAAACTCTTGGACCTCACCTCAGAGGTGAGTTTTCTGAATCAGAAACTGAAATCTGGGTTTTAACAAGCCCTCCAGGAGATTCTGCCCCTAAGGAAAGCCTGAGAAAATGATGAATATTCAAACTATTATACTAATAACGGAATTCGAGCAGATCTTGCAGCATTTAATTGAACCAAGGGCATTTCTGCACATATTTTCACCTGCTGCCTATTTCACTTTGGAATGGGTCCCTTTTGACCAATCATATAGCACACAGCTCCTAATGCTGCTCTATGCTGGAGAGCTCACATCATTCACTGAGCACTTAATCCTCCCAACAAACTTTGAGATTAAAAAAAAAAATTATTAACTGCATTTCACAGATGAGAAAAACTAGGGCCCAGAGAGGTTAAGCAACTTGCCTGAAGTCACACAGCTGATCGGGACAAAGTTAGAGATGGCATCTGTATTGCCTGATCCCCACTCTCACAAGTCATCAACTCTACAGGAAAGAATCATTTGGAGATGGTTTCTAGAATAGAAGAGACACCTATCCTGCAAGGGACTTCAGAGGCAATCAAGTCCAACCCTGAAGGCCCAGCGGGGAGGGCAACACCCAGGGTCCCCAAGCAGAGCCAGGACAAACCCTGATACCTGCAACTTCTCAGCTGGCATCCTCCTCCCGAACCACAGCGCACTTTGCACTCAGAAAGGCAATTGGCCCTGGACAGCACGGGAGGGGAGGGCTCTGAGGCCAGGGATCCGTGGGCACTTCCAAAGCTTCCGTGGTTCCCAAAACGTAAGAACTAGAGGCCTGATCTAACATGAACAAGAGATTTTCTGAATGCCAATGAATAATGGGCCAAATAGCTATCTTCTTTGGAGAATGTTTTATCAGCAGTAGGTCTAGTTGTCATAATTCAGCCTTTTCTGAGGAGGTCATGACTCTTCCCGACACCCTCTAGCCTGCTTCCGGTTCTGTCCCAACTGGATCCGGAGCTGTCCCAATGTAACCCTCCTTTTTCTCTTTTTTCTTCCCTGTCACTCTGTCACTTTTGTTTTCAGGACTACTGCCCCCACCTTACTCCCATACCCCACTGTAGTCTCTGCAAGTCTTCTGCTCTACGAAGGGTGAGTTTCCTTTTTTTTATTCTGGAAGGTTCTAACACGATTGGCTCTCACCTTTATCCCTGGGTTCCAGGACGGAATTTCGAGCTCTGACCATTTTCCTACCCGTGCCCATTTTTTCTTTAAAAATGTACCTCTAGATGCCCTTATATGTGTCCACCTCTGCATCCTGAATGACTGTTTCTTCTTGTGTGACCACAATGTAGGGTTTTTTTTAATGGTTGATTTACAATGCTGTTCCAATTTCTGCTGTACAGCAAAGTAACTCAGTTATACACATATTACATTCTCTTTTTTATATTCTTTTCCATTATGGTTTATCACAGGATATTGAGTATAGTTCTCTGTGCTGTACAGTAGGACCTCGTTGTTCATCCATCCTATAAGTAATAGTTTGCATCTACCAGCCCCAAATTCCCAGTCCATCCCTCCCTCCTCCCCCTTAGCAACCACAAGTCTGATCTCTATGTCCATGAGTCTGTTTCCATTTCGTAGATAGATTCATTTGTGTCGTATTTTAGATTCCACATATAAGTGATATCTTATGATATCTGTCTTTCTCTTTCTGACTTACTTCACTTAGCATGATCATCTCTAGGTCCATCCATGTTGCTGCAAATGGTATTATTTCATTCTTTCTTATGGCTGAATAGTGTTCTATCACAATGTAGGTTTTCATCAGAGATTTGTTTTTCCCCAAACACTTGGGTCTCAGCATCTGGCCTTTCTGGTCCTGCTACCATGTCATCTTAACAACATGCCTGCGTTTTGTACTTTCGCTACACAGGCACCTGCTGCCTGGCATCATCCCTGCCCCTCAAGAAGGCTTACAAAGCCACCCGGGAAGACAGAACATATATTCACCCAACAACAAACTCAGGAACACGGTGAGCTCACTGAGTAGCTTAGGTAACACCCCCGCTGAGTGAACCACAGGCCTGGGCTTAGAAAGCACAGAATTATGACAAGGGGGCTATGGGTACAGAGGCCAAGCAAGCACTGTCTGAAAACTCAACAAGTACAATGAACAGATTTTTGATAACATGTAAGGATTAGGATTGTTGGGATTGACGAAACCCACCTTCCTTGAAAGAGTTAGGAATTTACAACACCTTTTTGACAATCGACACCTTTTCTCAATCAACAAATGACAAGATCCTATGGGTCTTCAAGATGTGTTGAATAGCAAGGACCCTCATTTTCCAAAGAGCTGGGAGACCCTGGTCTGGGCAGTAGGTGTGTTGGGAGCTTGAGGTATGAGAGCGGTGGGGACAGGCTCTCCAGGGGAAGGGACTTCTTGGCTTTTGTTTTAACCCCATCCCCCCAACCCACCGTGCATCTGCTTGTTCACATCTGTAGATCAGAAAGCACTTTTGTTCGGGGCAGCCATTCGCCTGGGCAAGCCTGGCCTCTCAGAACACGGCTCCCCGCGACATCCTCCAACACCTCCAGGCTTTGCTCACTCCCCACCCGGCCAGGCAAGATGGGTCGATGGAAAATGCAGCCCCTGGAGCCAGAAGCCTCCCCTGGGGATGTAAGCAGAGCTGGCGGGTGTCCTACACTTGGGTGCAGAGCACCAACCGTGGGTTCTGTCCCCGTCCTGTCAAGCCCCCTCTCCCACTGAGGAATGCGGATTCGCTCTTTGGAGCTTCTGTATGTTTTGGGGTGGCAGGCGGAGAAAGGAAGTGGAATCACCTCAAATGCCCACAGATGACTGATTTGCACAAATGGTAACGTGCTGGGAAGGTAGAGTAGTTCTTGTTGCTCTGGAAGCACGTTAATTGTATAAATAAAAGAGCCAATCGCCAACTTCCAAGATGGGGAAAAGGAGCTGAGGGGCCAACCCCATGCCCCCACAAATAGAAATATTCGTTTTGAATATTCAGACCTGGAGGTTCACCCTCAAGTGTCCTAAGGAGGCCGGGCTAGGATGGAAATCCGCCCCAAGCTACTCCAGTCCCCTTACTCCTGACGCCTGTCCTGTTCCTGCACCAACTCACAGAACCTGATCCTGAATCGGCCCCTAAAGTCAGGCCCCCTCCCCAGGCTCAAGCTCACGTGGCATCAGCGCCCACCTGTCCTGCGGCCCGGCCTCCCACTCGACATCCCCCAGCCAGTCACTCCCCAGCTTTGCATCCTTACTCCCCTCGCTCCCGGGTGCGTCCAGGCCCCGGGGAACAATGCGCTGAGCCCTCCGGGCCATGGTCCCCCTGCCATCACCAGACTCTCCCTCCACGCTCCTGCCGTGTCCAGCTCGCACGGTTTCCCAAACGTGCCAGGGCAGCTGTGTTCACACTCTGACTGTTCCGGGAATTCCCTTCCCCTTCGTGCCCCTGGAGACTCCATCAGTCACGCTCTAACCCTTATGGAGCCCATAAGGGCTTATGGAGCCCAGGACAGAGGCGCTGTGTTCTCACGGAGCCCAGTGTTCGGGAGAAACTCAACAGTTACCCGCGTGGCTATTTAACTACAATTAATGTGAGTGCAACAAAGGAAGAGAACGCCCTGTGCTACAAGATGACGGGTGGGCCGGGGCCCTGGGGGGAACGGGGCAGGGGATGTCACCTACAGGGGAGATAGGGGCCACCCTTTTGGAATGAGAAGCAAACGTTCCAATCAGGATGCCTAACGAGCTCCCATCTCTCACCTGGATGGCCACGAGTTGGTCATCTGGGCCATCCAGGTGAGAGATGATGAAGGCTTGGTCCTCCGGGAGATACTGGAGGCTGAGCCAGAGGCACAGGACTCAGGGCGTGGGAGAGGAAAGCAGTGGGTATTAGCCAGCGTCTCTCACGAAACCAGACTTAGAATATATTTATAAGGATTTGGCTCCAGTAGTTACAGAGGCTGAGAAGTCCCTGCACCTGCAGTCAGCGAGCTGGAGACCCAGGGGAGCTGACAGCGCAGTTTCGGTCAGAGTCTGAAGAAGATCGACGTCCCAGCTCGAAAGGTCCAGCGGAGGGAGCAAAGGCCTCCTTCCTCCATCTTTTGTTTTATTTGGACCCTCAAAGGATGGGCTGAGGCACACCCACCCTGGGGAGGGCGACCTGCTTTACTCAATCTACCAATTAAATGCTCATCCAGAAAAGAAGCCCTCACAGACACACCCAGAACAAGGTTTAACCAGAATCCAAAGCACCCTGTAACCCAGTTGCACACACACTAGCCATCGTAGGGAGTTATGACTCCAAGAAACAGGGGCTGCGTCCCCAGGGGAGGAGCGAGGGCAGGGGAGGGGATGGAGGCCATGCGTGTGGTCTGGACCCCCTGAGTCTGGGGGCCTGGGACACACCCGCGTGGAGATGTAAGTCACCCACCTGGATGTAGAGCTCAGATGGGAGGAAGCAGCTGGGGTAAAGCTGGGGCAGCGCAGGCACCTGGGGCCCCAGGTGATCACGAGCTCGCCAAAGGCCAAGGGGGCCGGAGCCAGAGGCACATTCAGGACGGAGCCCTGAGGAACCCGCCTCCCCTGGGGGCCCTGCCACCGCACCTACACCGGCCCCTCATTCAGCTGCTCGCTCACCCCACAATATAGCTCTGCGTGGTGGCAAAGGCGCACTCATTTCAGATGTTTACGGTGTTGTTTTAAAAATTTCCTCCACTAGTTTCCTGAATAAAAGTATGGATGCATGAATGCTTCCTGCTCCCTGGGCTTTGCCGTTGCAGGTGCACGAACAGCCCATCGCGGCTGGGAGCCCGCCTGCCCCCGCTCAACAGCTCAGCCAGACGTGGGGTGCCCCGCCTCCCCTGACAGAGGATTCTCTCCAGGGAGAATGCAAGATGATCTCATCACTGTTGCAGGGGCTTTTCCCGGGAACTACTCTACGGACAGACTCCCTGGATGCCCTGGGTAGAGGCGTGGAGGGGCTCGCTGTGGGCCACGTGGCAATCCTCCTCTCTAGGTACCTCCCCACCTCCCCAGACTCGGTTTCAGGCAAAGCAAACCATTCCCTTTGCAAGATGCGCCTGTAAGGCAGCGTCGTACACGGCTTAGAGCAAATCCAGCAGCAGGATTGGTTCACCTGCACGATCGGGTGTTCACTGCAGGCTCAGCCAGAGAAGCCCTGAGCTTCCGTAGTGATGCTCCCCGGAACGTTCTGGGAACAGCTGTTCTGGGAGTTGCCTTCAGGGCTGGGCTTATGAGACAAGCCTGCTGCAGCCACGCTGCGTGCACGCACACACACACACGCACACATGCTCACACTCACACACTCATATACGCACACTCTCACGTGCTCACATTCATGCCCCCATACAAGCTCCCAGGTGCGCACACGCATCACCATTCTTTCTAGTGGCACCTCCACTTCTAGCTCATTCCCTTTAGCCTAAAGCACGTCTGCAGGAGACTAGGGCCCTGCAGGTGGGCAGATGGGGATGGAGGGCGCTTCCAGGGCACAGCCATCAGGAGACACTTAGACGGTCCTTCAGAAGCAGCTGTGGGCAGGTGAGCTGGGCAGCTTCGTGACTGCAGGTTAACCCATCGAATGAAAGCACTGGGTGTGTTGCTTTGGGACCCTGACAGCCCCTCCACTGTCACCTGCCCTGGCCCTGTATACGGACACAGGAGCCCAGTACAACCTTCTGCCCCAACCTTGTCCACAGAGACACATGGCAGGCAGAGTCGAGGAAGAAGAAAGGGCTTTCCTGCCACCAGTTCCAGAAAGAACCATGATTTCACTCTTTGCAAGGGTTCCCTGTGCAAAAAAAATGTGTGTGCCCCATTCCTGAGAGTGTATTAAAATTCAAAGAAGTGAATATTTTTAAATGAAAATAGTCATCATCTTACAGGGGTGGATTGGGAGTTTTTCCATTTATTTCTTTAATGTGGCCATTGTTTCACACTTTTAAAATTTTTTTGGCGAAAGGGGAAATGTCAGTCCATTTCCTCTGACATTGCAAGTGGGCCCTGTCTCCACAGCAGGGCCTGGAGCTCCAGTTCCTGCATCCGCTGACACATTGTCACCAAGCATCCCGGCAGACCGGCTTCAAGGGGCGGGGGTATCTGGCCCTCGCGTCACCCCATGGGTCACCACGCCCTGCTTTCCATGAAAACAAAACTTCCAACATGATCACTAACATCCAGAGATTTGCATTTCCTGGCTGCTCGTCCACAGGCACCACCCGTCCCCACAGAAATCTCGTTCGCGGTCACCACTGTGCAAGCAAAGGAGAAGTGGGCACTCTGCCCACTGGGGTGGTTATCGCTTTCCTGGAAAGTTTGATTCATACACCCTTCTGCTTGAGTCACCCCATAGTATTAGTAAGCAACGTTTATTCAGAGCTACGTGAGGTGTGTGAGCTGAGTTCAGTGAATGTCACGGAACACATCTTCCTCCTGCGACGAAACCATCCATCTTCCCTGAGTTAGGGTTGCCCTACGGGAACCATTTTTTTCTCATCAGCACCCAGAGGTTTTCCTCTTACTATCCTACTGGACTGTCCCTCAGTGAATGACACAGACTCAGAATCCAGTTACAGGGCCTCTGGTCCCTCTCAGGTCGACTGGAGACTAACCAGTTTTCTAACCAGAATACCCTCTCTCACTTGGGTTCTCCAGAGCTGCTTTTTTGGACATCTACCAAAAAAGAAAAGAAAAAATCCTGCTGAGATGAACTTTTTACTCCTTGGCAGGAGCCTGTAGTGCTTCAGCGAACCTTCAACATAAACAGGGCTCCTTGACTTAAATCTTCCCATACACAGTAGCAGAGCAGTGATCAAAAGGGCGTCTGGCAAGCAAGGTTGCATTTTTGGATCCATTGAGCTGCAGCGGCTGGACCCAAGTATTCACCTCCATTCTTGGTTTAAAAAAATACACAGAGTAAAAATTACCTGTGATCATCCACCTGGCTTTGCTTGGAAGGTCCTCCCATGTGGATGAGGGTTTGACTGTTTTTCTTCCACGTGTCGAAAGGGAAGTGAACTGATCCCGAGACAGCTTAACCCATGGAAACACCACTCCCAGGGAGGTTATAGGGAGAAATAAACACACACGAAGGGATGGGAGCTGGGTAAGCGTAGTGCAGGCAGTGGGACTGCTAACACGACCGTGGTGATGCCTCTCTAACTAGGGGGCGACTCCAGCACTGACATCCAAAGACAATAACATGTTGAAGGAACAAGGATCACTTGTCCTGGATGTGTTCCTATTCCATCATCAGCTCTCTGTGCAGTTTCTTGATTTCTTCAAGTCTGACTTCAGAACTTTCTTGAGAAAGCTTCTCAGCTTTCCCCTGCTTTTCCTCCACCACCTCCCACCTGACCTGCAAAATGCTCTGCAGAGGTCCTCCAAGACACACGCTGAAAATTTCTTAAGGAAGTTACACTTACCCAGCTTAAGAATACTCCTTCCAGAAGATGTGGTACATATATACAGTGGAATATTACTCAGCCATGAAAAAGAATGAAATAATGCCATGTGCAGCAACACGGATGGACCTAGAGATGATCCTACTAAGTGAAGTAAGTCAGAAAGAGAAAGACAAACACCATATGACATCCCTTATATGTGGAATCTAAAAAAATGATACCAATGAACTTATTTACAAAACAGAAACAGACTCACAGACAAAGAAAACAAACTTATGGTTACCAAAGGGGAAAGGGGGAAAGGGATAAATTAGGAGCTTGGGATTAACATATACATGCTACCATATATTTATAAAATAGATAACCAACAAAAACCTACTGTATAGCACAGGGAACTATATTCAATATCCTATGATGAACCATAATGGAAAAGAATTTGGAAAAGAATATTTATATACATGTATAACTGAATCACTTTGCTGTACACCTACAACTAACACAGCATTGTAAATCAACCACACTTCAATTAAAAAAAAAAAACTCTTTCCACAAAGGTGAGTTGGTACAAAAAATACTGTGTCAGGACCTGAAGCCAACGGTCCAAGGGCAGGGGTGGCAGACTTTCTCTTTAAGGACCAGCTCGTAAATATTTTTGGCTTTTAGGGCCATTTGGTCTTTTTGTAGCTACTGAGATCTGCCATCAGAGAGTATGCAGAAACAGCACCGATCCCATGTAAGTGAAGGGGCATGAATATGTTCCAGTAGAACTTTATTTATGGACAATGCTAACATTGAAATTTCATGTAATTTCCAGGTGTCACAAAAAACTGTTCTTCTTTTGATGTTTTTTTCCCAACCATTTAAATATGGAAAAACCATTGTTAGCTTGTGGGCCATACAAAAACAGAGGGTGGGCTGATTTCGGCCTGTGGGCCAATGTATGCTGACCCCTGGTCTACGGCACTTCTATCAGTAACAAAAACATTATGCTCATGTACACTACATTGTGTATGTTATAAAACACACTCAAAAAATCAACAAGGTGAAAGTGAAAAACATATAAATTGACCTTCTGGAATTTTCTTCCTGAACTCCTCCATTGGATTGTTTTACAGAGTCCTGGAAGCGCATGCACCCACTTTGGAGATACCTGATCTGGTAAATGAGAAAACTTTTACGAGATTTACGTTTCCTATTAGCCCACTGTTTCCAGAGATCAAGGAATGATGGGGCATCCGACATCTCAGTCTGAGATATTTTGGTAAAATGAAGACATGCTGGCTTATAATCACAGGGCCTGGATGTGAGAAGTGAAAAAGAACTTAGTATTTCCAAATCTGAAAAGGGCCGAGCTAGAACCACGCAGCCTCAAATCGGCAGAAGCACTTCGGTTTGCTCAGGACCAGTTAATCGTGTTCTACGGGAACAGTAGGTCTATCAGTCTATCTCGATCGGAGAAGAATGTGGCTGCCCTCCCCCACCTCGTCCTCCGTTTGGTGAAGGATTGAAACCATCCCAACTCCTTTTTGAAAGTCCGATAATGAACCTAAGGGGTCAGCTTAGGCTTGGAATAAGCCATTATTGGATGTCCATAGAGACAGTCTGTCTATGTGGGATACATCCGTATTTATCTTCCGTAGCCCATGGGTCCCAGCCCAAATCTGGATCAACCAACAATCTGAACCCCTCAATGATCTCAGGTTTAAATCTGTCCCCCAGAACTAGATGTTGACTCAGAAATGGTCTAAACAGCCCTTCCCCAGTGCCCCACACCCAAGGGGAAAGCAGTGTCAGGATTGCTGCCAGGAATGAAGCAGGTGCAATAGTCATCACTGCTCCTAAGGGTCGCCAGTACCTGTGAAATTGACATCAGGAAATCTGCAAGATTCTGAACATTCTGAAAAGCGGGCTAGGGTGTTAAGAATTTCTGAGGACTGTGGACATTGCTCCCAAGTGCAAGGTGACCATGTGGCCTGGAGTCTCCAGGTTAGTGTCCATTGCAAATGTTCCATCTCCTTAGCTTTTACATACCTGTTCTCCCAGATCAGGAAGACAGGCCTTGGTCAGACCATGTGTCCTGATTTGAGGGTGAGAAAATATGGTCATCATCTCTCAGGAGATGGACTTTAAATATTTCTACAAACTGTGGCAAATGTATGCTCAATTCACTGGCCGCTAAATGCTCTATTCTACCTCTTTCTCTCGTTTTATGAAGATGTTGAGAGGCCTCGTTGGTCATGTCTGAGAATTTCTGAAGCACCCAAAGTCATGGCCATGACATAGCTCATGGGCCATTAGAAAAATCTGTGGAAAGTCTAAGTGAACTAATATACCTTTGACCTCTAAAGGCTTCTGATGAAACTCCTGGAATTATCTATGTGTTCTAAGAGATGAAAATCAGGACAGCAAAGGAGAATGGCGAGTGACCACCCTGCATGCGGGAAAGGCCAGTTGCACCCTGCCCCCCAACGCCATTTGTGTGTGTGAGTGTGTGTGTGTGTGAGTGTGTGTGAGTGTGTGTGTTGTGTGAGTGTGTGGGTGAGTAGGTGTGTGTGCGTGTGTGCGTGTGTTGTGTGAGTGTGTGAGTGTGGTGTGTGGGTGTGGGTGTGAGTTGTGTGTGTTGTGTGTGAGTCCGTGTGTGTGTTGTGTGTTGTGTGAGTAGGTTGTGTGAGTGTGTGTGTGAGTGTGTTGTGTGTGTGAGAGTGTGTTGGGGGTGTGTGAGTGTGTGTGAGTGTATGAGAGTGTGTTGTGTGAGTGCGTGTGTTATGTGAGTGCGTGTGTTGTGTGAGTGCATGTGTTGTGAGAGTTGTGTGTGTGAGTAGGTGTGTCTGTGTGTGAGCCTGTTGTGTGTATGTTGTGTGTGTGAGTAGGTGTGTGAGAGTGAGTGTTGTGTGTGAGTGTGAGTTTGCGTGAGTGTGTGTTGTGTGAGTGTGTGTGTTGTCTGAGAGTGTGTGTGTTGTGTGTGTGAGTGTGTTGTGTGAATGTGTGTCTGTGAGTGCGTGTGTCTGTTGTGTGAGAGTGTTCTGTGTGTGTATGAGAGTGAGGTGTGAGTGTGTGTGAGCATGTGTGTTGTGTGTGTGAGGTGTGTGTGTTGTGTGAGTGTGAGTAGGTGTGAGAGTGTGAGTGTGTGAGCGTGTGTTGTGAGTGTGAGTGTGAGTGTGAGAGTGTGGTGTGTGTGTGTGAGTGCATGTGTGTATTGTGTGTCTGTTGTGAGAGTGTGTGTTGTGTGAGTGTGTATGAGTGTGAGTGTGTGTGAGGCGTTCCTCCCCACCACCCCTCTCCACCCTCGGCAGCACGAGCACCAGCAGTTACCTCCGCCCATTTAGGACGGATGCCTCCTGGCTGACCCTTGTCTCTCCAGCCCGGAAGAAAATCATGGGCCTCGTGAACCTCCATTGCCAGCTCAAGCAAGACCAAGATGCAGATCGACTCCCAAATAAATTCCTCTCTGTTGTCCTGTGATGCGCTAATTGCCCATAATTAGAAAATTATAATAATTACGGACAATGACACAAAATCTTAAGCAGCAATCTTTTACCCATGAATTGCAAGGCCTTTCCTAAATGTTAATTAAAGGCCACACCAGCCACCTGAACTAAGGCCATGTTATCCCACTTTAGAGATGGGGGAAAGTGAGGTGCAGGGTGGCGCATTTTTTATTCTGCCTTGTAAGACAAAATTGTACATTTCAATCCATTTAAATTAAATTTTCCAAATAAATGGCTTGGCCTTTCCGTGGAACGGCAGGTAGCTGTTAAAACTTCACGTTTTCAAAGACGGGGGAGAATGCTGATGATGGGATTTTATATGAAAATAAGAGGATGTATGCTGTATTTGTAGGATGGTCTCCTTCATGAGTGAAGGGGTAAGTGTCTGTTTATGTGTCTGTGTGTCTGTCTGTTGATCAAGACTAAACCATAAAGTTAATAAAGGTTGGTTATCAGTTTCTGGCAGAATTCAAAATGATTTTTTGCTTTATCCTGAAACTTTTCTCTCACTTCTAGATTTCCTATGGTAAACATTTCATCTTTTATAATAAGAAAAAAAATGTTATTTTTAAGACATTTCTAATTTCTAAAAAGTAAGTTTTTTAATGTTAATAGCATATTTTATTTAACCCAATACATTCAAATATTACTTTCAACATGTAATCAATAAAAAATATGAATGAGACTTTTTTTTCATAATAAGACTTTAAAATCTAGTGAGTATTTTCCACTTACAGCACATTTCATTTCAGATTAACAACATTTCACATGCTAAATAGCTACATGTTACTACTGGCTGTACTGTACTAGCACTAGTGGTGAATACTCTTGCTACCATGTTCATAAACTCATTTTAAGCAGCTGTAAAAAGCAAATATAGAGATAAGAATAATTTCATAGGAGAATTATAATATAATAAATTACCACCACATAATAGTAGGTCTTGGCCAAACATTTACATAAAAGTTATATATACTTCAAAATATATATTCTAATATGTTTTTTCTTCTGCTTATCCTTGGGGGTAGGAAATAATCCATTTGATAGGTGAATATAGAATAAGAACCTATAAATCACATTAAAAATTAAGTTTTTTAAAGGCTTTCCTCTTCCCTGTTTTAAATCAGTCTCCTTAACTCTTTAAATGCACTTAGGGCATTTCTTTTTCAACCCTCTCCACACAGTAACACAGATGCCCAGCTCCTTTCCCCTGTGGTAAATTAAGCATGACCCCAGGGTGGGCCTCTTGCTGGAGTTGCCACGTGGCTAGGATTCACCTAGAGAGGCTGGAAGTGGCCACAGAGGATGGAAATGAGGCCAGGGGCCAAACTCGGGTCTCGGATCAGGCAGGGAGGGACTCAGGAGCCCCAGGTCCCTGCTCAGCTTGTCTGGAGTGACCTTTGCCAAGGCTGCTTTCCTGGAAACGGAAGCCTGCCCCCGCCTCCCCCTAAGCCCACCCAGCTGTCCAGTGGTTGGGGAGAGAGAAAAGGGCAGCCGACATCAAAGACATAGCAACTGCCTGGTGAAACCCTCCCCTGCCAGTCTGGAGGTGTCACTTCCTGCTGTAGGGCAGCTGCTGCCTCTTCCTGCCCTTCAACTGAAGGGTAAAATGTTCACACCACCTTGTAAATATCACCCTCTGCCCTTAACATCCTCGCCCTAAACAAAACAGCAACAGGGCAAACCTGACGCCCCTGGGAGAGGCAGGGTGGAAGGGCTTGTGCCCACCAATAAAATCCACCCACCACACCCCAGAAGGAGAGCAGGTGCTCCATTATCACTTTTGGATCTGCCCCCGGGTGCTCAGGCCTGCTGCCAGGCGTGGCTGCACGTCACTGGGCACAGTCTGGCTCTCTCTGCAGCCACCATGGGAATTCTGGCTACGCTGGGCTGGAAACACGGATGCGGTGCACAGGGGGCAAAGCTGCAGCCCGACTTGTCTGTGGCTTGGGACTCTTTAGAGCTGTGTCCAGGCACGTGGCTGTGCCCTGGTAGATACAGAAATCTCTGCTGTGTCTGCCTGCTCTGTGCCCCTGTTTCTGCAGGGCTGTAACCATTTTCAAGGAACCTTGTACGAAAGTCCTGTCTTCGTGAAGCTATGCGTTAAACACAGTTTTTAGTAGTAGGACAGCTCTCCCAAGACCTGCCATGGACCTTGGGCACGGAGGAAGGCAGGGTGGGCCAGAAGGAGCTGCTGGAAGGGGGCTGTAGGTGGGGGAACTCCTAGAGCTTGCCTGACCCCACAGGGTTCAGGTTCATGCAGCTGAACAGGCCTGGTGTGTGTTCAGGGTCCTGCGTCCCGGAAGGAAGGCCTGAACGCAAACTGCTGCAAGGAGCAGCAAGGAAGGAGCGGAGTGGGGAGGGGCAGCCCCTCTCGCAGATGGCTGGGGGGAGGGGCTCCTTGGAGGAGAGAAGGGGAGGGAAGGGAAGAGAGCAAAAGGAAAGCCACTCTCAGGGTGCTGTGGGCTCTGGCTCTAAGCTGCCCCTGAAAACCCCGGGTCTCCCTTCTACCTTCCAAGTCACACATCAGCATCTCTTCCCTGTCCTTTGTGGGAAGCTCCAAACAAGAGCAAACACAATCTTCACGCCCAGAGAGTCGCAGCCCAGTTGGTGACAGCCTTTACATTTTGAGGGAAGATGAGAGTTGGAGGGTGGTGTCCAGCCCTCCCTGCCCCAGGCGGGTGGCCCAGCCTCTGGGCTCAGCCCGTTCCCCAGGGGGCTGGCTCACTTCTCGGTGGTTCCTCCTTGACAGCCACTTTCTCCCAGAACCTGGCCACAAGGGCCTTCTCCTGGGGGCCACCCGAACCCCGTCTCCAACCTGCACATGGCGTTTCTGGGTTAGTTAGTTCAGGCTTCTGGAAGCAGTGGCTCAGAGAGAGTCCCCACCCCGCCTCAGGGGGTGGCCTGCAGGCTGTCACCGTCCACATGGACAGGCTCATTTAGTCCCTGCGGGGGATGTCAATAATAACATCGATTGTCACTAATCCACAGCCAGGTGTTTTTCCGTCCCAAATGTGGGACAGGGACAAAGCACGGGGCAGGGAACCCAGGAGACTGTCACGTGACATACCTCTCCACCTCCACTTCCATTCATTTGTAAAGGCGCTGACCAGACACTCACTCGGAAATCCGTTCCAGCCATAAAATCAAAGAGCTGATCATGGGACCTGCAAGCTCTCAAGAGCTGTTTCCCAGAGCTCACACACTCACCCACCACTACCAAGCCAACATCCCTCGTCCGAGGAGGGACTGGGCGGTGTCAGGGCTCCACTGAGGCTGGGTCACCAAGCCGGTGAGAGGCTGAGACTAGACCCCCCCAGAGCCCACCCCCTACCTCCTCATCTGTCATGCATCTAAGAAAAAAATGTTCCTACGGGCCATTGTCAAGGAGGTTGAAAGAAGAGCAAAGCCCTGCGCCAAGGGCCGGAAGCGTCTTTTTTAGGAAGAGGCTCACCCAGTTCCCGCAGGACCTGAACCTCAAGCCTCCTGCTCCTACCTCTGCAGGGACCAGAGGATTTCATGTCTCTGAAGGCCCAGCTAATACCTCCAGCTTAGCTCTGAGTCCAGGGAGAGACACTGACCCAAAGGGAGGGGGGAATCGTCTTTCTGCGCCACCAGAGAGCACCTGTGAACATGGCAATGCCGCGAGCCAGTCAGGGGAGATGCGCCGTTAATTCAGGGCTGGCGTGGGTAGGTGCGCTGAAGCGATGATGCAGTTTCTGTGGGTCAGAGGCAAGCCCACAGCAGAGCGTCCCTCGGATCAGGGCTTGAACTGCACCCTGGCTGCGCTCCTGCCGCCACACTGTCTGGAACACAAATGACATCCAGAGGTAAGGAGGCACAGGCAGCGTCCCAGGCCCCGCTGGGGGTCACTTAGGGCTTGGCCGAGCTGCCTACCTGTGTCTCAACACAGGGGCTCAGCTCCAGACCCAAGTGCTGAAGACACACAGCTAACTACAGAGAAAGGACGTGAGGCTGGTCGCCGAGGTCACCCCGGCTGAGCTTGACAGGTAAAATCTTCGGAGTCCATCCTTTTACAGAGGACCCTGCCGGCCAGGCTGGAGGAAGGCCGAGGCCTCTGCCCCTGTGTAGCCCGCTGGAGGCTGAACCACAACGACAGTCTCTTCCCAAGGTGGCTGGACCTCTACCAGCTCGCCTGGTGCCAACAGTCACCCCCGGCCAGCAAGGCATAGTCATGGGATGCGGGTGTATGTGACAGAATATCAGAATTAGAGTCTGTGTTGGTTCCCCGGGGCGACGGTAACAAAGCACCACAAGCTGGGAGGCTTAACAACCACAGAAATGTCTTCTCTCAACATCTGGAGGCCGGAATCTGAATCAAGGTGCTGGCAGGGTCACGTTCTCTCTGAAGGCTCTGGGGGGATCCTTCAGTGCCTCTCCTGGCTTCTGGAGGTGGCTGGCAGTCCTTGGTTCATAGATGCCTCACTCCAGTCTCTGCTTCTGTGGTGTTTTCTCTTCTTCTAAAGACACCAGTCATTGGCCTAGCACCCACCTTAAGGACCTCATCTTAACGTGATGACATCTGCAAAGACCCTATTTCCAAAGAAAGTCACATTCAGAGGTACTGAGGGTTAGCAGTTCAACATATATTTGGAGGGACACATCAACCCAGAACACCTGGGCTCAAAAGAAAGACAACAATACAACTCAAACATTTCCACTGCAATGTGATGGTTTAAAAATGTAGAGAAAAAACTTGAAGGCAGATCATTTGGAATTTTTATTTGTTGGACTATTTCACAGTCGTTAAAAATGATTATTGCGAGGCTATGTGGCCACCTGACAAGTTATTTCTAACAAGGCTGAGTCATACTTCTAAGTACAGTTATGAGAGATGCCTGTCACACGAGCAAGTCCTGGTGGGGAAACAAGAGCTGTACTGGAGGCAAGGGGTCATGGACAGTTTTCCTCTTAGCGTTTTATCTTAAACTTCTCTGTATTTAATATATTTTTAAAATTAGAAACAAGGAAGAAACAATGGATTTGCATCACCTCTACCACGCAGCTGCTGTGAGATTAGGGGAAAGCGTTTAACTCTGCACACCTCGGGTTTCTAACTGCAGAATGGACAGAATGTGTGTCCCTTCGACCTCTGAGAATGGCTGTGGGGCACGCAGGTCGAAGTGACCTAAGGATAGGGAACCACCTTGACAGCCAAGGCCACTGAGCAAAACCTTTCATCATTCCTGTTACTGGGGGGCAAGGCTGTCCTTTTAAATACCTGAGAGTGTTCTGTGGCCAACAGGTACTTGTGGCAACACAAAGAGAAGGAAGCCGAGGAATTAACAGATGTAAAGAGCACAGAATCAAAGTGAGCTGGCCAGCAGACATGAGGAGAGCGGGCACAAATGCCCAGAAACTTGGTTCTCTCTCAGTGATTCCCTCCGGCCGCCCGAAGACGTGCAGCGTGTTTCACTGGCAGTGTTGGAGCCCGTGGGGCTGGCCAGCCCACTGCCTCTCCACCGGTGTGTGACGCATTCCTTCCGCATCTGCCAACGTGAAAGCATCCCTCTGTGATGAGGGCGGGGCGGTGGTCCACACAGAGTCCAGCGCCGGGAGGGAAAAGTAAGGCCACGTGAGTGGAGCCCTCTTGGGTGAGGGGACATTTGGGCGAAGACGACGAGAACTGGGGGGCAGGGGGTAGAAGGTTTCATCCGGGAAGACCAGCCCACAAGTGCAAAGCTGGGATGAGAAGGGCTGGGATGGGAGTGTGTATTCAAGGAGCAGCAAGGGGGACAATGTGTCTGAAACAGGGAGAATGCCGCGGGGTGGGGAAGAGGTTAGGGAGCGGCGGGGGCCAGACCACCTAGGGTCTTGAAAGCAGAGGTTTGGGCTGGGAGATTTTATTCTGCGTGAGAGGGGAAGACGCTAGAGGGTTTTGGGCAGAGTGATGTCTTTAATAAGAGGCTCACTCTGCTGCTGTATGGCGGGGGCAGTTGGGGGGCAGCAAGGCAGGGGCTGGGAGATCAGCGAGGGAGGGACGGTGGCCGCTTGGACTAGCGCGGAAGCGGCGGGAGGGATGAGACGCAGCCAGGTTCTGCCCAATCCTTAAGGGATTCGCCGATGGATCGGATGTGAGAGAGAGAGAGTCTAGAAGGACTCAAAAGTTTGGGTCCGAGGAACCGGAATAATGGAATTTCCATTTCCTGAGACTGGAAGACCCCAGAAGGAGCAGCCTGGGAAAGGGAGAGGTGGAGAGGTCACACTGGGAGATGATTATGGTGAACGACGCCTTGGGGTGGGGCGGGGAGGGGATTCCACCCACGCCGCGTCTCCAAGCTGCAGGGAACTGGCTGGAGCCAGCCTGCTTCCAGGACCGTCCCAGACTGCGCTATGTCCAGAGCCATGAGTAATTGGAGATGCTCTTCCACTCAGGTTTTGCGCAGATCTCCGAGATGCTGTTGAAAGGAGGACGTGTCATAAGCATCCCCAGGTCTCTGATAGGGCTGCGCTTCACACTGAGAGGAGGGAAGGGGGATTGTCGGAGCTCTTCCTAAACCAAACCTGCGATGAGTTTGTTTTTTCACCCCAGGAAAGGGATCCTGACGGTGGGAGAACAGACAAGAGGTTTAAAGACCATTCAGATGCTACAGGCTGCCGCAGTGGGGACACCGGTGTGGGCTGTGGGGAGCTGGCGAGGCTCAGAACCAAGAGGACCGCCATGGGTTATGGTGAGAATTCACCTTATGCAACGTTAGAAAAGCTGGGAAGCCTAATGCGTGGGTAAGGACAAGCCAAGCACATCCAGATGCTGAGGCAGGACCGTCAAGGTGTAGCTCGTGGCCGGGAGGCAGGAAGCTGTCAGCAGGGCCAGCGGTGGGGACACAGGGATGCAGAGAAGAGCAGAGAAGAAGCTGGAACCCACAGGCACCTCTGCCCTGGCCCCTGCTGCCTCTGACCATGATTACCTTCCGAGCCTCACACTAGTTTCTCGTGCAGGATTGCCGTATAAAAGGCAGGATTTCCCATTCAATTTGAATTGTGCATCAACAATGAACAATTCTTTTTTTTTTTTTTTTTTTTT
>NW_006798409.1:1151243-1158849 GCF_000442215.2 Lipotes vexillifer | reverse complement strand
CCCGTGTCCCCTGCATCGGCAGGCGGACTCCCAACCACTGCGCCACCAGGGAAGCCCCTGAACAATTATTTAGCATAAGTATGTCCCATGCACTATCTGACACATAATAAGAAACTACTTGTTGTTGATGTGCAATTCAAGTTTACCTGGGAGTCCTGTGATTTTATGTGCTAAATCTTTGAGCAGCTCCTGCCAGAACTCTCGAGGGAAGGGGAATCAGGACAGGGCTCCTGCTCCCAGGTGGTAGGGCAACCGCTGCCAGGGTTGAGTGCTTACCCCACACCAATCCTGCACACACAGCTTCTCATCAAATCCCCACAGCCCAGGAGGACAGATTTTATTACTACTGCAGACGGGAAAACTGAGGTTCAGAAAGAAGAAATGATTTACCAAGAATTTTATAAGTGGGAATAATAATAACAGCTAACACGTAAGCAGCAATTACAAGGTCAGGCAAAGTTCTAAGAGGTCTATGCATAAGATCTCATTTAATTCTTTTGAACAACTCTAGGAGGAATTTTGGACCCACTTTACAGATAATGAAATAAAATCACATTAATAGTAAGTGGCCTGAGGGAGAGGACTGGGGTTGGCTGCATGAACACAGCCTGAAGGGGGCTGGTGCGCCACAGCTAGCCAGGAGGGAGTCCAGGAAAAAGTCTGGACCTGCCTAAGAGGCAAGAAACCATTGTTTCAGGGTGCACGAGGAGACGGCATTCAGAGCACCACCTAAACGAGCTCCAGAGACGGCACGAGCTGAGGCTATCAGTGCAGACCCCAGAGATGGGCATGAAACGCTAAGGCTGCTGCTGCCACCACCAACAAGCCTGTGTGCGAGCACAGGTCACTGTCCACACGTCCCCTCCCGGGATCCTGTGCAGCCCACCACTGCCAGGGTCCCATGATCCAGGGACAACTTCCCCGGGACAACACACGGCACGCCTCAGGCTGTTGCAATGTCACAATGGCCTCTGCCACCGCAGGCTTGCCCCACATTCCGTACCCTTCCCTCTCCCCAGCCTGAGTGAGCCAGAGCCCTCTAATCAGCTGCTCCTTTAACCCGTCCTGTCTGGGCAAATAACAGATGCCAGAGGACAACCGACACGCAGAAGCGGGGCCAGACCCAAAGCTGAAACCCAGGAGCTGAGTGAACAAAGAAGAGAAAGGGAAATCTCTCCCAGCAGCCTCAGGAGCAGTGGATTAAATCCCCACAATCAACTTGATGTACTGAGGCGGTGAACTTTGGGAGCAACTGTAGACCTGGGGTTTGCTGTATGCAACTGACTAGTTTCTGATTTTTATGTTTATATTAGTTTAGTTTTTAGTGCTTGCTATCATTGGTGGATTTGTTTATTGGTTTGGATGCTCTCTTCTTTTTTTTATTACTTTTTTATTTTAATAATTTTTTATTTTAATAACTTTATTTTATTTATTTATTTATTTATTTTTTTTCTCCCTTTTCTTCTGAGCTGTGTGGCTGACACAGTCTTGGTGATCTGGCCAGATGTCAGACCTGAACCTCTGAGGTGGGAGAGCTGAGTTCAGGACATTAGTCCACCAGAGACCTACCGGCCCCATGTAATATCAATCAGCAAGGGCTCTCCCAGAGATCTCCGTTTCAACACCAAGACCCAGCTGCACTCAATGACCAGCAAGCTACAGTGCTGGACACCCCATGCCAAACAACTAGCAAGACAGGAACACAACCCCACCCATTAGCAGAGAGGCTGCCTAAAATCATAAGTTCACAGACACCCCAAAACACACCACCGGGAACGGTCCTGCCCACCAGAAAGACAAGATCCAGCCTCATCCACAAGAACAGAGGCACCAGTCCCCTCCACCAGGAAACGTACACAACCCACTGAACCAACCTTACCCTCTGGGGGCAGATACCAAAAACAACAGGAACTACAAACCTACAGCCTGAAAAAAGGAGACCCCAAACAGAGCAAGTTAAGCAAAATTAGAAGACAGAGAAATACACAGCAGATGAAGGAACAAGGTAAAAACCCACCAGACCAAACAAATGAAGAGGAAATAAGCAGTCTACCTGAAAAGGAATTCAGAGTAATGATAGTAAAGATGATCCAAATCTTGGAACTACAATGGAAAAAATACAAGAAACATTTAACAAGGACCTAGAAGAACTAAAGAGCAAACAAACAATGATGAACAACACAATAAATGAAATTAAAAATTATCTAGCAGGAATCAATAGCAAAATAACTGAGGCAGAAGAACGGATAAGTGACCTGGAAGATAAAAGAGTGGAAATAACTACTGCAGAGAATAATAAAGAAAAAAAATGAAAAGAATTGAGGACAGACTCAGAGACCTCTGGGACAACGTTAGACACACCAACATTCAAATTATAGGGATCCCAGAAGAAGAAGAGAAAAAGAAAGGGACTGAGAAAATATTTGAAGAGATTATAGTTGAAAACTTCCTTAATATGGGAAAGGAAAGAGTCAATCAAGTCCAGGAAGCACAGAGAGTCCCATAGAGGATAAATCCAAGGAGAAACATGCCAAGATACATATTAATCAAACTATCAAAAATTAAATACAAAGAAAAAATATTAAAAGCAGCAAGGGAAAACCCACAAATAACGTACAAGGGAATGCCCATAAGGTTAACTGCTGATTTTTCAGACGAAACTCTGTGAGCCAGAAGGGAGTGGCAGGATATATTTAAAATGATGAAAGGGAAAAACCTACAACCAAGATTACTCTACCAAGCAAGGAGCTCATTCAGATTCGATGGAGAAGTTAAAACCTTCACAGACAAGCAAAAGCTACGAGAATTCAGCACCACCAAACCAGCTTTACAGCAAATGCTAAAGGAACTTCTCTAGGCAGGAAACACAAGAGAAGGGAAAGACCTACAATAACAAACCCAAAACAATTAAGAAAATGGTAATAGGAACATACATCTTGATAATTACCTAAAATGTAAATGGATTAAATGCTCCAACCAAAAGACATAGACCAGCTGACTGGATACAAAAACAAGACCCGTATATATGCTGTCTACAAGAGACCCACTTCAGACCTAGGAACACATGCAGACTGAAAGTGAGGGGATGGAAAAAGATATTCCATGCACAGGGAAATCAAAAGAAAGCCAGAGTAGCAATTCTCATATCAGACAAAATAGACTTTAAATAAAGACTATTAGAAGAGACAAAGAACGACACTACATAATGATCAAGGGATCAATCCAAGAAGAAGATATAACAATTGTAAATATTTATGCACCCAGTATAGGAGCACCTCAATAAATAAGGCAAATGCTAACAGCCATAAAAGGGGGGAAATCAGCAGTAACACAATCATAGTAGGGGACTTTAACACCCCACTTTTAGCAATGGACAGATCATCCAAAATAAAAATAAATAAGGAAACACAAACTTTAAATGACACATTAAAGATGATGGACTTAGTAGATATTTATAGGACAGTCCATCTAAAACAGAATACACTTTCTTCTCAAGTGCTCATGGAACATTCTCCAGCATAGATCATATCCTGGGTCATAGATCAAGCCTTGGTAAATGTAAGAAAATTGAAATCATATCAAGTATCTTTTCTGACCACAACACTGTGAGACTAGATATCAATTACAGGAAAAAAATGTAAAAAATACAAACACATGGAGACTAAACAATATGCTACTAAATAACCAAGAGATCACTGAAGAAATCAAAGAGGAAATCAAAAAATACCTAGGAAAAGATGACAATGAAAACATGACAACCCAAAACCCATGGGATGCAGCAAAAGCAGTTCTAAGAGGGAAATTTATAGCAATACAATCCTACCTCAAGAAACAAGAAAAATCTCAAGTAAACAACCTAACCTTACACCTAAAGCAATTAGAGAATGAAGAACAAAAAAACCCCAAAGTTAGCAGAGTAAAGAGATCGTAAAGGGCTTCCCTGGTGGCACAGTGGTTGAGAGTCCACCTGCCGATGCAGGGGACACAGGTTCGTGACCCAGTCCGGGAAGATCCCACATGCTGTGCAACGGCTGGGCCCGTGAGCCATGGCTGCGGAGACTGCGCATCCGGAGCCTGTGCTCTGCAACGGGAGAGGCCACAACAGTGAGAGGTCCATGTAGCGCAAAAAAAAAAAGAGAGATCATAAAGATCAGATCAGAAATAAATGAAAAAAAAAAAAAGGAAACGATGGCAAAGATGAGTAAAACTAAAAGCTGACTCTTTGAGAAGATAAACAAAACTGATAAACCATTAGCCAGACTCATCAAGAAAAAAAGGGAGAAGACTCAAATCAACAGAATTAGGCATGAAAAAAGAGAAGTAACTGACACTGAAGAACTACAAAGGATCGTGAGAGATTACTACAGGCAACTCTATGCCAATAAAATGGACAACCTGGAAGAAATGGACAAATTCTTAGAAAAGCACAACTTTCTGAGGCTGAACCAGGAAGAAATAGAAAATATAAACAGACCAATTACAAGCACTGAAATTGAACCTGTGATTAAAAATCTTCCACAAACAAAAGCCCAGGACCAGATGGCTTCACAGGTGAACTCTATCAAATATTTAGAGAAGAACTAACACCTATCTTCTCAAACTCTTCCAAAATATAGCAGAGGGAGGAACACCCCAGACTCATCCTGCGAGGCCACCTCCCCCTGATACCAAAACCAGACAAAGATGTCACAAAAAAAGATGACAAAGATGACACAAAAAAAGAAAACTACAGGCCAGTATCACTGATGAACATAGATGCAAAAATCCTCAATAAAATACTAGCAAACAGAAGCCAACAGCACATTAAAAGGATCATACACCATGATCAAGTGGGGTTGATCTCAGGAATGCAAGGATTCTTCAATATACGCAAATCAATCAATGTGATACACCATATTAACAAATTGAAGAATAAAAACCATATGATCATCTCAATAGATGCAGAAAAAGCTTTCGACAAAATTCAACACCCATTTATGATAAAAACTCTCCAGAAAGTAGGCATAGAGGGAACTTTCCTCAACATATTAAAGGCCATATATGACAAACCCACAGCCAACATTGTTCTCAATGGTGAAAAACTGAAACCATTTCCACCAAGATCAGGAACAAGACAAGGTTGCCCACTCTCACCACTCTTATTCAACATAGTTTTGGAAGTTTTAGCCACAGCAATCAGAGAAGAAAAAGAAATAAAAGGAATCCAAATCAGAAAAGAAGAAGTAAAACTGTCACTGTTTGCAGATGACATGATACTATACATAGAGAATCCTAAAGATGCTACCAGAAAACTACTAGAGCTAATCAATGAATCTGGTAAAGTAGCAGGATACAAAATTAATGCAGCCCCAAAACACAAATATAGATTAATGGAGCTGGATAGAAAGCCCAGAGATAAACCCATGAACATATGGTCACCTTATCTTTGATAAAGGAGGCAAGAATGTACAATGGAGAAAGGACAGCCTCTTCAATAAGTGGTGCTGGGAAAACTGGATGGCTACATGTAAAAGAATGAAATTAGAACACTCCCTGACACCATACACAAAAATAAACTCAGAATGGATTAAAGACCTAAATGTAAGGCCAGACACTATAAAACTCTTAGAGGAAAACATAGGCAGAACACTCTATGACATAAATCACAGCAAGATCCTTTTTGACCCACCTCCTAGAGAAATGGAAATAAAAACAGAAATAAACAAATGGGACCTAATGAAACTTCAAAGCTTTTGCACAGCAAAGGAAACCATAAACAAGACCAAAAGATAACCCTCAGGATGGGAGAAAATATTTGCAAATGAAGCAACTGACAGAGGATTAATCTCCAAAATATACAGGCAGCTGATGCAGCTCAATATCAAAAAACAAACAACCCAATCCAAAAATGGGCAGAAGACCTATATAGACATTTCTCCAAAGAATATATACAGAGTGCCAGCAAACACATGAAAGGATGCTCAACATTGCTAATAATTAGAGAAATGCAACTCAAAACTACAATGAGGTATCACTTCACACCGGTCAGAATGGCCATCATCAAAAAATCTACAAACAATAAATTCTGGAGAGGGTGTAGAGAAAAGGGAACCATCCTGCACTGTTGGTGGGAATGTAAACTGATACAGCCACTATAGAGCACAGTATGGAGGTTCCTTAAAAAACTAAAAATAGAACTACCATATGACCCAGCAATCCCACTACTGGGCATATACCCTGAGAAAACCACAATTCGAAAAGAAACATGTACCACAATGTTCATTGCAGCGCTATTTACAATAGCCAGGACATGGAATTAACCTAAGTGTCCACTAACAGATGAATGGATAAAGAAGATGTGGCATAGATATACAATGGAATATTACTCAGCCATAAAAAGAAACGAAATTGAGTTATTTGTAGTGAGGTGGATGGACCTAGAGTCTGTCATACAGAGTGAAGTAAATCAGAAAGAGAAAAACCAATACCGTATGCTAACACATATATAAGGAGTCTAAAAAAAAAAAAAAATGGGTCTGAAGAACCTAGGGGCAGGACAGGAAAAAAGACGCAGACGAAGAGAATGGACTTGAGGACACGGGGAGGGGGAAGGGTAAGCTGGGACAAAGTGAGAGAGTGGCATGGACATATATACACTACCAAATGTAAAATAGACAGCTAGTGGGAAGCAGCCGCATAGCACAGGGGCATCAGCTCAGTGCTTTGTGACCACCTAGAGGGGTGGGATAGGGAGGGTGGGAGGGAGATGCAAGAAGGAGGGGATATGGGGATATATGTATATGTATGGCTGATTCACTTTGTTATTCAGCAGAGACTAACACACCATTGTAAAGCAATTATACTCCAATAAAGATGTTTAAAAAAATGGAGGGATGTGTTGGGTAAAGCTATAGAAGTAAAAAAGGAAAACAGTAAGTGGTCTCTTCACTGACTATTTGAATGCAGAAATGTCGCTCCGGTCTGTCCCCTCACCAGCATCTTAAACTACCCCTGAGCCACCACCTCCTGCTCTTGGAAGCAATATTTACACGCAGGAAACTCACTGAGTCCCAGCTCTCAGGGAGCTCTTGGGGTGCAGTAAATTGGACTAAACTGACAACGAAAGAGAGGAAACCTCTGTGGTTTGGGAGTGGCGAGGGAGGGTTCATGCAGGCAGATAAGTGGAGACCGGAACATTGGAAGATGCGGCAAAGGGGAGGTTAACACACACCCACGTTAGGAAGTGTAAATATGTCAAGTAAACTTCGCCGGTCCCTGAGTGCGTCATAGGAGCCAGGTGCTGTATGGCGGAGAATTGAACTACCTTCCTTGGTCCTCATGGTCACTCCCAGAGTACTGGCCCTGTCTTACAAACTGGAAACTGGGGCTTCAGGGGCCCAAGCAGCTTGGCTGAGGTCACCCCATCCGGAAGAGGCAGATGCAGGACAGGAACCGAGTAGGTGATCCCCAAACCAGCACATCTTTCCTGCCACCATCCTTCCTGGCTCGCTTGTAAGGATATACGTCCTTAAATTCAAGACACAGAGGCATGTGCAGTACAGCTAGATCCACTGAAATATATGTCATCTCTGCTTCTGGGAGTAATGAACAGAGGGGTTTGCTCTTA
>NW_006798409.1:1139533-1151233 GCF_000442215.2 Lipotes vexillifer | reverse complement strand
GCTCTTCCGGGCAGCGCTGAGCAGACTCCTGCTGCCCGGAGACGGAGGGAAGGGGAGCCTCCTGCACTGGGTCCCAGAGAGCTGAGGTCCCCTCCCTGGGCAGAGGCTTCCATCTGGGGAGAATGGCACCTCCCCAGGGAGACCACCTCTAACCATCCCTGTAGTTCACAGCATCATTCATTCCTTTCTTTGTTTTTTCTTTTTGTTTGTTTTGTTTTTGTTTTGTTTCTGGGTTTTGGTTTTGGTTTTTTTGGGGGGCCGTGCTGCGCGGCTTGTGGGATCTTAGCTCCCCGACCAGGGATCGAACCCGGGCCCTCGGCAGTGAAAGCGAGACCTCTTTACCGCTGGACCACCGGGGAATTTCCTCCTTTCCTTGTAAATCCACGAGTTTCCCAAGAACCCTGCTGGGGGTTTCAGAGCTTTGGCTCTAGGTGGAGAGCCTGGGGTTCTGATCCAGACTTGCCACCTGGGCAACTTGATGAATCTCTCAGTTTCTGAAAAAATTCTGGGGAGAAATGCAGGAAAGAGTATAAGAAAGGTGAGGGAACGGGATCTGGAGAAAACTTACCAGCCTGGAACTGAGAATGGAAGGACGTCCTCACAAGGCCACCCAAACACATGACGACCAGGGCAGCTCTGAGTTACTGATTCCAGTTAGGATGAGGTGGGCATTCCGTTGTGTCTCAGAAGTGTCAATGGGTCTCCATGAAGCTGGGTTTCTGGGGAAGGATATAGATACAGATATAGATATATAGATCTGAGGTCCATGTTGCTGTATCTTTTGCTCATTTTCTTCAATCAGCCCTCGGCTCAAAGCGTTTGGAGAGGATCCTGTGAATAGTTTAGGCTAGCCAGCGCCCTGCTCAGTTACAGCATCAAAGGCAAGCCTGTTGCTTCTGTCACCATCCTTCTCTGCACTCTTTCTAGATAGCAAGTCATAATTAAGGCAAGGCCAGAGCCGAAAGTCGGAGGAAGGGCAGATGGAGTCAAACCAGCTCTCAGATTCCAGAGCAGCTGAGAAAAACATCACGCACAAATAAGCACGTGAGCACACCTGCGAGGACAGCCCAGCTCCTTGCTGTCGGTGCTGTGACACAATCTAACCTTTGCTGGTTTTGTTTGTAATTTTTGAATTTTGTATAAGTTTGTGTTCCATTTGAAATATGAAAAGAACTCTTTTACAATGTAAAAAAGTAAAGGAAGCTTTTAAAAATTAAAAAAGAGAGGGATGTTGAGAACAGCAATTGCCAAGCTTTACTCTGAGCTGCAGACTTAACGCCATCTCACCCACACAACACATGATGTTTTCTTTTTTACTAGATGATGACGCCCTTGGTAATAAAACACGGAACCACACTGCAGGGGTGACATTGACCCGAAGCACTTGCACTGACCCTGGAAACATGGGATCAAATCCAGTCCATTCTGTCTGTTGAAGGAGGCTTTTCTCCTTCTCTGGTTTAAAATAACCCAGCAGATGGCACTTAATTTCAGAAATTGTTCTGTGCACTTATTTTCCCCCGCAGAGGTGGGCAACGTGGGCCTCGGGGGCTCAGTCTGCAGTAGCAGCATGTGGTCGCTTCTGGAAGGTTTCTCTGTGGGGCCCATTGTCCCGATTTGATGGTTCTACACCTCACAGAGGAAAATCGCTATTAATACCCGTCTCCAGGTTGACGCAGGATGCCCAGCTCACTCCAGATGCCACTTAACAGTTAATCCTCGTGCAAAAGAAAGAGCACAGGAAGTCGACGTGGTCCAGTTGGAGGAGCGCTGGGGAAGGACATCCCGCGGGGCTGGGGGAAGGGAGAGGTGAGGAGTGATTGCTCGATGGGCTAGGAGTTTCTTTTGGGAGTGATGAATTGTTCTGGAATTAGATAGTGGAGACAGCTGCACATCATGAATATACTAAAAACCACTGAATGATACGCTTTAAATAGAAGAGTGAATCTTATTTTATGTGACTTTTATCTCAATTTTTTTAAAAAAAGTAAGTTAGGACATGACATTCCTTAGCTTAAAGTCCTCAATCTGGAGGCTTCCCCTCCCGCTGTGAGTACAAGGCAGAGCTTCCCCCTGACCTGCTTGGCCCTCCCTGTGTGTTCCCGCTCTGGCCACCTGCCTGCCCACACCTCCTACCACTTCCCGGCACCCACACTGGACTCCCTCCTGCACCTGGAACCGCTCAAGCCTGTTCCTGCCTCAGGGCCTTGGCACAGCTGCTCCCTTTGCTGGAGGAACTTTCCAGGTTCTCCCATGACGTGTCCCCTCCCTGCATTCAGGTCTCTCCTCGAATGCCACCTTCTCTCACACCTTGAGCTAAAATGCCTCTGAGCCCCCCCGCCCTACACCATGGCCCATTACCCTCTTGTCTTGCCTCTTAATTTTCTCTTGGGGTCACCCCTACTGAAACCATACATTTAGTCTTTTACATATCTGGTTGCTTAGTATCTGTGTCCCCCTCCAGCAGACCATGACATAAGGGAACCAGGTCTGTTCTGTCCACTGCAGCATCCCCAGCACGCAGAGCAGGGCATGGGCTCACAAAAGGTATTTGTTGAATAGATCCAATAACATAATGCTATTTATTTCCAAACTATAAAAAAAAAACATAGCTATTTCAGTATTAATAATATCAAGTAAAATAGTTCATACTACCTAAGAGAGTCATAGGCACAGGTGACAGGGGTTTAAATGAGGGTGACGTTGTTTCTACCTGGGTTTGGGGGAAGAAGAGACACAGCCAGAAGTCCCCAGGCTTGGGCAGGAGACAAGGACTAAGTTATCACACTCAGAGCCGAGGCACAGGAGAATGCTGGGTGGAGAACTCAGCCCCGGCCTGGCCTCTGCCCATTGGCCTTTTTTAAAATCTTTGCCAATACATTAGTTGAGAGTGGCATTTTGTATTAATGACATTGCTTTGATTGCTAGTGAGGTTGTTGACTGCTTTTCTTATGAAGATTAGTCATTTCTATCTCTTCTTGTGAATATCTGTGTAGTTTGGTGCTCGTGTTTCCATTGGGTGCTGTTGGCTTATTTTCTGTTGAAAGGGATCCTTAGTAAAGAGATGGGTTCTTCTCACACACACGTATACACACATAGATACATATATGATACAAATGTACAGCAAATAGAGATTCCTAGTTTATTGTTTAGCTTTTAATTTCATTGATGTCATTTTTGGATATGTAGTTAAATCCTTTCATTTTTTCGTTATGCTGTGTCTTTGCTTCTATATCTAGGAAATCCCTTACCCTGAGAACAGTCAGTGTGCATCTACACTTTCTAACTCTTCTGTGATTCCTTCTTTATACTTAACTTTTATACACGTAGAATTTATTTTAATGGCAATATGAATCAAGAACTTCTAAAAAGTTCCCACCCGTTAACCCTGCAATTCCATTTTTGCATCTCTCTGCTGAGGTCTGTTTCTCAGTCTGGTGCATGTTTGTCCCCTGAGATGTGAGACTGAGGCCTCAGGGTCCCCAGGTCCCATCTTCCTGGGACATCTGTTGTACTGAAAGGCTTTGGGGGTAAGGCTAGAAGAGGTCATTTAAGTGATCAGTAATTGAAAGCATTATTTTAACATTAAAATAAGCCAGTCCACTCTAGAGAAGATAAAATTCATATAACATCTTAAGAAAAAAATGAAGACCTCCACGTTGCTATTAGATTCACTTTAGGGTTAGGAAGGAAGGTTGAAGAACCACTAACCAAAGCAAAGGAATCTGAGCTGTGCACCAAGATTTATTTGCCAGGGTGTTCATTGCAACGTAATTGGTTCTGCAAAGAATTGGAAACAGACTGGCGGTATTAAACCGTTAATATCAATTATGATAGCATAAGATACAATATGATGATAGGGATCAATTAAAATCATGTTCATAAAGATGACTTTAATTACAATCATTTCTTCAAAGTTGAATGCAATCACAAGATAATAAGTTTAAACTGTGAGAAACAAAAATGTACCCAGTTTTGTAACACCATCAAAACACATACACACAGAAAAAAGCCTGGGAAGGAAATACGCCAAAACGTTAACAGTGACAGAAAAGCGTGTGGTTTTAATTTTCTTCTTTATAATTCTCTGAATTTCCACTTGCTTCCCAATGATTTTATGACTTTCTTCTCAGAAAAAATAAACTGGGGTTTGTGGTTGATGCTACTTTGTTTGGCAGTTGTTTAGAACCATTTAAGAAAAGAGGCAGAGGCTCTCTTATAAGACATTTGTGGTTGCATTCAGGGCCTACCTGGATAATGCAGGATAACCTTCCCATTTCAAGATCCTTAATTTAATTACATTTACAAAGACCCTTTTCCCATATAGGGTAATATTCAGAGGTTCCAGAGATTGGGGCCTGATATCTTTGGAAGCCAATATTAAGCCTACTACAGTGATCATACCATTTTGCATCCCTGTGAGCAGTGTGGGAAAGGACATAGTTTTCACATCCTCACCAACTGAGTGTGTTGACAAACCTTTGGATTTACCAATCTATCAGTTTAGAAATGGTATCTTAGTGTGGTTGTAATTGCATCTCTCTTACTTGAATCAAGTTTGAGATTCTTTTCATGTGTTTGAGGACATTGTGCATACTTTTTGTAAATTGTTGATATTTGTTACATGTCTTTGATAAGGTCGTTGTGTTTGATGCCCTATATTGATGAACTTATTTATAAAAGGAATATCAACACTTTGTGAGAGGGGAAAAAAAAAAGAGAAGCGGCAGGGGGCACTGCCCATGTCCATAAATGGCCCCAGGAGGCTCTGGGAATGGGGTCCCTTTTATTTCTTTTCTGCATGTTAGGAATGGTGGCATATTAATATTTTTGCATCTATTTTAGCATCACCCTCCGCCAGCCCCGAGGTTCGGAAACAGCCCAAACAATTATTATGTGTTCCGGAACAAAGCACATCCCCCTCGGCTGCCCTGCGACATTCACAAAGTGACATGGGGTCGCATTTGTCTGCTACATGTTTTTGATCAGCTTCATCTCCAATGCAGATCCCTCACCAGGGCAGTTTGTGACCATTAGTGTGAGAGGGATCTTCAAAGCCGTTCCTTGGTCGGGAAACCTTCGGGAACACCACGGCCTCGCCTGCTGTCTCTCTGCTGGGGGTGGTACCACCCATATATCACATGTGCCTTCATACACACGACAGCCCAAGGCAGCTGCCCACCTGGAACCCCGACCTCGGGGGCAAACGCCCTGGGACCTGCAGGGTTGCGGCAGAGCCAGAGGGACACTGACCCCACCCCAATCCTGCCTTCCAGGCCCTTGGCTGTTGAACACTAAATTATTTAATAAATATTACATGATTCTATAACACACACACACACACACACACACACACACACACACACACACACAAGATTAAAAATCAAAGGGAGATAGGCAATTCAGGAAAAGAGAAATAAAGAAAATCGTTGTCCAAAGGTAACAGGATATGAAGAAAAGTGCCCCCAGGCTGATCTGCTGAAACATTTTAAGTCAGCAGAACAGAATGAGCCCTCCTTCTCATCTCTTAGCCTGACATTCATGCTTATTTCCTTTCAGCTTCATAGCTACCGGGGTGGGCGGGGGGTGGGGGTGGGGATGCAGAAAGCTATGGGAGTCGCTCCCTCAGCTTGGCTGTTCCAGGACCCCTTTTCTTATAATTCCCGATACTTGCAGTTATGCCCCTGACTTGACACAGGAGTACTATTTGAGCGTTTAGTCCATGCCAAGCACACATGCAGAGAAGCTGTGTAGGTGAAGAACGTAGGTACTGGAAGCAGATGGCCTGAGCGAAGCCAGCACCACCTCTTACCAGCTGTGTGAACTCAGGCACGTAACCTCTCCGTGACTCAGAATGACCAGCTCCCAAATAGAAAGAATAATCAACCTACCTCGTAGCTATTGTGAGGGTAAATGATTGAATGCGGGCAAAGTGCTCAGAGTTTGGCCCATAGTGAGAACCATGACACGTTAGCTGCTGTTGTTTTTTCTGTTGTTTTTTTTTGCGGTACGCAGGCCTCTCACTGTTGTGGCCTCTCCCGTTGCGGAGCACAGGTTCCGGACACGCAGGCTCAGTGGCCATGGCTCATGGGCTCAGCCGCTCCGCGGCATGTGGGATCTTCCCGGACCGGGGCACGAACCCGCGTCCCCTGCATCGGCAGGCGGACTCGCAACCACTGCACCACCAGGGAAGCCCAACTACTGTTATTGTCTTAACAGAACCTAAGTGTTCTACCTCTGTTCTCACTCACATCGGGGTCTTCAAGGGTTGGATGTCAATGATGATTTATCCCCGTTTCACAGCCGTGGAAACAGAGGCTCAGGTCTGTCTGATTCCAAAGCCCTTTCTTCTCACCTTCACACCACGTCTGCCAATAAAACCCAAGTCGTGGGTCCTGTGTGAGGTTGTCCAACTCCAGTTACCTTCCCCGCCATCTCTTTACTCCCTTTTCTTCCTCTATCCTCTCCCCCCCTCCTTTTCCTTCTGTCACCCAAAATACTAACATCTGGGGAAAGCCAGTACTGGACAAAAGCCATCCACCCACCAATTTATGTCTCCAGCCCAGATCTCCCTCCCAAATTGCAGACTCGCTTATTCACCAGCCAACTCAATACGTCAACCCCTGCATCTCCCGACCAGTGCACCGAAAGCTGAGCTCTTTTCACCCAAACGCACTGCCCCACCGCTCCCCACTTCCCTCAACTCCAACCTCAGCCTTCTGATTGCCCAGGCCAAGGGCCTTGGAGTCGCTCTCTACTCTCCTTCCCCTCGCTCTCCCGACCCCCAAGCCCCCCCATCTCTAATTAGACAGGAAGCCCTGCTGGCCCATCCTCCAAACCATATCCAGGACCCAAGCATTTCTCAGTGTCTTGGCCCTTTGCCCACCCTCAGCTCACTCCTGATTTGCACACCAGCTTCCTGACAGTTCCTGTTCTCATCACCTGTGGTTACCTGGTCTCACTCTTCCGCCCTCAGTTCACTCAGAGTTAAAGGCAGAGTCCACAGGACCCTCCGTGATGCCTGTCCGTCTGCAGCTCCCCCATCCCCCAGCACTGCCTCTGCCCCAGCCACACGGCCTCTCAGAGACTCGGTTCTGGCTGACCCCTCCTCTTGGAGCACACTTAACCCAGAGAGCTGTCTGGCTCACCCCCTCACCTCTGTTAAGCTTTCTCTCCATCTTATTTTCTCATTGATGCCTACCTGACCTACTCTGTCCTGGATCAAATAGTTCCCCTCCCCAAAATCCATGCCCACGTGGAACCTGTAAATGTGACCTTAGTTGGAAATCGGGATGCTGCAAATGTAATTAGTTAAGAATCTCGAGATGAAATCATCCTGGATTTGGGGTGGGTCCTAAAACCAATGACTGGTGTCTGTGTAAGAAGAAAGGAAGATTTGATGCACAGAGAGACATATAGGGGAAGAAAGCCAAGAAGACAGACGCAGAGATCAGAGTGATGTGGCCACAACATAAGAACTGCTTGGATCCACCAGGAGCTTAAAGAGACAAGGAAGAGGCAAGGCTTCCCTAGAGCCTTCAGAGGGAGCGTGGCCCTGCGGACACCTGGATTTTGGACTGCTTGCCTCCAGAACTATGAGGGAATACACTGCTGTTGTTATAAGCCACCCTGTTTGTTATGGAAGCCCAAGGACACTATTCCACCACTCTATTGACTATTGCAACCTGCCCATCCCCTCCCACCCCCAATAGCTCCACTCCTTCCTACCTGCTCTGTTTTTTCTTTCTTTTTTTAAAATATGTGCATACAGACAGGCATACCCCAAAGATACTGCAAATTCAGTTCCAGACCACCAAAATAAAGCAAATATCGTAATAAAGCAAGCCACACAAATGTTTTGGTTTCCCAGTGCATATAAAAGTTATGTTTACACTGTAATGTGGTCTATTAAGTGTGCAATAGCATTATGTCTAAAAACAAAAAAATTTACATAATTAAAAAATACTGTATTGCTAAAAAATGCTAACCATCATCTGAGCCTTCAGTGAGTCATAAGCGGTAACATCAGAGATCACTGGTCACAGGTCATCCTAAGAAATACAATAATAATGAAAAATTCTTCAATATTGTGAGAATTACCAAAATGTGACATAGAAACACAAAGTGAGCAAATGTTGTTAGAAAAATGGCACTGACAGACATGCAGCATTGCCACAAATCTTCAATCTATAAAAAGAAACACAATAACTTCTTTTTTTTTTTTTTTCGGTACGCGGGCCTCTCACTGTTGTGACCTCTCCCGTTGCGGAGCACGGGCTCCAGACGCGCAGGCTCAGCAGCCACGGCTCACGGGCCCAGCCGCTCCACGGCATGTGGGATCTTCCCGGACCGGGGCACGAACCCACGTCCCCTGCATTGGCAGGCGGACTCCCAACCACTGCGCCACCAGGGAAGCCCACACAATAACTTTGAAGCACAATAAAGTGCAATAAAATGAGGTCTACCTGTATGTGTACATACACACAAAAACCTAGTTTTACACATTTTTTTTTTTTCTGAACCACTCTAGAATACGTTATATTCATGGCCCTTTACACCTTAATACTAAAGTAGTAATTTCCTAGGAACATAGATATTCCCTTACAGATCCACAGGAAAGCTACTGAATTCAGAAAACTTAGCTTTGACACAGTACTTTTATCCAATCTGTAGTCCGTATTCCATTTTCATCAATTATTCTAATAATGTCCTTTGTAGCATTTAATCCCCTTTAATACAGGATCTGGTCCAGAATTTAGTTGTCGCCTCTTTAGCCTTTTGAAATCTCCTTTAACAGCTCAACTTTTCTTGTTTTTCATGATATCTGTAGAACACAGGCCAGTTATTTTACAGAATGTCCCTCTACTTGGGTTTGTTTGATGTTTCCTCTTGGTTAGATTCAGGCCATGCCTCCCAGCTCGATGCATCCTATGGAATGCTGTATCCTCCTGGGGGTACCCCATCTGGAGGCGCCCGGTGTCATCTGCCCTCGACTGGGATGTTAATTCCCAGTTAAAGGTGTTGTCTGACACATGCACAGTATTGTCTCTATTTCCCCCTTGCAAATAATGAGTCATCTATGCAATCCGTGTGGAGACTAACTCACACGTACACTCACACACACACACACACACACACACACACACGATTTAGCATCCATTGATGTTTCTGCTTAAACCAGTGTTTACCATGATGCATGCAACATGATGATTTTTACAACTGCAACACTTGCATTTCATTTATCAAGTCAGCATCCTCCTGTAAGAAAGTCTTCCTCCCCCTCATTTGTTTATCAATTTATCATCAGTGTAGAGAACGCCTAGCCTCTGAGATCATCGTTTTCACTATGCACTTAAAAATCATTCAACATTTACAGTGGAAGCTGAGCAGTGACTTATTTGCACTCTGACAGAAGAAACAGATGCCTCTGCGTGCACAAAAATTACTGAGAACAAAAAATAAACCAGGCAACCTTTTAAAATATGAGTCGTTGATGGCTGTATTCCAACTCAGAGAACATAAGTTTGTAAGCAAAGTAACATTAAAGTTTTAAGAGCAAGAAGTAAATGTTAGGCATTGCTGTAACTAGGTGGAAATGATTGGTGATTAGAGCAGCAATGAAATAGTATGTTCTGTGTTCCAAGAAACAAAGAAAGGGGGAGGAACACGAACACGGTAGTCGAAGGGCATGGATGAAAATGCGTGGGGCCTTCAGAATACTTAGCCAAGGATAACATCAAAGATGACAGAGGTGAGGTTGTTTTTGGAATATATGACAGGCCACCCAGCCAGGGAGAAGATGGGCAGTGTTTCCAAATACAGATGGAAAAACTGGCTCCAAGGCCAGATCCTGTGGTGATGGGGGCTGTCGACAAAACAGATGTTGGCAGAAAGCCTGATTCTGATTGAAGTGAAGCATCTGATTAATTCGTGGCTTGCCTCCTTGGAAATTTCATCTCTTACAAGTCTGAGGAAACTCTAGAACAAGGGGCTGGTGGGTAGCACTAAGTTCCAATCGCCAGGCAGCCATAAAAGCCACCAAACTTGTAAGCAACCAGGATGTCTTTCAATAGGTGAATGGATAAACAAACTATGGTACATGCGTACAATGGAATATTATTCAGCCATTTTAAGAAAGGAGCTATTGAGCTACAGAAAGACACATGCAAGAACCTTAAATGCATTATACTAAACAAAAGAATCCAATCTGAAAACTCTGCATACTATATTATTCCAATGATATGACATTATGGAAAAGGGAAAGCTATAGAGATAGTATCAAGATCAGTGGTTGTCAGGGGTTCAGGGTGGGTAGGAGGGGAGGGATGAATAGGTGGAGAACAGAGGACTTTTAGGGCCGTGAAACTATTCTGTATGATACTGTCATGATACCACATGTCATTCTACATGGGTCAAAACTCATGGAATGTACAACACAAAGGGTGAACCCTAATGCAAACCAGGGACTTGTTCTAATAATAATGATCAGTACTGTGGTTGCCAAGGGCTGGGGGAGGGATGGACTGGGAGTTTGGGATTAGCAGATGCAAACTATTGTTTGAATGTATAAACAACAAGGTCCTATTGTAGAGCACAGGGAACTATATTCAATATCCTGTGACAAAACATAATGAAAAAGAATATGTATGTGTACATATACATATATATTATATATGTATATATATTATATGTGTATATATAATATATGTATTATATAACCGAATCACTTTGATGTATACCAGAAACTAACACAGCATTGTAAATCAACTATTCTTCAATAAAAAATAAATTAAAAATAATAAAGATCAATATTGGCTCATCATTTGTAGCAAATATAACACTCTAATATAAGATGCTCAGTACAGGGAAATGGGGGGTAGGGGGAGTGAGATGGTATATGGCAACTCTCTATACTTTCCACTCAATTTTTCTGTAAACATAAATTGCTAAAAGAAAAAGAAAAATCATCTAGTATATATATATATATATATATATATATATATATATATATATGAAGCTATTTTATAATTTTATAGTCTTTATATTTATAATTTTATAATCCAGTATAAAAGCCACCCTTAAAATTATATAGAATTCACATGACGTTGTTGTATATGTTAAAGTTAATAGGCTAACGATGTCAGTATCACCTACCGAATGTGGATCCCACAATATGCATGGCTGTACACTGAAAAGGAACACTTCGAACTTTCAGACTGAAGTGCGAAGTTATTTATCTTCCAACATGCAGAGCGAGGCTAAGGGAAGATAGTAGAATAAAACAAAAGAACATAAATTTTAAATTTTTTAAGGAAAAAATTCATTTGGATGCTTAAGTCTTTCTTAATGATAGAGTTAAAACCGTAACTCTCTGCACAATTGTTCCCGACACATCCTGATGAAGCAGAAAGTCTAAAACACAGGGCTGCTCCCCAGGCAGTGTCCTGCAGTTCCTTTAGAATATTCCTGCTTAAATAGAAGCATTTGTTGTTTTAACATATCCTCAGTAAAACTGAGGGCTAATCCTGCAGTAGGACATGGCATCGCATTTTCAAAACTACACACAGGGCTTCCCTGGTGGCGCAGGGAAGGTTGAGAGCCCGCCTGCCGATGCAGGGGACACAGGTTCGTGTCCCGGTCTGGGAAGGTCCCACGTGCCGCGCGTCCGGAGCCTGTGCTCCGCAACGGGAGAGGCCACAA
>NW_006798409.1:1132545-1139523 GCF_000442215.2 Lipotes vexillifer | reverse complement strand
AAAAAAAAAAAAAAAAAAAAAAAAAAACAGAAAAAAACTACACACAACGTACTCTCAGGTGAAAGAGCAAATGCTTACCCAAAACACTCTCTGAAATTAAAACTCTTCACACGTTCCAAGGAAAATAGAAGACGTTTTCCCTGGTAGCTCTACCGATCCCACTAAAGGTTCTATTTCAGTTCAAACCTAAAGACACAGCCAGCTCTGATGACAAAGCTGTTTAAACACTCAGTACCTCTAATAGAATAACTCGATGGTGCCAGGTTTCATTTACCTTAGATGGGGCTCTGTTTTTCTGGCTCCCGGGCCCCTCCTATCCTAAGAACAAACATCTCGTTCCAGGAAAGATTATGAGCTAATTATCAGAGATTATTATACAAAACTACTCCTGAGTAGACAGATGGCCTCGTACAGAAAACCAATCTGTAGAGGGCGTTTAAAATGAAATAAAATTCAAGAAGAGCAGCCCTCTGTTTTAAAGCATATTCGACCTGACACAGTTAATTTAAAAAAAAAAAAAAAAAAAGCTATCATGGAACTCTGGTTCCAGGTACAATGAGTTAAGTGCAAGGTGGCTATATAATTTGGGGGCCCATTGCAAAGTGAAAACATGGGACCCCCATTTAAAAAATTAAGAAATTACAACTGAGCAGTAAACTAAGAGCAGGTCGCTTCTGAGTGCGGGGACACAGGCGTGACGGCACACAGGCAGGACGGCACACAGGTGGGACACCAAGGAAGCCTAGACGGGTTGACTTGGCTTGGACCTGTCCTGATGGCCATCTTTGCCATTTGCGGGCACTGGACACTCACTGGTGCACAGCAAGAATATTTGAGAAAAGGGGGAATGTTTCAAACCTCTGTCTCCTCATTAACTAAACTAAAACTCTGATGTATATTCACTATGTAACCGTATGAGAATCACGTGATTTTTGAAACATTTTGAAAATGATCATTTTTAAAAATTTTATTTTATATTGAAGTTGTGTTAGTTTCAGGTGTACAGCAAAGTAATTCAATTATACATATGTCTATCTATTCTTTTTCAGATTCTTTTCCTATGTATATATAGTTTATCACAGAATATTAAGCAGAGTTCTCTGTGTTATACAGTAGGTCTTTGTTGATTATCTATTTTACATATAGTAGCGTGTATATGTTAATCCCAACCTCCTAATTTATCCCTCCCCCCACCTTTCCCCTTTGGTAAACCTAAGTTTATTTCCTAAATCTGTGAGCCTATTTCTGTGTTGTAAATAAGTTCATTTGTGAAAATGGTCATTTTTGTCAGGACCCAAAATCCTTTTCTTTACTGCTAGGTTTGAGACATCACCAGAACCCATCCCCACCACACCTGCACTGAAAATGCCACTTACCTTCTTTAGCTGCTGTTCCTTGAGAGCTTCCCCAGAGACACAGCAATCCTGTCACCCCAGTCGGCTAAGTACCTGCCCCCGCTTGGCACTACAACCTTCCCGGGGACGGGGACGGGCTAAACAAGGGGGTGCCTTGGGGTCTAACCTAACAGATTTTCACACTCGGGCCCTCTCTCCAAGAATGTTCACAGCCCCTGAAACCTGTCCAAAGAAAACTGTAAAACCCCCACCCTCGATCCAGCAGTTCTGAACACTGGGTCTGTGTGTTTCCTTGCTAAAACCAAGCCAATGAGACGCGACGTGGATCCATAAAGGTTGGTTTTGCTGAGCCAAACTCAGCCAATTTTAGTGCGTGCCTTTTTGCATTTATCACAGTCAGAAAGTCTGATGTCCGTTAAAACTAAAAGGTCATTCACGTCAACAGCAGGACTGTCTCGGTTTACAGCGGGGCTCCTTCTTGTCTAGAAAAAGCAAGGGGCTTTAGTGAAAAGGATTTGGGTTGCTTTCCATCTGGATTTTATTTTAGGTTTTTAATTATTTTTAGACATAGTTAATGTTTGACAAGGTAATACTTGCCTGTTATCAAAAAGTGTGAGAAGGTATACAAATAAGAAGTTTCCTTCCTGCCCCATCCAACAAACCTCCACACTTAGTGGGTGGTTTTACATATTACCTTCTATCTAATAATATTCAGAGATTATTATGCAAATACAAACAAATGGATACCCCCCCTTTTGCACAAACGGTAGCATACCCTATACCCTATTCTGTACAGTTCCATTCTGAGAGCACGTTCGTAAGTCCAATTTGTTCGTATGTCCAACAAAGTTAGCCTAGGGACCCAACTAACACAATCAGCTATATAGTACTGCACTGTAATAGGTTTATGATACTTTTCACACAAATAATTTATTAAAAAACAAAGAAAACATTTTAAATCTTACAGTATATTATCTTGAAAAATACAGTCGTGCAGTACAACAGCTGGCATAAAGGGGCTGGCATTAAGTGAACAGGCAAGAAGAGTTACTGACTGGAGGATGGAGAGGAGGTGGGAGATGGTAGAGCTGAAGAGTCGTCAGCAATAGGAGACGGAGGGCAAGCTGCGATTTCACTCACGCCTGATTTTGATGGTACAGGTTCTGGGCTTGAAATAAAGATACTGTACTACTGTACTCTATACAGTACTGTACAGTAAAGTACACAAAAGCACAGCCACTTGTAGAGGGTGCACGCACGTGACAACATTCACCAGACACATGAACTAACCTACGTGATTGGACATGCGAACACACGTTCACATCTTTGAAAGTTCGTATGTAGGGGACTTGCTGTACTTTCCTTTGTAATTTAACACACTTTCTTGGAGCCATCTCATTAGGACATAAAAGGCACACCCCTTGTAGCATTCCATTGTATGTATGGATGTCCCATAATATACTTAACCAGTCTTATTTTAGGGGACAATTATGTTGTTGCCAACATTTTGCTGTACAAAATTACCCAAATCTATTTTTCAAATGTGATCTGTTCACTAGTGCCTGAAGAAGCCATCACATAAAGAAGAAATCACTGCCAATCACACCAGGGCCCCAAGGCATGTGTCTCAGTTGTAAAAAGTGGATTTCCAACAGGGAGCACAGTTTTTTTTTTTTTACACCAAAGAAAAATTTATTAAAGTATAGATTACTGGTTATTTAAAAATACACGAGAAAAGACAAACATAAAAAGGCATTATCATACAATTGATCTCTAAACTCAATACTTTTGAAATACAAAACAATGATCATTACCCCCAAAAGTCAGTTTGAAACAAATTGATTTTTAAGTTGGTATTATAACTCTTTTCACTCAATTTTGCTTACAAATGTTACTAGGTTTTTCAGTTTCGCCACATATCAGAACTTTTTTTGGACATGTTTATTTCTCAAAGTAGAATATAGTTATTTCTTGCAATTAATGTCAGCAACTATAGAAAGCTTCTCTTAAGTCACAAGGATTCAGTCTGATTGCTGCTTTGGAAATAGTTACCATTCTGAGTTATCTATACTAAGACTCATGTGTTGACAGGCAAAACGTTAATGGGCAAAGTATGGAGATTGAGAACAGGATGACTAAGAAAAGATGTTACCTCTTCCTGCAGACCTGCTAAAAAAAGACTCCATTATTTACTCTGATAGTATTTCTAGAGAACCAGATCACAGGTTGGCCATGCAGTTGTCCATTTGAAATTTCCATCGCTAAAGAATGGCAGACTTCAACAATTAGATGGCTCAACCAAATCAGCAGACCTTTAAGTTACCATATACTTTAATTACGAGAAATAAATTATTTTCTTAATTAGTTTAGCAGCCTTGTATCTGGAAAGGCAGCAAAACCCACTTTGTTCCAAAATTAGAAGGCCAACTCAGAGGCTGCTTCTAAGGTGCCTAACTATCTTCTATCATCAATCAGTCGTGAAGGTGGACCTTCATGAACTCAGTAACTTAATAAATGTAAAAATGAACTCATCTATCAACACAATGTTGAGCCTGCAAAACCAAAAAAGTACATTCATAAGGTAGGAATTGGTTTGTATAAAACAAGAGGGTATATATCCTCTTATATAACACAAGAGGAATATGTATGGTAATAAAAACAATCTATAATAAACTTGTAAAGAAATGATTCTGGTTTACATGTAACTCTGCTTAAACTGACCATGACTGAATGATTAAACATTTTTTTCTCTTAACATAATGCCCATTCATTATAAGCTTAGCTGGACTTAGTTTCTTATAAATCTCTTATTTCCTTGGATTTATCTATTACACCTTTACTTTATAGCCATTTAGCTTATAAGCCGGGCCTGCCCAGCCTGCCTCTGAAGCCTCTCTACAGAAGGATACCAGATGCATTAAACAAAGGCATCTTCTCATAAGAGTCTGCACTTCAAAACAGCCCTCTCATTTCACATTATCACAGAAACATTGCAGTTTAGTAACCATTCCTTCCTTACAGAAAACTCAGTAGCTGTAAACATTTTTGTTGTTTCAAAACACATTTCAATACTTATTAATTCCAAAGATCCGAACACCATGTAGCTGTGGCATTTTGGGAATCAGCACACTCAGGAGAGAAGCTGTGTTTAAGATGAAGTGAGTTGGATCATACTTCGTATAGAAACTTGCCAGAAAATATAGCATTATTGGAGAAATTGTGAAAAACTTCCGTGAAGATGTAAACTGTACTCCATAGGCCAGTTGTTCCCAGTGAGTTAGGAGCCTCGCTTTACCCTGGTCAGGAGTTTCAAATGGTGTTCCTTTTACTGCATGCAGAAATACATACGTCCCCAGATTATGTATAACATTTGTTAAAGTCCAGGCAACAGGAATACTGAAGAAGGGAATACTGGGTAAAAGGATATGAAGCAAGCCAACTCCCAAAGCATATGTCATCCACATACCCCGGCTGTTCATTACACGGATATTTGGATTCACCTCACTGTGGGCAACTCCAACATTCACATTTGCGATTTAATGTAGTGTTGTGTCCATAAAGAGTGGTCAGAGTTCAATTCACTCCTTTATGAGTACTGAAGCTGCCGCCCCAATCCCGGCGGCTGGCTCGGCACAGTATCAGCTCTGCTGCCGGGAGCATATTTTTACCCCACAGAATTTGGGAGCTGAAGATTTTTCCCTCTCCACCTAAGTTCTTCCAAGAATTTTTCTGAGAATTTGCCTCCAGTCTAAGGACTGTGAAACCCTCTTATGCCCAATATACAAAAGAACCTCTGGGTATTACAGATTCACACAAGAGCAAAGCCATCACACAGTTAAAGGGCCCACAGCACCTTTAAATTTCCACTAACACCCGATTCTTTCAATTCAAACCCTTTGTATGTTAAGAGCCATGCAAAGGATAAACTAATTTTAGCAAGAGAAAGCACTCAGCAAAATGACTACCCCATAGTAACTGTTCAGTAAATAACAGCGAAAAATCAATGAGCCACCTACAACCTGTTTCCTGTAGTCAATAAAATACTAACCACTTAAACACTCAAAAGAGACGAATAAACACTAAAAAGAAAGTTTAATGCCTGCAGCCCACCTCAGTTTTCCCCTACCCCCAATTTCTACTTTAATGTCTGATGATCTAAGCCAGACTTCAACCCTGGATCATATCACAGCAGTAGATCTGTGGGTTCTAGAATCAAGGCAGTAACTATACCACATCACCAGAAGGGCCAGTGTCGGTGGTTGTCAAAGTGTGGTCTATCCAGAGACCCCCGGGAGTCTCAGACCCTTTCAGGGACTCCATGAGGTCAAAGCCGATTTTATAGTAACACTAAGACCTGTCTTTCTCACTCTCACTCTCTCAATATACTGTGGAGTTTTCCAGAAGATTTGTGACATGTGATATTGCAACGGATTGAAAATAAAGGCAGGAATGAGAAAGAATCCAGCTGTCTTCCAGTAGGCCAGCCATTAAAGAGACTTGAAAAAAAATGCAAAAGAATGCTGCTCTTCCTAGTAGACGACTTTGTTTTGGAAAATATAGATTTTTTAAATAAAATATATTATTTATGTCAACCTATAACGGGCCTATTATTTTTTAGTCAATAAAATATATTTAAAATTTTACAGTTTTACTTTCTAATACAGTAAAAATGCTCTGGTTAGCACAGTCCACAAAAACAAAAGCTCTTGGAGGTCTTTTGTAATTTTTAAGAGTGTGAAGGGGTTCCAAAACCAACAAGTTTGAGAACCCCTACCCTGTATGATAAATAAAGATATGCTGGTTATCAGTTCCTTCACCTGAAGTTCTAGGGGGTCAGCCAGCCTGTGGACTTAGTCACACTTACATTCCCAGCACCCGCATAGCACCTGCATGCGGTGGTGCCCAGTGTGTGAAGGAGGGAGGAGGGGAGGGGGCAGGGCAGACCCGAGGACCTTTCCATCAATTATCACTAAGTAGTGCAACTAAGGCACAGGTAGGAAAATGCACCGAGAGAACATGGGAAGTTGTTTGGGGTGAATCGCTCACCATGAATTAAATAAGCAAATGGAAAAAGACTTGGAGATCTATGTCAAAAGGAAGGGAAGGCAGGAAACACAGAAACAGATATTCGTGTCCCAGTGAGGCTTGTCTGGCGCATCTGGTCCATCCCCTCTCGCTGCTGGTGATGCTCCAAGAAGAGCACCTTCGCACGTGACCCACCCCCAGCCCCAAGCCTGGGCAGCCAGGTGTACCCAGGTTTCTGGGACCACCCTCAGCTGTGCACCACACACCCTCAGCCACGTGCCCCTATGGTTCTGATAAGAATGTATCTCGGAGGGAAACGGAGTCAAGATGGTGGTGTGGGAAGAGGAGGAGTTAGCGTCTCCCCACAACTAAGGCTTCTGCCGGCAGCTGGTGGGGGACACTGACCACCAAGGAGACGGGAGGAACCCCAAAGTGAACTGGCAGGACGTAGGGGGACTGAGGGGGTAGGAGAAGTGGAGGCCAGACAAGACCGGTGCCCCTGAGGCCCCGAGATCAGGAGATGCAGTTGGGAGGGACTCTCTAGGAAGAGCAAGAGAGGAACAGAGGGAGATTGCCCCGCCCACTCGGCCCCGGGGAG
>NW_006798409.1:1093694-1129674 GCF_000442215.2 Lipotes vexillifer | reverse complement strand
CCCGCCCCCGTGTCGCGGGGTGCCCTGCTGAACTCCCAAGCCAGTACCCCGCCTCCAAAGCCCCAGGCAGACCGCGTGGGCCCTGGGGGCATAGGAGGGAGGCTGGGGAGGCCAGAAGAGGCAGGTGGGAGGGGCCCTCCCAGACCCCAGATTGGAGGAGCAGGAGAGGAAAGGAGGGTGTTTGTCCCGCCCACTCGAGCCCAGGAAGCCTGCTGGGCTCCCAGGTGAGGTCCCCGCCCTCTGAGACCAGGGGTGGGAGGTATGCCTGGGCCCCGTCTGTTCCTTGAGCCTAAACCCCACCTCCCACAGCTCCCAGCGCCTTTTCCAGCCCTGTGGGTCCTGAGCATAGGCCCCGCCCACCACCCAAACCTCGCCCTTGCTTAGGCCCCGCCCACCACAGCCAAGGCCTTCCCCCTCAACCTTTTTTTTTTCCTTTTCTTTTCCTTCCTCCTCTTTCTTACTATTGTGGTATCGATGTACCTTCCAGTTATTGATTCATCTGTATTTTTATTTTTATATTCTTTCAACGTATCTGTTAGTTTCCTAGTCTACTTTTATTTTTTAATTTGTTATTGTTCTCTCTCTTTTTTTTTTTTTTTCCACCCCACACGGCTTGCAGGATCTCGATTTGGGAGCCCAGGGTCGGGCGGAAACTCCTGCAGTGGGAGCTCTGAGTCCGAACCACTGGACTAACAGAGAACCTCAGACCACAGGGAATATTCATTGGAGTGAGGTCTCACAGAGTTCCTCATCTCAGCACCAAGACCCAGCTCTACCCAATAGCCTACAAACTCCAGTGCTGGAAACCTCAGGCCAAACAACCAGTAAAACAGGAACACAATCCCACTCATAAAAAGAAAGAAAGAAAGAAAGAAATGGCAAAAAAATATGTCACAGATGAAGCAGCAAGGTAAAAACCTACAAGACCAAATAAATGAAGAGGAAATAGGCAGTCTACCTAAAAAAAGAATTCAGAGTAATGGTAGTAAAGATGATCCAGAATCTCAGAAATAGAATGGAAGCACGGATTAAGAAAATACAAGAAATGTTTAACAATGATTTAGAAGAACTAAAGAACAAGCAAACAGAGATGAACAACACAATAATTGAAATGAAAAATACAAATCAATAACAGAATAACAGAGGCAGAGGAACAAATAAGTGAGCTGGAAGACAAAACAGTGGAAATAACAGCCGAGGAGCAGAATAAAGAAAAAAGAAAGAAAAAAATTGAAGACAACCTAAGAGACCTCTGGCACAACACTAAACACACCAATATTTGAATTATAGGGGTCTCAGAAGAAGAAGAGAAAAAGAAAGGGTCTGAGAAAATATTTGAAGAGATTATAGTGTAAAACTTCCCTAACATGGGAAAGGAAATAGTCACCCAAGTCCAGGAAGCATAGAGAGCCCCATACAGGATAAACCCTACGAAAAACACACCAAGATACATATTAATCAAACTAACAAAAATTAAATTCAAAGAAAAAATATTAAAAGCAGCAAGGGAAAAACAAAAAATAACATACAAAGGAATCCCCATAAGGTTATCAGTTGATTTTTCAGTGGAAACTCTGCAGGCCAGAAGGGAGTGGCAGGAAATACTTACAGTGATGAAAGAGAACAACCTACAACCAAGATTACTCTACCCAGCAAGGATCTCATTCAGATTTGATGATGAAGTCAAAAGCTTTTCAGAAAAATAAAAGCTAATAGAATTCAGAACTACCAAACCAGCTTTACAACAAACGCTAAAGGAACTTCTCTAAGTGTGAAACACAAGAGAAGAAAAAGACCCACAAAACAAACCCAAAGCAATTAAGAAAAAGGTAATAGAAACATAATAACCTTGAATGTAAATGGATGAAATGCCCCAACCAAGAGACACAGACTGGCTGAATGGATACAAAAACAAGACCCATATATATGTTGCCTACAAGAGACCCACTTCAGACCTAGGGACACATGCAGACTGAGAGTGAAAGAATGGAAAAAGATACTCCATGTAAATGGAAATCAAAAGAAAGCTGAAATAGCAATATTCGTATCAGATAAAATAGACTTTAAAATAAAGAATGTTACAAGAAGTAAGGAGGGACACTACATAATGATCAAAGGATCAATCCAAGAAGAAGATATAACAATTATAAATGTTTATGCACCCAACATAGGAGCACCTCAATACATAAGGTAAATGCTAACAACCATGAAAGGAGAAATCGACAGTAACACAATAATAGTAGGGGACTTTAACATCCCACTTACACCAATGGACAGATCATCCAAACAGAAAATAAATAAGGAAACACAAGCTTTAAATGACACAGCAGACCAGATAGATCTAATTGATATTTATAGGAGATTCCACCCAAAAGTGGCAGAATACACTTTCTTCTCAAGTACACATGGAACATTCTCCAGGATAGATCACATCTTGTTTCACAAATCAAGCCTCAGAAAATTTAAGAAAATTGAAATTGTATCAAGCATCTTTTCTGACCACAACACTATGAGACTGGAAATCAATTACAGGAAAAAAAAAATGTAAAAAACACAAATACATGGAGGCTAAACAATGTGCTACTAAATAACCAAGAGATCACTGAAGAAATCAAAGAAGAAATTTTAAAAATACATAGAAACAAATGACAACAAAAACACAATGACCCAAAACCTATGGGATGCAGCAAAACCAGTTCTAAGAGGGAAGTTTATAGCAATTCAATCACACCTCAAGAAATAAGAAAAGTCTCAAATAAACAATCTAACCCTGCACTTAAAACAACTCGAGAAAGAAGATCCAAGAAAACCCAAAGTCAGTAGAAGGAAAGAAATCATAAAGATCAGAGCAGAAATAAATGAAATAGAAACAAACAAACAAAAAAAAACAATGGCAAAGATCAATAAAGCTAAAAGCTGGTTCTTAGAAAAGATAAACAAAGTTGACACACCCTTAGCCAGACTCATCAAGAAAAAAAGAGAGAGGACACAAATCAATAAAATTAGAAATGAAAAAGGAGAAATCACAACTGACCCTGCAGAAATAAAAAGGATTACAAGAGACTACTACAAACAACTATATGCCAGTAAAATGGACAACCATGAAGAAATGGACAAATTCTCAGAAAGGTACAATTTTCCAGGACTGAACCAGGAAGAGTTAGAAAATATAAGCAGACCTATCACAAGTAATGAAATTGAAACCGTAATTTAAAATCTTCCACAAAAGCCCAGGACCAGATGGCTTCACAGGCGAATTCTATCAAATATTTAGAGAAGAGCTAACACCAATCCTTCTCAAACTCTTCCAAAAAATTGCAGAGGGAGAAACACTCCCAAATTCATTCTACGAAGCCACCATCACCCTAATACCAAAATCAGAAAAAGACGTCACAAAAAAAGAAAATTATAGATCAATATCACTGATGAACATAGATGCAAAAATCCTCAACAAAATACTAGCCAACAGAATCCAACAGCACATTAAAAGGATCATACACCATGATCAAGTAGGATTTATCCCAGGGATGCAAGGATTCTTCAAAATACACAAATCAATCAATGTGATATGCCACATTATCAAATTAAGGAATAAAAAACGTATGATTATATCAATAGATGCAGAAAAAGCTTTCAACAATATTCAACACCCATTTATGATAAAAACCCTCCAGAAAGTAGGCATAGAGAGAACTTTCCTCAACATAATAAAGGCCATATATGACAAATCCACAGCCAACATCGTTCTCAATGGTGAAAAACTGAAACTATTTCCACCAAGATCAGGAACAAGACAAGGTTGCCCACTCCCACCATTATTATTCAACACAGTTTTGGAAGTTTTAGCCACAGCAATCAGAGAAGAAAAAGAAATAAAAAGAATCCAAATCAGAAAAGAAGAAGTAAAACTGTCACTGTTTGAAGATGACATGATACTATACATAGAGAATCCTAAAGATGCTACTAGAAAACTACTAGAGCTAATCAATGAATTTGGTAGAGTAGCAGGATACAAAATTAATGCACAGATATCTCTTTCATTCCTATACACTGAAAATGAAAAATCAGAAAGAGAAATTAAGGAAACACTCCCATTTACCATTGCAACAAAAAGAATAAAATACCTAGGAATAAACCTACCTAAGGAGACAAAAGACCTGTACTCAGAAAACTATAAGATACTGATGAAAGAAATCAAAGATGACACAAACAGATGGAGAGATATACTGTGTTCTTGGATTGGAAGAATCAACATTGTGAAAATAACTATACTACCCAAAGCAATCTACAGATTCAATGCAATCCCTATCAAACTACCAATGGCATTCTTCACAGAATTAGCACAAAAAATCTTAGAATTCTTATGGAAACACAAAAGACCCCAAATAGCCAAAGCAATCTTGAGGAAGAAAAACAGAGCTGGAGGAATCAGGCTCCCCAACTTCAAACTATACCACAAAGCTACAGTAATCAAGACAGTATGGTACTGGCACAAAGACAGAAATATAGATCAATGGTACAGGATAGAATGCCCAGAAATAAACCCATGCACATATAGGCACCTAATTTATGACAAAGGAGGCAAAAACATACAATGGAGAAAAGACAGCCTCTTCAATAAGTGGTGCTGGGAAAACTGGACGGCTACATGTAAAAGAATGAAATTAGAACACTCCCTAACACCATACACAAAAATAAATTCAAAATGGATTAAAGGGCTTCCCTGGTGGCGCAGTGGTTGAGGGTCCGCCTGCCAATGCAAGGGACACGGGTTCATGCCCTGGTCCGGGAAGATCCCACATGCCTCGGAGCGGCTAGGCCCGTGAGCCATGTCCGCTGAGCCTGCGCTTCCAGAGCCTGTACTCCGCAACGGGAGAGGCCACAACAGTGAGAGGCCCGTGTACCGCAAACAAAAAAAAAAGGATTAAAGACTTAAATGTAAGACCAGACGCTATAAAACTTTTAGAGGAAAGCATAGGAAAAACACTCTTTGACATAAACCACAGCATGATCTTTTTTGACCCACCTCCTAGAGTAACTGAAATAAAAACAGAAATAAATAAACGGGACTTAATTAAACTTAAAAGCTTTTGCACAGCAAAGGAAACCATAAACAAGACAAAAAGACAACCCTCAGAATGGGAGAAAATATTTGCAAATGAAACAACAGACAAAGGATTAATCTCCAAAATATGCAAACAGCTCATGGAGCTCAATATCAAAGAAACAAACAATCCAGTGAAAAACTGGGTGGGAGACCTAAATAGACATTTCACCAAGGGAGACATACAGATGGCCAAGAGGCACATGAAAAGATGCTCAACATCACTAATTATTAGAGAAATGCAAATCAAAGCTACAATGAGGTTTTCACTTCATGCTGGTCAGAATGGCCATTATCAAAAAAGCTAGAAACAATAAATGCTGGAAAGGGTGTGGTGAAAATGGAACCCTCCTACACTGTTGGTGGGAATGTAAATTGATACAACCACTATGGAAAACATTATGGAGGTTCCTTAAAAAACTAAAAATAGAACTACCATATGACCCAGAAATCCCACTACTGGGCATGTACCCTGAGAAAACCATAATTCAAAAAGAGACATGCACCACAATGTTCACTGCAACACTATTTACAATAGCCAGGACATGGAACCAACCTAAATGTCCATCGACAGATGAATGGATAAAGAAGATGTGACACATATATACAATGGAATGTTACTCATCCATAAAAAGAAACAAAATTGAGTTATTTATATTGAGGTGGATAGACCTAGAGTCTGTCATACAGAGTGAAGTAAGTCCAAAAGAGAAAAACAAATACCGTATGCTAACTCATATATATATGGAATCTAAAAAATAAAATAAAATAAAAATGGTACTGATGAACCTAGTTGCAGGGCAGGAATAAAGAGGTAGACATAGAATGGACTTGATGACACGGGATGGGAGGGGAAGCTGGGGTGAAGTGAAAGTAACATCAACATATATACACTACAGAATGTAAAATAGATAGCTAGTGGGAAGCAGCCGCATAGCACAGGGAGATCGGCTTGGTGCTTTGCAGTGACCTAGAGGGGTGGGATAGGGAGGGTGGGAGGGAGGCTCAAGAGGGAGGGGATATGCAGACATGTTTATGCATATGGCTGATTCACTTTGTTGTGCAACAGAAAGTAACATGGTATTGTGAAACAATTATACTCCAATAAAGATCTATTTTTAAAAAAAACAAAAAGAATGTATCTGGGACACATGGTGCTGTTGCCCTGGGTGCCCATCGCTGAGTGTGTCTGGGCACTTAGCTGAAGTGCTGCCATTTTGCCCTCCTGTGAACACCCCACCAGCAAGGCCTGAGGGCTCCTCTATCCACTCCCCAACCAACACTTGGTATTAGAAGTCTTCCTAATTTTGCCTAATGGATTTAAAGCGATATCTTATTCTTTCGCTTTGCATTTTTCCCATTCCCATTCCTAAAGAGTGTCTCCTCCTAAGCTTAAGCACCTTTGGAGGTCTGCCTCTCCTGTAAATCACCTGTTTATATCCTTCACCCTTTTTTCCATTAGAATTTCTTCTTTTTTTTTAATTGAAATATAATTGATTTACAGTGTTGTGTTAGTTTCTGGTGTATAGCAAAGTCATTCAGTTTTTTATATTTTTTTCTTTCTCATATTCTCTTCCTTTATGGTTTATTACAAGATATTGAATATAGTTCCCTGTGGTCTACAGTAGGTCCTTGTTGGTTATCTATTATATATACAGTAGTGTGTATATGTTAATCCCAAACTCCTAATTCATCCCTCCCCCACCCCCTTTCCCCTTTTCCTAACCATAAGTTTGTTTTGCATATCTGTGAGTCTGTTTCTGCTTTGTAATTAAGTCCATTTGTATCAGATTTTAGATTCCACATGTAAGTGATATCATATGGTATTTGCCTTTCTTCCTTTTAAACCAGTTTCTGAAATAAAGTCATTCTACCAGTTAGTCTTTAAGTCTCTGCTGGCTTATGCATTCAAGAGTCTTTTTTATTGAAGCATGGTTGATATACAATGTTGCGTTAATTTCTGCTGTACTTATTTGTAAATAAGTTCATTTGTATCATACTTTAGATTCCACATATAAGTGGTATCATATGATATTTGTCTTTCTCTGTCTTACTTCACTTAGTATGAGAATATCTAGGTCTATCCATGTTGCTGCAAATGGCATTATTTCACAGGACTCCTTCTCTGTCTTACTGGTTTGTAGGTGTTTCTTGTATATTCTTTATTAGTTTCAGCTGTGGACACATCTTTCTGCAACCTGACACCTTCTCCAATCTGTCGTCTTTCTCTAACCTTGTCCGTGGGGTCCTCATGGGCAATAGGTTTTATTGATTTTTGTTTGTTTGTGATGTGAGATTTTAAACTTTGGCTTACTAATCCTTTTCCCTCTCTAAGGCCAAAGACATCCTCCTACATCTTCTTCTATTGAATTTATGGTTTTATGGTTCACATTTAGGTCTTTACTCCAGTGGGAGTCAAAGCTGGTAATGAAGTTATCTTTACATTGCAAAACAAGCCATGCAGTAGCCAATGTATAAAAGCCAGGCATTTCCTTGCAATGGCCAGAGAGTCCCCGTCTTGAGCCTGTACCTCTGGGGACAGCTCAGCAGGTAATATTCTAAATTCCAGTGGCTGAAGGCTTTACGGAGGCTCCTTCTAATGGAGCTGTTCCATCCGAAGCCCCCGGCAAGAACACCCATGCACGCCTTCCTCCCCAGGACCAACCCCACTGAGCCCCAGTATGTTGGGGCCATCTTAGTTCCTGGTTTCCAAGAAAACCCAAATTGTGGTTCCAATGTGGCAGGAGCAGGTATCAGAGTAGTACCTGAAATACCTACATATTCCAACAACCAGCGCCTGCTCTCTGCCAGGAACTGTCGTAAGCACTTAGCACCCTTTATCCCAGGATCTTTCTTGTGGTGTAAAAGGTCTCATCGAAGCCTCAGTGGAGACATTCCAGGGAGTGATGAGACATGGCTGGTGAGAATTCATCAGGCGCAGAACATGAAGTGACACACATTACACCCCGAGAAACCAATGTCATTGGCCAACCTTCCAGCATCTGCTACAGGAAACCATTCATGACTTGTACATCCTTTGAGCCCAGCCCTTTGGTTGAGGGTCCTGGTAACAGCGTGACTGCTTGAAACCCAGCTGGGGCAAATGCAGAGCCATGGCAAGAAATGCTCGCTGTTAAGGTTGTAACACAAAGCGGAATCTAAAAAATAAAAAATTCACGAGCTTCCCTGGTGGCACAGTGGTTAGGAATCTGCCTGCCAGTGCAGGGGACACAGGTTCAAGCCCTAGTCTGGGAAGATCCAACATGCTGCAGAGCAACTAAGCCCGTGCACCGCAGCTACTGAGCCTGTGCTCTAGAGCCCGTGCTCCACAACAAGAGAAGCCACTGCAGTGAGAAGCCCATGCCCGGCAAGGAAGACCCAACGCAGCCAAAAATAAAATAAATAAATTTATAAAAATTAATTAATTGAAAAGTCACCAAGGGGGGAAAGCAGCAGGTGGGTGGTGGTGGGATGAATTCGGAGATTGGGATTGACATGTATACACTAATATGTATAAAATGAATAACTAATAAGAACCTGCTGTATAAAAAAATAAATAAAATAAAATTCAAAAAAATAAAAATAAAAAAGTCAAACTCATAGAAACAGAGAGTAGAATGGTGATTTCCAGGGGCTGGGGGTGGGGGAAACAGGAGAGGCTGGTAAAAGGGTACAAACTGAGCTATGAGGAAGGTCTGAGGATCGAATGTATAGCATGGTGACTGTCATTTAGAATACTATGTTGAATAATTGAAATTTGCTGAAAGAGTGGAACTTAAGTGTTCTCAAAAAAAGAGAGAGTAAATACATGAGGTATTGGATGTGTGGTGATTAGCAGGATGGTGGGAATCTTTCACAAAGTATACAGATATCTGGGCTTCCCTGGTGGCGCAGTGCTTGAGAGTCCGCCTGCCGATGCGGGGGACGCGGGTTCGTGCCCCGTTTCGGGAGGGTCCCGCGTGCCGCGGAGCGGCTGGGCCCGTGAGCCATGGCCGCTGAGCCTGCGCGTCCGGAGCCTGTGCTCCGCAAATGGGAGAGGCCGCAACAGTGAAAGGCCCGCGTGACGCAAGGAAAAAAAAAAAAAAAAAGTATACAGATATCTAATCACCATATTGTACATTTTAAATATATTATAATTTTATTTGTCAACCATACCTCAATAAAACAAAAAATAAAGCTGTAGCCACATGCCGAGTGGGGTTCTCCCCATCCCCCAGACCTCGACGACGTCAGCTTGGACCCCCAATTCCACATCAGATGCGGCAGTGTGAGGTCCTCTCCAATCATCCAGTGGTTTCCTGAAGTATCAGCTTCCAGGCCCCGGGCCTGGGGCAAGGTCTCCAGCATGTGAACACACAAGCACACATGAAAACCCAAGCATAATAACAAATGCTGGAGAGGATTTGGAGAAAGGGAACCCTCCTACACTGTTGGTGGGAATGAAAGTTGGTGCAGCCACTATGGAAAACAGTACAGAGGTTCCTCAGAAAACTAAAAATAGAATTACCATATGATCTAGCAATCCCACTCCTGGGCATATACCTGGACAAAACTATAATTCAAAATGAGACATGCACCCCTATGTTCATAGCACACTATTCACAATAGCCAAGACACGGCAACAACCTAAATGTCCGTCAACAGATGAATGGATAAAGAAGATGTGGTACATATATACAATGGAACACTACTCAGCCATAAAAAAAGGACAAAATAATGCCATCTGCAGCAACATGGTTGGACCTAGAGATGATCATACTAAGTGAAGTAAGTCAGAAAGAGAAAGACAAATACCATATGATATCACTTATATGTGGAATCTAAAATAGGACACAAATGAACCTATCTACAGAACAGGAAAAGACTCACAGACATAGAGAACAGACCTGTGGTTGCCAAGGGGGAGGGGGTGAGAGAGGGAAGGACTGGGAGGTTGAGATTAGCAGATGCCAACGATTATATAGAGAATGGATCAACAACAAGGTCCTACTGTGTAGCACAGGGAACTAGACTCAATACCCTGTGATAAACCATAATGGAAAAGAATATTTTAAAAAAGAATGTCAGAAAAAAGAAAGAAAAGCCGACCACAGCAAATGTGTGCACGTGTAGGCACGAGCATGCATGGCTATTCATGTGTGCATGCGTGAACACACATGGAGAGGTACACGCATGAGAGGACACATGTACATGAACGGGCATGCACACTCGCACAAAACCAACTCACACAGAACACCCGTTAGGGGTAACTGGCTTCACTGCAGATCCTTAGCCACCGCACCACCCCCGTCCCCTGACCTCTCTCTCCTCCCCCTTCTTTTCTCATCCTCCTCTTCTCATCTCTGAAAAAGCAAGGGGTCTTCCTCCTACCTCAAGTTTCATGGCGTTTTCCAAATATCACGACGATTTCCTCCTTGAGAAAAATTCTGCTGCTAGTCGTTCAGATGACCAATGCTTTTAAATCACTTTATATAGTAAGAAGAGATGGACAATTTCAAGAAATTCCTCTCCTGGGCTAGCCTTCCCATGTGGATTCTTTTTTTTTTTTAATGTTGAGCCTTCTTTTAATTAATTTATTTTTATTTTTGGTTGTGTTGGGCCTTCGTTTCTGTGCAAGGGTTTTCTCTAGTTGTGGCAAGCAGGGGTCACTCTTCATCACGGTGCGCAGGCCTCTCACTGTCGTGGCCTCTTTTGCGGCGGAGCACAGGCTCCAGATGTGCAGGCTCAGTAGTTGTGGCTCACGGGCCTAGTTGCTCCGCGGCATGTGGGATTTCCTGGGCCAGGGCTCGAACCCGTGTTCCCTGCATTAGCAGGCAGATTCTCAACAACTGTGCCACCAGGGAAGCTCCCCATGTGGATTCTTGAACGATGCTATTTGTCACCTGCCACAGAATGTTGGGTACCTCTTAATTATTTCACCCGTCATGTGTTTTTCAGGATCAGAACCAATGCCAGGATCCCAGGTGTCGTGTCAGGCCAAGTCGTTTGCACTCTGCCCAAGAGATTCTAAGAGAACAACACACTGACACATTCTCAACGAACAGATAAGCAGTTCACAGGGGTGCCTGATAAATGTTTTTAATCCTCAGGATATTTTCTTACCAACCACTTTCTCCACTCCTAATTTAGTTGCCCATGAAGTCCATTAGCTTAGAATGGGGGTTAGAAAAGCCCATGGCAATGACACAGTAAATTTGGAATCGTCAATGGCCAAAGGCTCAAGACATTTTCAATTGACATGGCCTCTCAGGAATGTAGATGAGCCTGTAATTTTAAGTACTGAACAAAAGTCTCCATGACTAATGAGGAGGAACATTATCAAGGGGCAGAGGGTTGTCCTTCCCAGGAAGAAAAGAAGCTTATCTTCCGATTTTAAAGTAGGCTCATCATGGGTTGTCCCAACTGTTTGATGGGTCAAATGTCAGTATTATTTATTTTATAGCTTAAAAAGGCAACATAAATTCTCCAGTTTCACATTTTGCCCCATTGGAATCCACAGTAACAAAAATCACAAAGGAATTTCTGGACTCTTCCCACACGTTCATCCAAAAAACTGATAATTAGAGCATCGGAATATGGTCCCTCGCTTGGAAAGCAGTGACTGTACCAAGCGCACAAAAATTCAGGCTCAGTAGAAACTCTAAACCTAAGGATTTGGAGGATGTTGAGGGACAGTTTTCCAACATTTGCAGAAGCAACTTTGAGACTTGTCACCAGTAAGATCAATTTTGGCAAAGACCTCTCCACATGCCACCTCCTCCAATCCACACAAAGATTGCAGGAACCAGGTATTGGAGCAACATTTAAGTGTCTAATTCTCGGTGTTCTTGACAACTTCACAAAAACTCACCTTAGTATTAGTAGTTACTGTCTAGTTAAATATTGGTTGTGTGTGGCTGGCATGAAGGTGCTCACCACATTTTAAGTCAACAGGCTCTCTTAAAAGCATTTTCCCTTGGGGTGAAGATGCATTTCTCTTGGCCAGGTCTAAGGGAAGAGGTTGGATTCTATTTGTAAGTTTCCAGCTCCTCAGAGCCTCACTGGGGAGTTTAGACCAGTAATGACCACCAGTGTGGTCATTAGTAGTGGTGTGAACTGGTTTCTTCCCAAGAGAATTCTGTGTCAATATCTAACACTGAAAAGAAGAAATATAGAAATACACATTGCATTTGGAAAAGTGTCCCCTTTGCCTTGTCAATTCCAATTACACATATCCTCCAAGTTACCAAATATTCAGTGTTTTACACTTCAAGGGCTGGGCAAGGATTGGCTTTTAGGAAAGGAAACTGGCTTAGGGCATATTCTACAATTGAATTAGACCCTGTTGGGTGTCTACTCTGTGTCACATGTTATCTCTAACTAATAACAAACGTACCAACAAGGTACATTGATCCTCTGTTACTTGTCAAGCTCAGAAAGATTAAGTAATTTGTCCAAGGTCAACCAGCAAAGTGAAAGAACCAGAATTCCAAACTAATTTTGTCTGGTCCCAAACTATTGGTCTGTATTAGTCTTCTCAGGCTGCCATAACAAAATATCACAAACCAGGCAGCTTGAACAATAGGAATTTATTTTATCCTAACTTTGTTTTTTTTTTAAAAGCACTTTATTTTTTAAAATTTTATTTTATTGTTTATTTTGGCTGCTTTGGGTCTTTGTTGCTGCGGCACAAGCTTTCTCTAGTTGGGGCGAGTGGGGGCTACTCTTCATTGCGGTGCACGGGCTTCTCACTGCAGTGGCTTCTCTTGCTGTGGAGCACGGGCTCTAGGCACGCGGGCTTCAGTAGTTGCAGCATGCGGGCTCAGTAGTTGCGGCGCGCAGGCTTAGTTGCTCTGCGGCATGTGGGATCTTCCTGAACCAGGGATCGAACCCATGTCCCCTACATTGGCAGGTGGATTCTAAACCACTGCACCACCAGGGAAGTCCCTATTTTATCCTAATTTTGGAGGCTGAGAAGAAGTCCACGATCAAGGTGTCACATTGTTGGTTTCTGATGAGAGCTCTCTTCCTGGCTTGCAAACAGCTGAGCTCGCTGTTGTCTCTTCTTACAGGGACACTAATCCTCTCAGAGAAGGGTCCCACACTTATGACCTTGTTTAACCTTAATTACTTCCTTAGAGCTCCCTCCAATACAGCTACACCAGTGGTCAGGGCTTCAACACAGGAATCTGGGGGGACACATTCAGACCATAACATGGTCTTTCTATTACATCATGTGGCCTCTCTGTATCAATATATCAATTAGAGAAAATACACTAAAATTTTGGAGATTTTCAGTCACAACATCACACACTAAGACTCAGGTCTTCCCTGGCCTAAATATTTTCAACCATCAAACTTTTTTCTACCGTTAAATCAGAAAGCAAGAGCACAAGTTAGCAAGATAGAGTCAATCTTTTCCTTGACAACTTCCAAGAATTTTTTTGTGTCATTTAATCTCAGTTTTAATCTTATTCAGTTTTAGATATTACAAATACTTTCTCCTAGAGTGACACTTGCATGTCTGCCTTATCCTCTTTACTGAACAGGTCTTCTTTATTGAAGAGAAATTCTTCTGTTCATTTTAATGTGCTCAGTAGAACACTATTGGCGCAGACACGTGTGGAAGGACAAAGGACAACTTGGAATTTTGCTCCGCTGGGCTCAGATGACTTTCCCCAGTTCAGTAATCAGCAGGAGTTTGTCTAATTGCACAAGGCCAGCCATGCCAACTAAATCTGTTGCTTGCTCAGAACACTGTAGAATTAAGATATTCCCAAAAGACTAATGAAGCACAAATCAATGAAAGACAGAAACCGTAGAAAAATCACAGTTGCTCCCAGCTGTGAGAGACATAATCTTCCTTTAATATTTTGATTCCCTAGCAGAGCAGAAGTCATTTTTCTCCGTGCATCACACTCAGAGAGACTGCAGACAGCATCATGCTTATATTGAAGGCTCCAGGGATTCACGGAGAGGGTGGCCTGCTTGTTATGATGACGCAGAGGGACAGGAGGCAGCTGTGATACTGATCGCTCCCAGCCCAGAGATGCTTTCAGAGATAATGGGAATCAGAGCTGAGTTTTGAAAAATGAATGGCCATAAAGAACAGTGGTTAAGACATGGGGCTTGGGATAGACTGACATGGGTTCAGTTTCAGCTTCCAGCACTTTCTAGCTGCATGACCTTAGGCAAGTCACTTAACTGACACAGGGCTATAGTGAGCCTTGGAAGGGAGCTGTGTAAAAGGGCTTGGGTCAGCCTGGCACTTGGTTTTCCACTTGGAACAAGTATTTGTGGGCAAGAGGGAATTTACCCTTGAGAATGGAGGTTCCACTGCAAATTAAGTGTCTTGACCTCAGGACAAAGAGAAGACTTGCTCCTTCTTCTGGGCTCAGAGGGGAGGGTGCAAAGCCCAGCTGAGAAGCTGAATGATAAGACAGCCCCTGTCACGGTGCATCCAGCACTTTGCAAGGACCATTTCAAGTTCCTCCCAGTGCAGGAGGGGAGGTTGTTCCTCACAGTGTCTTTTTTTCTTTTTTTACCTTTTATTTTATTGTGACAGAGTATACACAACACAAAATTTACCATTTTGATCATTTTTAAGTGTAGAGGTCAGTGTCATTAAGCACATTCTCATGGTTGTACAACCATCACAACCCTCTATTCACAGAAATTTTTCATCATCCCAGGCTCAAACCCCGTCCCATTAAGCAGTAACTCCCCATCCCCTCCCCTCTCCCCTGGCACCTACCACTCTAGTTTCTGTCTCTATGAGTTTGCCTACTCAAGGCACCTCATATCATGTAGCATCTTTACAGAATTTGTCTTGTGACTGGCGTATTTCACTTATCCTAATGTCCTCAAGGTTCATCCCTGTTGGAGCACATTTTAGAATTTCACTTCTTTTGAAGGCTGGATAACATTCATAATAAAGAATAAGGCTGGATGATCCTATGGATGGATCACATTTTGCTTCTCCAGTCATCCATCGATGGACACTTGGGCTGCTTCCACCTCTTGGCCACTCCGAGTGATGCAACGGTGGACAGGTACCTGCCCACATCCCTGCCACACCCCACAGTGCCCTCTACCCGGCCCTGGCCCTGGAGATTGTCCCTGTATCCAGGCTCTGTGATGGCACCGATGCCCAGACATCTTCCCCTCAGGTCTCAGTAAAAGCAAGGCTGACTTCATGTCTTCCCTCTGTACTCATCTGAGGAGGTGACTATTCTGAGAAAAATTCCAGAACAATTCTCAGAAGGATGTCTTGGGGCTGCAGCAGCTGGGAAGGAGACCTGAGTTCACCCCTGCCACCACCTCTTGCCAGACAATATATGGGGACCTGCCTTAGGAGGACACAACATTTTCTCCTGGTGGTTGTTAGCAGGTTAAAAGCCATGCAAACCTGAGATAATTTCATCACACCCCATAAATTATTAGTGTGTGTGTGGGGGGGCAGTAACATAGACCAGTACCCAACAGCACTGAGTAGAGAGAATGACCTAGAATTTCCTGCTGTTTCCAAAGTCAGATGACCTCCAAGCAGGAGGCCTCCACTCAAGCCTGGTGACCACAACTATGACCCTCTGGGAACTGTGGGTCCCAAGCCGGAGCTCAGCACTCCTCCAGATGGGCGATTCACATCCACTCCCAGGTGCGAGCCCAGATAGCTTGGCCACCCATCCCTAGAGCAGAGGTTTGACCAGAAGATCTGAAGTCATGTTGGGGAAGCTAGTAAAATAGTCTTGTTCAGGCTTCAGAGGAAACAGTAGGCCTTTGACTAAACAAAGACCCTGAAAGAGCTACATGCCGAACTGCTAGACTACATGCAGGTCAGCAGAAATGGTGTTAGCAAGTCTTGGGAACCAACAGATAAAGAAGGGAGTAAGTCACGAAGCTTCTTGGGCCTCGGGGATCTGGCTGGTTCCCAGGGATCAGGGAATATTCTGAGACTTACAACTGAAGTATCAAAGCATTTGCAACAACAGCCACAGCTACATATTTGCACGCAAGCTGATAGTAATCAGCGTTAAAAGCAGGACTCCTTTGGGCGGCACTCTGAAGTGTCACCCGTCGGGTGGACGCACCGCCTGGGACCTTCCCAACTGGGACTCCAGATTGCTGTTCAAGGGACTTCCCAGATGCTGCTTGGATCTGGAAGTAGGTGTCCACCCAATTCGGTGATGTATGCTCTGTTATATACTCTGTTAATATTCTTATTCCTTTCTTTTTAATGATTGTATATTGAAATTAAGTTAAATCACCTTTTTTTTTTTTTTTTTTTGCAGTATGCAGGCCTCTCACTGCTGTGGCCTCTCCCGTTGCAGAGCACAGGCTCCGGACGCACAGGCTCAGCGGCCATGGCTCACGGGCCCAGCCGCTCCGCGGCATGTGGGATCTTCCCGGACCGGGGCACGAACCCACGTCCCCCGCATCGGCAGGCGAACTCTCAACCACTGTGCCACCAGGGAAGCCCTAAATCACCTTCTATTAAAGATTTGATTGAAGCTGTTTATTTGTGTGAGACGAGTGATTATCTTGCCAACGAATCCAATGAACCCTAAAACCGAAAGCAGGCTTTTGGCCCAAAAGGGCAGGGACAGAAACATGGAGGAGGGGATCAAAAAGTCCAATATTTAATTGGTGACCAATGAACCTATTATAAGAATAAAGCAGACAGCTACATAGAAACATAGAATCCAAAAATTCTCATGAACTGGTACAGAACATGAGCAAATCTAATGGAAAACCCCTCCAAGACCAGCTCCACATCGGTACTGGAAAAGTGGAACATGTCCTGCCTTTCCCCCTCCCTGAAGAGGTCAATGCCACAGTGGGGGAGGGCAGTCAGGAGGGAGCTGGCTGGCAGAGAAAAGAAAGAAGAACCAGCCCCCTTCCCTGTTTCCCTTTCCCAAGGCTGGGGAAGGAGTGAAGTGAGGGGTTTTCATGAGTACATGGGGCTGGACATGTGCTAATTACTAATCTGAGACCTTGAGGGAAATAAGATGCCCGGAGAATTTTCACTGGTCTGAAAGTAACCAGAAGAGCCACGGGGCCTGCCCTGATTCCAAACAAGGTGACAGGAAAGATATGCCTGTATTACAGGACGAGATGCAGAAAAGAGATAACCTGTATGCCCTGCTCATTCAAGGTAGGAGCCCTGAGAGCTTCCAGGAAAACCCTCCCTGGCTGGCAAAACAGATAACAAACTATTTAGAAGTAACTCAGGAACCCTTTCAAAGCAGGGCATTCAGAGAGCTGGAACCACCTCTGGGCTATGAGATCAGGAGCCTCCAGGCTGATTTAGTCTCTGATTCCAGGTAGCCTGGGGGGGTGGGGGGAGGCGGTTAAAAAATAGTGACCCCCCACCCCCGCCCCAGCTTGAATCATTCTCAAAGTTATTCTCACATGATTGCACTGCACTCAGGTGTGAGGTTGCCACATAAAATACAGGATGCCTGTTGCAGCTTGAATTTCAAATAAACATGACGAATTTTTTAGTATATCCCAAACATCGCAAGAAACATACTTATACTAAAAATTAGTCACGATGTATCTGAAATTCATATTTAACTATGCATTTTGTATTTTTAACAGCTTTATTGAGGTATAATTTATATTCCATACAATTCACCCATTTAAAGAATATAATTCAATGGTTTTTTGGTATATTCACAGAGTTGTGCAACCGTCACCACAATCAATTTTTTAGAACATTTTCATCACCCCAAAAAGAAACCCCATGCCCATTAGTGGTCACGCTCTACCCCCTGCACCCAGCCCCACTCCCTGGCCCCTGACATCCACTACTATCTGCTCATTCTGGACATTTTGTATAAATGAAATCTTGCAATACGTGGTCTTTTAGAACTGACATATTTCGCTCAGCATAATTTCTTCAAAGTTCATCCATGTTGTAACACATGTCAATACCTCATTCTTTTTTATCGCCAAATACTACTCCATTTGACAGATATAACACACTTTATTCACCAGAACATCAGTTGATGTACATTGAGCTGTTTCTACTTTTGAGTTATTATGAATAATGCTGCAGTGAACATTTGTGCACAAGTTTTTGTGTGGATATATTTTTTCATTTCTCTTGGTTGTATACGTAGGAGTGGAATTACTGGGTCATATGATAACTCTAACGTTTTGAGAATTTTCCACAGCATCTAAACTATTGATATTTTTTTTATATTCCCACCAGCAATACACAGGGTTCCAATTTTTCCACTTCTTTACTACACTAATTAGTTTCTGGTCTTTTTCTATTATAGCCATCTTGGAGGGTAGGAAGTGCTTGCTATCTCACTGTGGGTATGATTTGCATTTCCCTAATGGCTAACAAGCATCTTTTTGTGTGTTTTCTGGCCATTGGTTTATCTTCTTTGAAGTCATATCTATTCAGATTCTTTGCCTATTTTTCAATTGGGTTGTTTATCTTTTTGTTGTTGAGTTTAAGAGTTCTTTGTATATTGTGAATACTATACTCGTATCAGATATATGACTTGAAAATATCTCCTCTCATTCCGTGAGTTGTCTGTTCACTTTCTCGACTGTGTCCTTTGAAGTACAAATATTTTCAATTTTGATGAAGTCTAATTTATCTACTTTTTCTTTTGTTGCTTATGATTTTGGCGTCCAACCTACGAAGGCTTCACCTATAACCCAAAGTCACAACGATTTACCCTTTGTTTTCTTCTAATAGTTTTGTACTTTTAGTTCTTATGTTTAGATCTATGAGCAAGTTTAATATATGATATAAAGAAGGGCTTCAACTTCATACTTTTGCATGTGGACATTCAGCTGTCCCAGCACCGTTTTTTCAGGCATCCTATATTTTTATTTGCTAAATCTGGAAGCCCTAGTCAGAGGTTTAACCACTGGAACAAAGCTTGGAACTCCCTAATCCTTGGCAGTTTCGGGTTGATCTTTTCTGGGGGAGTTGCTCATCCCCTTCTTTCCTCTTAGCATGAATTCACAACTTCCTCCAACTCTTGCCCTTAAACACTGGGTGGGAGCTGCTGAGGAGTGACCATGGGCTGACCTCTGTTAGCACGTGCTGGCAGTGGCACCACTGTTGATGTTCCAGAGTTGACACAGCCCTCGTTGGATCTGGCTTCTTGGCATCTGGTCTCACCCGTTGTTCTGCTTCAAGCTGGGAGCTCTAAATCCCGAACCAGCAACTGAAACTCACAAACGTTTCTTCTTCCCGTAAGCAAGCTCCCCCCCCAGGTCTCTGGTGTTTCCTCCGATAGAAGGTGTGGACTTTTCCAAAATGGTGGGCACCAGAGGGCCTTTGGTCTCTGTCCCAGCCCTCTGGGCCAGGGCAGCGGTGCCCTTTGGGCTCTCTGCGCTCTGCAGTTAAACAGTCACCCTCCCTGCCCTCTGCCACCTCAGTTCCCAGAAATCCCCTTCTTGTCCATAGGCCATCGGCCAGATTGCACAGAGGTTTCTGCCTGTGAGAACTGAAACGCTTGTTGGACTCTGTTTCTATGAGCTGGCATTGGGGTAACTCATCACAGCCACTCTCTGTGAAAAGACACAGAGTGCCCCCTGCCTGGCACTTAGCCTGGGCGCCAACCAGGTAATTTACTTTAATGTTCAGACCCGACATGGCTCATGACTTTCTTCTGAGCCCCTGGAGTCACTTCCCCAGACCAGGTCTGTTGTCTACACAAGATGACTTACTCATTAGAAAGAGTGAATAATGCCTAAACACACCACTGGATTTTCCCACAAAGCCCTACTGGGGTGTGCATGACAGGGCATAATCTCACCTTCAGAGCTGGAATTAGGCAGGCGTCTGTGATGCCTGGAGTGTCTTGATTCATACATGGGAATCATAAGTGAACGTCTCCAAGGCCCGTAGAGCCAAACTTGGGGGGGGGGGCAGGCAGGCCCATTAATACATTTATAGGTTAACAGAAGTCTCAATGTCTCTGAATGACTCCTGGGGTGAAAACAGAAGAACCAAAAATATACCCACCTTTTCCATTCTAGACAGGCTTTTTTTTCTACCTTTGCAGTGGAAAACATCATTAAAATTTCACTTTGTTAATTAAACTCATCATCACAATTACATGTCAGTTTTGCTCTTACCATGCGTATCAGCTCAGGGGTCTGAGCAACCAGAACCAGCTGTGTGTGTGTGTGTGTGTGTGTGTGTGTGTGTGTGTGTGTGTGTGTGTGTGTGTGTGTGTGTGTGTGTGTGTGTGTGTGTGTGTGTGAGAGAGAGAGAGTGTGTTTAAAGACAAACAGGCAGACGGATTAATTGATTTCAAGGAATTGGCATATGCAGTTGTGTGGTCTGGCTGGGAAAGTCTGAAATCTGTAGGGTAGGTTGGAAACTCTCGGGCAGGAACTGAAGGTAAAATTTCGGTCCACGGCTAGAATTTCTTCCTCCTCGGGAAAGCCTCAGACGTGTTCTTACAGCCTATTAACTGACTGCACGAGCCCCATCCACAGCATCGAGGATAATGTAATCTCCTTGACAAAATCAACCGATCATTGAAGTTAAATCAGCATCATACCTACAAAATATCCCCACGGCAGCACCTATATTATCATTTAATGAAATAACTAGGTACCATAGCCAGGCCAAGGTGACACATGAAACTAACCATCAAACCATGAAATGCTTTTCTGTCATCGGAGGAGGAACGCTGGCACCATTTCCCAGATGAAAACGCTGAGACACACACCAGGTGAAGAGTCTGCTGGCCAATCCGAGATCACACAAACACAAGTGGCTGAACATCGTGGGTGCTGGGGGTCACTAACCCAGGCCCTGGACCAAACCTGCAGAGGACTCAGAACTCATCCAAGGGTCCTCGGGCCAGGGCCAAGCATGGGCATTCCACCTACCTCCCATCTCCCCTTCTCATCACCCTCCCATTTCTGATCATGTCTGTCACCTGCCTATAACTCAGTGGCTTTGCAGCAGTAATAGGAAAAAGCCCACATTCCTTGTGTAAGGCAGGAAACCATTCATGACCTGGTCCTGGCCTGACTCGCCAGCCTCCTCTGCTATTGAAGTTCCCCCCCCCCCCCGTCCTTGACCTAGGCAGTGACACACCAGAGCACGTGGGCGCCCCACCTACTCCAGCTCTGCTGTGTCTCAGTGCCTTTGCACCTGCCATTACTTTTCCCTGAATCCCCTTCTGGCTTTGACCTCCTGAAACTCCCACTTCATCCTGGCACCACGACACCTGAGAAGCTCACGGACCCTCTCCACCCTCCAAGTCTTTTCCCCCAACATTAGCTCTCATGTGGGGAAGATCAGGTGCCCCTCCCCCATGCTCCACCAGCACTTCCCACCCTCCTCTGTCTGCTCTGTTCTTATCAGAGTGTGATACAATCGAGCTTTTATATTCCATAAGCTGAGACATTGAGAAACTAATTAGTGCCCTGCCGTTCTTTTTCAGTGGGAAGAGAGAGTTACTATAGACCAGAAATCAGCAAACTGCAGCCCACTCTGCCTTTTTTGCAAATGTTTATTGGAACACAGCTGTGACCACTCATTTAAGTATCACCCATAGCTGCTCTCATGCTATAATGGCAGCGTTGAGTCATTGTCTAGATGACCAGCAAAGCTTAAAAAACCTGCTATTCGGTCCTTTACAGGAAAAGTGTGCTGATCACTGCCATAGACTCACCAGCAAGAAGGTACTTTTCCTCCTGCCCCTCAGGAACGCAGGCATGCTCTTCAGTTCCAGAATTCCTCGCACCTAGGGGGCTAGCAATCATTGTGGGGTTTTCAGTGTTCATTGCAGCATTATCTACAATAGCCAAGACATGGAAGCAACCTAAATGCCCATCGACAGATGACTAAGATAAAGAAGATGTGGTACGTATATACAATGGAATATTACTCAGCCATAAAAAGAACGAAATAATGCCATTTGCAACAACATGGATGGACCTAGAGATTATCTACTAAGTGAAGTTAAGTCAGACAGAGAACAACAAATATCATATGATATCACTTATATGTGAAGTCTTAAAAAAAAAGGTACAAATGAACTTATTTCCAAAACAGAAAGAGACTCACTGACATAGAAAACAAACTTACGGTTACCAAAGGGGAAAGGGGGGTAGGGGGAGGAATAAATTAGCAGGTTAGGATTAACATACACACACTACTACATATAAAATAGATGATAACCAACCAGGACCTACAGTAGAGCACAGGGAACTCTACTCAGTATTAATAACCTATATGGGGAAAGAATCTGAAAAACAATGAATATATGTATATGTATAACTGAACACTTTGCTGTACACCTAAAACAAATACAACATTGTAAATTAACTGGACTCCAATAAAATTTTTTTAAAAACCCACTGGATTGTGCCCTTTAAAAGGATGACTTTTACAGTATGCAAAAAAAAAATGGTTGTGGGGTTTCAGGGATGGCCCATGAAGATCTCCCCAACCCTGGTCTTTGCTAGGTGGAGGCTGCCCAAGAAGCGGCAAGGTCGTGGAGGCAGAGTCTCAGGGCATTCCCAAAGTGCTTAAAATCTGCACAGATCTGATTTAACTGCTGGCTCAGTCCTTACTGACTGGTCGCCCTCAATGAAATTCCATGGGAAAGACTCCACAGACGAAGAGTGTCTCTTTCAAGCATGTTGAGATTCTTGGGAATCTGATGAGGCAACTAAAACAAGTGCTTGTTCTGTGATGCTCTGGAAAGGCAACATCTGCTATCCCCTCCTCCAGGAAAAGGTCAGCCCCAAAAAGGTCGAGGGAGAAAGGGACAAATCCCTCCTTCACCTCCCATCAGCACATACCCAAGTCTCTGGAGGGGGTGTCCCAGGCCCTAAAATTGGCCACGTCTTGGCAGCGAGAGGCCCCACGAGGAGGTTGGCCTCCCACAAGAAACCACAGATCTACAGTGATGGTAGCCAGGATCCAAACAAGGAGACATTCAGATGCCACTTCCACCATTGGAAGGTGCTCAGCTTCCCAGATGAGTAAATGACTCCAGTAATTTCAAGTCAGAACAAGAGCCCCAGGGGAAACCTTCATCTGGATGCTTCCCCAACATAACTGAAGCCATCTGCCAACTTTCTGAAGTCCTAGGTGCAGGACAGACCCGCATTCTCTGCAGGCAGGTCTTAAAAGGAGAGTTCAGCCATGTCCAAAGACTGAGAGATTGGTCAATATCCCCACTGTGAGATGGTCAATGTCTTATTGGTCCGCCCTTTCTAGGTGGGCAACTGGCATGATATATGTGTGTACTCTGGTGGGGATCCCATTCATCTCAAATATCTACTTTCCGAAAAGGTGGCACAGACCCCCTCTTCCTGCCAACCCAGTAGAATTTCCCTGGGATTTCAAATTATTTGCAGAGCCATGTAGCCATTTATCACATCGATGCCATCTGAAGCTTCACAGAGGGAATCTGGCAAAATCACACACTGCTCAAGAAAAGCAAAAAATATTCCATCTTCCCCCTCCCCAAGGGAAGGCAGAAATTACACTTGTTTTTCCAAAACACTCATACCAGAGACCTTACAAGCGACCCAGAGAGATTTCTCATCAAAGGGATTCAAGACAACGACAATTTCCAACATGATTGGAATTGCAACTGCAGAAATGACTGCTCTGCTACTCAGAAACTTTTTAATTGCCTTGGCTGATCTCTACCCTTGCTTCCAGTAATTTTATTACTATTATTGGGTTTTGTTTTTTTTTATATAAAACACCTCAGGGTGTTTTCAACAGTCATCATGGAGAGTTGGCACCAGAGAGACATCGTGGAGAAAAATTATTTCACAGGCTCCTGTCCTCTAGACAAACACACCAAAAAAAAAAAAAAAAGATTTTGCAAGAGGACAAGAAAGGAACTTTAAAGACAAAAACATCATGATGTGATCTGTAAGTTCATTTCTCTCTCTGGCACCCATTTGGAGCCCTACCACCTGCCATCACCTACAGATTATTGGCTTTTATTACAATGTTATGATTATACATGACAGCAAACACGAAACCTTAACAAATTAACAAAGCATAATTAACACAAGTGATCAAAAAACAACTGCAAATAAAAGCTCTAATGAGTGGAGGAAGGCATCAGGGAGCCGGTCTACACGCATCTGTTTGGAAACATCTTTGTATTGAGGCCACTTGTCAGCTCCAACGCACAGGCTGATTACCAATATCAAGAGACATTTCATAACTTCTAAGCTGGTTTAGAGAGGATGATTCCTGAATAATAATCCACAAAGTCACTTGACAAGTCCATACAAGTTCTTTAACGTCTGGTGTGAAGACAAGGCAGTCTGCATTTTTCAGAAATGTATACATGCATAAGACCTGAAACACTGTCTCTTTCAACCATAAGGACCATATACATATTTGGAATCAGGTGAAAAATGGACAGGACACAAAATACCATGAGGCTGTGCTGTGGAAGAAAATGTGGTCTGTGCTCCAAGACTGCAACCTACATTACTGGGGTTGCTATTTCAGGAAGCATGAGAACGGAAGTACAGAATTCCAAGAGCCATTTCTTCTTCCTAATATGATGCAGCTTTGAGGAAAGACATCAAAGAGAAGACCAAGGATCAGAATAGGAAAATCAAACCATCAGGTTTGTGAAGTGTGCATCCTTCCTTAGGCCTTTCTAATGTTTATGCGAAAAACTCGACCTTCCTTTACCTTGTATTTCCATCCATCCATCTCTCTCTGGGAGACAAGAGTCACCGGTGGGTGGCGACTCGTTTGGGACTGCTCAATTCTGGACCATCCACGCCTATTGCATGATCATTTCATTTGTTTCTCTCCTCCCTTGTAGATGCTACTTGAACATTTTTCCTTTTCGATAGTCTCCTTTTAGAAATTTAGAAGATCCCACTTTTAAGTCTCATCTGTCATTTTTTCCCCTTTATGAAATTCCAAGTTCTGCTGGAAACACTTGAGGGAGAAGCAGTCGGGAGGAGAAAAGAATATTTAAAAGAAAGTGAAATAAAAGGAAAAGCTACTATCTCAGCAGCCAGAACGGAGCCGGGAAGATGCACCTCATGTAAGCTGCAGAGATCTCAGTCACATGGAGGTGAAAGAATTTGGGAAGGTCCCCTGCAAAGGAAAGAAAAGTCCTTTGCTCCCAAGAGCAGGAGGAGGGTTTGGTTTTATTGCACAGCTGTGCACCTGTTTGCTAATTTTTTTTAACCTGTGTGCTAATTTCAACCTCTCCCTTCCCCACCTGTCCCCATGCCCTTCCGCACACACTGAAGATTCTCAACAACAAGGATGGAGAAGCCAGGATGCTCCCTTCTGGCTCCTTCCAGCCTAGCCTGGAAACCTCTTTCAGAGGCTCTCCAGTTCCCGCTGCTGACCGTTAATGAAACACCCCTTCCCCCTCTGTGCTCATCCTACAAAACAAAACATTTCAGGACGTCATCAGAGTCCTTGGCCAGTTCCCAGGAGTAGGGGTGTGTTCCCAGTGAGCCCCCTCTCTCCTATGTGTTGATTTCCTGCTGTAACAAATGACCATAAACACAGTGGCTTAAAACAACACAAATGTGTCATCTTACAATTCAGGGGTCAGACATCTGACATGGGTAGCACCAAAAACGAGGTCTTAGCAGGGCTGGTTCTTTCTGGAAGCGCTGGGGGCAATCTGTTTCCTTGTCTCTGCGGCTTTCTAGTGGTTGCCTGCATTCCATGGTTCCTTCCACCATCTTAAAGCCGACAGCAGAATCAAATCAGCAGGAGCTGGCATGTGGAGGAACCATTGTTGGCTGGTAGGTGTTTTCGTGCCTGTGATCATTTCCATTCCGGTAGGGAGAGTTGAGAGTGGCCCTCAGGTTTTGATCTGGGGAATTGAGAAGTGTCCTTTACTGAAACAGAGGACAAAGTGTAAGTAGAGGGTTTGATGAGAGTAGGTCATAATATTTCCTTATTCATTAGTAACATAATTATTCACTGATGCAAGTAAGTATTAATTTATTTTGAATACTAACAAATCCATAATAAATGAATATTTACTTACTCATTCCTAACTATTACTTGAGGCTTCTTTGTGCCATGCACTGTGCTCTAGGCACTGAGTAGACAGCAGTGAACAAGATAAATAACATCTCTGTCTCGGGAGTTTCATGTCTTTTGCTATGAAACTGGCAGGCTGACTTGTTAGCTTACAAGTAGGGTAAAATCTAGGGCCCTTTGTAGTTCTTGACAAAGTAAAAATGGAAAAACGAACAAACTCATAGAAAAAGAGATGGGATTTGTGGTTACCAGTGGCAGGGGCAAGGAAGGATTAGATTAAAGCAGTCAAAAGGTAACAAACTCCCAGTGTAAGACACATAGGTACTAGGGATGTCATGTACAAATGATCAATACAATGGACACTGCTGTACATTATATATGAAAGTGGTTAAGAGAGGAACTCCTAAGCGCTCTCATCACAAGGAAAAAATTTTTTCTATTTCTTTAACGTTGTATCCATCTGAAATGATGGGTGTTCACTAAACCTACTGAGGTCATAATCCCATGATGTATGGAAGTAAATTATGCTGTACACCTTAAACTTATACAGTGCTCTATGTCAATTATATCTCCGTAAAACTGGAATAAAAAAAAGTATATGTCTTAAGACCTTTATACAGAAAATTTAAATTTGGCCTATGAAGCCAGACCAAACACTGAGAAAAACTTTATTCATAAGATATTAATTTAAAAAATCTTTTCACTGAGTCAAAAAGCAACTGAATCCCAAAGAAATGTAATAGATACTAACTCAATATACTCTGATTTAATAAAAAGATTATTTTCCCATCCCCGGGATGGTTTGGTTTACCAATTTGCAAGTTGGCCAGCATCACAGAGAATGCCTTGTGTCCCAAGGGGCTTCTGCTTCCGAGACACACAGCTGGACCAACTCCCCGGTCCCCTTTGTGAACAGGTGGACATGTGATGGTTCTGGCCAACAGAACATGAGCAGAAGTAACACATGCCACTTCCTGGTCTGACCCTGAAAAGTCTTCTGGGAAATCTTTCATATGCTCTCTTTCCACATCTGCTGACTGAGTGGAGAGGATACCAAGGCCTTGGAGAATGGCATGGCCATAAGACTGAAGGAGCCTGGGTTCCTGAATGACACTGTGGAGCAGACTCCCTTCCCACCAAATTTCTACCACCAACTGGACTTCACATGAATACAGAATACATTCTGTTGTACTAAGCCAGTAAAATAATGAGATTGTTTGTTACGAAGATTAACTCATCGTGACTCATTCAAACAGTTCCTGTATGTGGATCTCAGAATTGTCTCTCTCTTGCTCTCTCTCTCTCTTTCTCTCCCACACAGACACACACACACACATTTACAGACACAGATAAGTGACACAGCTGTGCAGAGAGAAATCCCAGGACATGGTCACCATCTGCTATCACACTTCATCTTCTCTCCCCAAATCTTGCAGGCCCCTCTAATACAGAGAAATGTTCCAGATTCATGTATTATAGTTGCTGTTATTTTTAGCCAGTTATATAAGTTATAAAGTTACGTAAATTATATATGACCATTCTTACTTATGGAAAGATACCGTAAAATGATGCTTGGTTCAGAAGGAGGTTCAGATGATCAACAAAGGAGATATTGCTAATTCAACCATCTTCCTAGATGCTGAGAATTCAGTGTCGGTGAACTTTGGGCGATTAATGCAACAGAGTGTTCCCTGGCACTTTCTTTATTGATCAGACAGTCTCCACTTTGGAAGCTTCAGTGGACACATGGCAAAGCGTCTAAGTCCCAAATTAAGACTTTCAGCTGCTTTGGTGTTAATTTAAACCAGGCCCCTCAGTCAAAATTGTCTTGAACTAACACACTCCTTTATGAGTGGGGAAGAGTCTAACCAAATGCACAGTCTTTAGCCCAGCTTCTGCTTCCTCTTTTTCTGATCTATAGCTATTTGAGGAATGGTTCTAGAATGGGATTAATAAAGATTTAATGTGGTAAATAAACACATCTAAATCAGAAAGAAAGAAGAAACATTGTCTCTGCTTGCAGATGACATGATTTCATACAGAGTAAACCCTAAAATTTCCACCAAAGAAAAACTGTTACAACTAATAAAGGAATTCAGCAAAGTTGCCAGATACTAAATCATCACACAAAGTACACTAACAATGAACAATGCAGAAAGGAAATGAACAGTTTCATTTATAATAGGGTCAAAAATAATAAAATATTGCTAAAGGAAATTACAGAGGATACCAATACATGGAAAGATATCTTGGGTTCATGGATTGGAAGACTTAATAACGTTAGGATTTCAATACTACCTTGAAAACTTTATCCTAAGTGAAGTAAGTCATCACATGAGAACAAGTATAATGTGATTCCACTTATATGAGGTCCCTAGTGTGTAAAATCCATAGAGAAAGTAGAATAGTGGTTGCCAGGGGCTGGGGGAGGGGACAATGGGGAGTTAGCATTTAATGTGTTTCAGTCAGGGAAGATGGGAAAGTTCTGGACACCAATGGTGGTAATGGTTGCACAATAAAGTGAATATACTTAATGCCACTGAACTGTACACTTAAAAATGGTAAAAATGGTAACTTTTATGTTATGTATATTTTACCACAACAAGAAATGAATTACTGTTATGAGAAAATAGAATGTAAGTAAGAGAATAGAACTATACCATGCAATATATACACAAATATGTATATTGTCAACAATAACAAAAACTAAAACCAGAACAGCTACACTATTATTAGATAACGTAGACTGTAAGGGAAGAAAAATTACTAAAAATAAAGAAGAATGTTTCACTTAAAAATTTTGTTTAAAGTACAATACAGCAAAGTCTTATTGAACACATATTACACGGAAAGCCCAGGGCTCTGCACTTAAAAAATACTGTGGGAGGATAGGGGAAGTCACAGCCCCCGCCGACCTGTCTCCTGCGGGGACTGTGCTTTGCGTTCCTCAAATTCACAAAGCATTTCCCAAATGCCCTGTCATTGTCCACCCCCAGCAGTGCTGTGAGGTCAGCAAGGGTTGCTGCCCCCATTTTATGGATGAAGAAACTGAGGTTTGGGAGGCACAAGGGGGAGGCTGAGGGTCACACTGCTCTTCGGTGGTGGAGCTGAGACCCAAACGCAGCTCAGTGTTCTTCCCACGTCACCACACAAACATAGAAACTTGATTACAACTAATCTAAGGTATGTTCCATCAATAATAGCAAATATTCCAAATTTGAGCACCAAACTAATTATATCTCAACCACAGAATCCAGCCTAGAGGTAAGGCAGTTATCCCGGTATTTTACATACACACACGCCCCTCACCCCCACCTTTTATACTTTCTAGAACGTTGCCTCCACTCTTCCCTCTGTGAGCCCATGTCTGCAGCCTCTCCTGGCAGAGAACCACAGGGTTCAGTGCCAACTGAACCTCAGGGGAGAAGTCACCTGCAGGATTACCCGCACCTGGAATTTCTTGTTGACATGCGACCACCTTGGTCCTGCTGACGCCCCTTCTCAGGTTGCTGATTCTCCCTTGGGGCATGTTGCAGCTTGCCGACTCACTGGAAGACGCCAATAACTACTAACGGGTAAGAAAAAGAAGGAATAGGGCAACACATTAGACAAAATCATGGGGATGCAATCAGCAATGTCTGACTCTACGAGATTACAGGGAAAATGTGTTGGTTTCTTCAATAAATAAATTATAAGAAAATTTAATAATGAGAGAGATGTATGGACCAATCTAAATGAACCAACTTTGTTTGGATTCCAATTCAAATAAACTGTCGAAAACGAAATAACATTCACAAGACATTCAGGGAAATGTAAACATTGACTCATTGACTGGGTATTTGGTGATTAAAGTTTTGATTTTAATTTGATTAAAACTTTGTCATTGTTTTTAGATGAGATAATGGTACTGTGGTTTTCTTGGTATTATTTAAGTTCTCAGTCTTTTCCTTATCTTTCAGTTACATACTGAAATATTTAGAGATGAAATTATATGATTCCTGAAAAGTGCTTCAAGATAATTTCGGGGGCGGGGTATTGATTAGAGGGATTAAAAGAAACAAGACTGGCCACATTCTGATCATTGTCAGTGTTTCCAGTTCATGATAAACTGCTCTCAAATTTGGTACGCTTTTAAATTTCCACAGTAAAAATTTTTAAAACCATGCTTACAAATAATCTTCAGTGACATGAGAAAAATGTCATTATGTACCATATTAAGTAGAAAAGCAAAAAAAAAATCAATACAGTAAGATCCAAGCTATATAAATCAACATGTTCTAGACCAAAATGTTCACAGTGGCTATCTTGGTTGGTGGGATTATTATTCATTACTCTATGCTCTAATTTTCCAGCTTTCTACCATGGGCATGTATAACGGATAATTAGAGAAAACATATATTTTTTTAATTTTTAAGGGTAGAGAGCAATGAGCCATTTGAAGTAACACTCTTGAGTCTTCAGCCATGTGTTTGGGGAACATTCTCTCAGGAAGGGCTAATGCCATCCCATAATGCACCTTAGCACTTAAAATTCACACCTGGTGAACGTATCACTTGATCTTTAAAATAAGCCACCATATCATGGAATTAATAATTTATTTGTGCTTCCAGAATTCCACTCAACGTTACCAAAGTCAGATTTGAGTACCTAGATGTCCCCAGAAGACCAGAATCTCGTTAATTATTATTAAGGAATCATCTTTCTAGAGATTTCTGTCCAGAGATGACTTGGGCGTTTCACCTTTTTTATTTTGCAGAAAGATATGATGCCGAGGATTCTACACACTCTTCTGACGTCTTTCTCCACAAGAAATCAGGCTTTGTGTCCCTGCAGCATGGGGGAAACCTGCCTAGTGGCATTTCTGCTGGCAGCCGTGTCCTCAGAGACCCGGCCCTGAGACACCTCCTACAGCAGGGAACTTGTTTTCCAGTGGGGTATTTAGGTAAAAGGAATTTGTATGCCAGTGGCTTCTTAGGAATCTTTCTTTAAAATCATATGAAAGGAATACTGACAGAGATCTGAGCAAGGCTTTGTTACGCACCAGCCTCAAAAGTTCCAGAAGGGCTCCAAACGTTCCTACAGCCAACAGCAGCCTGGTCTACTCCCATGGGGTCATTTATACCCTGGGAGGATCTGGCTGGATTTTTTCCATTATCTCTTGGATTTCTTTGTTTTTGTTTAATTTTGTTTTCCTCTTTTTTCTCTACACTGCCTGAGGATCATATGACCATTCTGATAAAATTTGAATTTGGGAGGTTCTTGGATTTCCTACTTGGAGATTATTACCCCAACATCTCTGTATCCCATCTGCGCGTGTGTGTTGTTCCCAGCACCTGCACTTCATTCCTTCTCTCCCTGGGTGGCCCTCAAATGTCTTCTCCAATCTCAGGAGAGACCCTCCAGGAATGTAAATTCCGTGTCATCGATGGGAAAACAGAGACACCAAGAGGCTAAGCGATTTGCTAGGCTCTTGGTTGCTTGCTTTTGTGGCTGGCTGTCCTTAGCGAGGGCTGACACCCACACACAGGAGCCTCTCTGACTGACCTCCAGGGAAGCCTGCATTTACATGCTCCATCATCCCAAACGGGACACCCTGGCATCTCCCCACCAGGCTTCGTTTCCCAACCATGGCACGTCTGCTGTGACCACACCTACCCCGGGATCAGCAAGCAAATGAGTCAAAGTCACAGCCCTTAGACCGACTTTCCAACAAATTTTGCAAGATGGAATTTCAATTTACAAGGGTCCGGTATATAGGAATCTAAACTTACCCACGAAAGGGAGAAAACTGAACTGTGAAGTTCAAGCAGGGGAGAGCATCATTCTTCAGGGAAGTAGAAGAAAAGCTTAGGTGACCCACCCACCTCCCTGACCTCACCCAGATGCGATGAAAGAGCCAGTTTCCCGTGACCCAGGACACAGACATGGCTTTCCACACGCCAGGGCAGCCTCCTCTCCGCCTTGGTGCTAACAGCAAACAGTCCATTCACTGCTGCCGAATGTCCTGAACCAAAGTCCAGCCGGCTGAAGCTCCCATCGGAGGAGGAGGGAATTGAACATTTCTTTTTCCTTTTGCTGTTTGCAGGCCAGCTTTCATCATCAGCCATCAGATATGAGGGGGCACCTTCCACAGAGAGCCCAGGGCAGTAGGGCTTCAACAGAGAGGCAGATGAGCTGGGGGAGCCCAGAGTCCGGGTTGAGAAGCTGGAGATTGGAAAGCAGCTGCTGGGAGAGAGACACTGTCTCATCTCTCTGCACAGGAGGGTTCTGCCTCAAGGTAAAGGGCCTGGGCAGGTGAAATGTACCACAGAGCCGCGTGTGGCTAAAATGCAGGGGCTAACCCAGCAAGTGTGGGTGGGCCCTGAGGTTCTGCATGTAAACAGCTAACAGCCAGGGAATTCCCTGGTGGTCCAGTGGTTAGGACTCCATGCTTTCACTGCCGAGGGCACAGGTTCAATCCCTGGTGGGGGAACAAAGATCCCACAAGCCTCGCGACCAAAATTAATTAATTACCTTTAAAAAGCAACTAAATTCTAGTTGATGAAGATATGGCCCAGTTGACCTGGACCATATCGACCACACTTAGAGGAGCAAAGGTCCAGGATGTACCATCCAGTATAGCTAGGTAGCTCTAGCTACCATGGCTTTGAGCACTTGAAGTGTAGTTGGTCAGAAATGAGAGTTGAAATGTGCTATAGGTATAAAAGACACAATGGACTTTAATTTAGAATAAAACAAAGAATGCAAAAATCTCCATTTTTAGAGTGAATATATGATGCGATGATAATATTTTGGATATACTGGGTTAAATAAGCTTTATGATTAAAATTAACTTCACTATTTTTTTTTTCCTTTTTTGGAATGTGGTCAATAAAAAATTTTAGACAACAAAAGGGCTCAGATTCTCTTTCTCTTGGGCAGCCCTGACCTACAGCTCTCCCCAAACTTTAAAGCTACGATTCTTGGAAGTATTCTTAAAGACCATTTTATATCCGATTGCCTCTTTTTCGAAAATCCACACAGTTTCTCGGCTTGTCAAAATGGTCTTGTCATCCCACCTCTTCTCACTAGAAAGGAGAAGGAAAGGGCTACTGGAACCAGATATTTATCTGCCACAAGTTATCCCTCAGCTTCGTCAAGGCTTCCTTTGAAAATTATCATGGTGGCCTTTGATTGAACATATCCAGTTCCAGGTATCAGAGGCTCATCCTTTAAGTTGATCTTTAAGTCTATCCAACAAAATACTAACCTGCTATCACCCTCTGATAAAAGCAACAAGCATGATTGGAGTCCCCAGCTGATACTTTGCTTGACCAACATGATCAAGCAAATTTTTTTTTCCTAATGATACCTTCTCCTGTCCCTTTTGTTACCAAGTCCAAGCTTATACTGCTCTCTGCACAACAGGCCAATAAATCAAGAGTCAAGTTGATGGGGCAAGGAATATTGACTTTATTCAGAAAGCCAGCAGACCTAGCAGATGGTGGACTAGTGTCCCAAAGAACCATCTTGCCTGAGCTAGAATTCAGGCTCCTTTCATACTAAAAGGGGAAGGTGTAAATAGTCCAACATTTCTTGGTTCTGGCCAGACTCCAGAGAGGATGTGTTACTTTCTTCCTTCCTGCAGCCATTCACAGGTAGGCCTGGTCAGGATGTTTCCTGTGAGCTAAACAAAGGTACTGTAGCTTAATGCTCATTATCTGGGAGGCAGGGTTCCCAGACATGGGCCGCTATGTATAATTCAAGCTTATAGGCAATATCCCTTTAGTGATTAACTTGTAAGTAGAACACAAGGGCTCTTCCCTATTACAGGTTCAGCTGAAAATGAACAAAACATCTCATTAGCTGACATTTTTATTGAAGTATAGTTGATTTACAATATTGTGTTAGTTTCAGGTGTACAGCATAGTGATTCAATATCTTTGCAGATTATACTCCATTATAGGTTATTACAAGATAATAGGTAGAATTCCCCGTGCTATACAGTGAATCCTTGTTGCTTATCTATTTTATATATAACCAACATTTTTGAGGCAGAAGGATTGTTTGTTTTAGGCTTCAAGACTGAAGCAAACATTAGTTATAAGGCTCCGAGGGATTTTGCAAACAATTTCCACCCATGACTTCCAAAGCTTATGCAACATTTTGTGCAGAATGCATGGGCCACTTCCATGTAGAAAGAGTTTCCAGAGATGTTTACTTTGCAGAAGTAAGCATGCATGTTCACCCATTCCCTTGAAAACTTCCACATGTCCACACAACAGCTGGAGTGTTGAGCAGACACACACTCTCCTCTCCACAGATGGCCCTGGCCCTCTCCATACCTGTCCTCTAATGAGCTGACTTCCTGTGACTTGACCCCTCTGGACTGGCCGTGGCTGTCACCTTGCGAACTGTCATCAGTTAAGACTGATTGTTCACAGGCCAGATACAGATGGGCTCTCCAGCCCTCTGAATGTAAGCCATCCAACCAAGTCTCAGAAAGGAAAGGCCCTGGACAGTCCTAGGGCCGTGTTATGGATCGAACTGTGTTCCCAAAAGAGATATGCTGAAGTCTTAACACCTATGCTATAGACTGAATATCTGTGTCTGCCCAAAATTCATATGTTGAAATCCTAACCCCCAAGGTGATGATATTAGCAGGTCAGGCCTTCAGAGGATGATTAGGTCATGAGGGTGGAACCCTCTTGGATGGGATTAGTGACCTTATAAAGAGACCACAGAAAGCTCCTTCACCTCTTCCACCACGTGAGGACACAGCAAGAAGGTGTGGTCTGCGAACCAGGAATCCGGCCCTCGCCAGGTGCCTTGCTTTTGAACTTCCCAGCCTCCAGGTGGTGAGAAATAAATTTCTGTTGTTTACAAGCCACTCAGTTTACAGTATTCTGTTATAGCCGCCCAAACAGACTAAGACATCCCTGTACCTCAGAATGTGACCTTATTAGGAGATCGGGTCTTCACAGAGGTAATCAAGTTAAAATGAGGTCGTGAGGGTGGGCCCTAATCCAATATGACTGGCGTCCTTATAAAAAGGGGAAATTTGGACACAGACACACACAGAGGGAGAGCTGTGAAGAGATGAAGGAGAATAACATGAGAAAACGAGTTATGCTGCCACAAGCCAAGGACCATCTGTGGCCCCAGAAACTGGGAGAGATGCCTGCATGGATCCTTCCCCAGCACCATCAGAGAGAGCACAGTCCCACCGACACCTTGATCTCAGACTTCTAACCTCCAGAACTGTAAAAGAATAAACATCTGTTGTTAAGCCACCAAGTTTATGGTACTTTGTTACAAAAGCCCTAGGAAACTAACACAGACCAGAATTCCAACAGTTCCCATTATTGGTTTATTTTCCATCACTCAGACATGTCAGCCCAGCTTGGGCTCCAGACCCACATCAGTGATTTGGCAGCTCCCATATATAGCCCCAGGTGTCCTAAGAATGCATTAGATATAGAGTTATCAATTTCATAAATAAAAACACAGGATACCCAGTTAAATTTGAATTTCAGATAAATAGTCAATAATTTTTTAGTATAAGTATGTCCCATGCAATATTTGGGATATAGTTATGCTAAAAAAATTATTGGTTGTTTTTCTGAAATTCAACTTCAACTGAGCATCCTGTATTTTATCTGGCAACCCTGGATAGGGAGCATCTTCGGAATACTTCCGACTCCCTGGAAAAGACATGTACTTGGTGCCACAAGACGAACTGGGAAAACTTCCACAAAGCTGGGCCAGAAGACAAGCCTTGTTGTTTGGCATCACGTCACTGATGCTCACAAGATGAATGGCAGAAACGTAAGTGCTCTCAACTCTGGCATTTTCCACGTAGGCAACACATTTCTGTTGTTGCCATTTATCTTTTTTTTTTTTTTTTTTTGGCC
>NW_006798409.1:1081091-1093245 GCF_000442215.2 Lipotes vexillifer | reverse complement strand
CTTTTTTTTTTTTTTTTTTTTTTTTTTGGCCATGCCACATGGCTTGTGGGATCTTAGGTCCCTGACCAGGGATTGAACCTGTGCCCCCTGCAGTGGACATACAGAGTCTTAACCACTGGACAGCCAAGGAATCCCCTGTTGCCATTTATCTAATACCTATGTGGTAGTTCAAAATATAGAGCCCATCTCTGTGACCAAGTTATTCCACCTGAAATGAGAATAATCACGCTAGCCTGTCCAGAACAGACAGGGCCAGTCACACAGGGCCCCGCGCTCAGAAGGGCCCACACAGCTGTTGCCATAGTGAAGTTCTTAATTTTTGATCAAGAGTCCCTGCATTTTTCTTTTGCACGGGGCCCACAAATTACATAACAGGTCCTGAAGACAAGTGTAAAGACAAGGAAGCAGGCTACACTAAATGCTTTCATGACTAACAACTGCCAGGTTGCAGCTTTTAAAGCACAGTTGTTGCTGGTAGCAACTTGGAGGCTGGGTGGAGATTCTCCTAAAGTCCCCTGAACCTGCAGATTTGAGCTATTTGTCTTCCCACCAGTGTTGATTCCCAAGCTGTGTTACACGGAACCAAGTCTCTACCATCAGCTATGATGGTTTTCCAATCTCTGCTTTCCCTTCCTTCCACACACAGCTTTCTGTTTTCCTCTCTTTCTCCCAGCCTTTCTCTCTAAATTTCTGACACACCCCTTTCCTTGTCCTTTCCCCATTACTAACCCCTCTGTTATGCCTGTCTTTTTGCTTGGTTCTCTCTCCAACAAAGAAAACCAAAAGATGAAGTTCAAGTGTTTTCTGCTGAATGTTAGTGTCCCTTGGTGTCTTGTCAAGGGCACAGTTCAGGGGCAGAAATTATGAAAGTTAATTTTCCAATTCATTCCATTCTATACCAACCTCTTCAGTGATTACATCATATGAAGGGCATCAGAAAAGAAAGACAGAATTATGACTCAAAGTCTCTACTATGTAACCTTGGATAAGGCACTTAACCTCTTAGGATCCTGGTTTCTTCAGTTCTCAAATAAGGGTGTTAGATAAGATAATGATCTCAGATGGCTCTATAATTTGAACATCAAAGTAAAATCTAATCAGTCTGGTGAATTGGTTTTCTCCCAAGACCACTATGTACAGTTGCTCAGGTTGTGCACTACCCAAACCCAGGGACTCCACGCATGTAGCCATTGTATTATGGTGCCTAAAAACTGCACAACTCAGCAAGCATCCCTTCAACAAATTATCCCTCCCTTGTGTTCATGCTAACTGTCCTCGGGGACCTTCTCTCTGACCACATTTCTCAGTCTCTCCCATTCCCAGTGCCATCCCCATCCTGTCCCTTACAGAACCCTGCAACTGTCTGTGTTAATGTATTTCCACCCCATTCTCTGCCTTCCCTGCCCGCCTACACCTCCCAGAAATGTACATACATCTAACACGGATGAATTGCGGAAAATAGGCTTCTGTGTAAGCAAGGAAAGTTTAAGGAGCATGAAGGTTGGAATGGGGAAATTAGTTGGTGATTGATGGGATCTACATGATGGAGAAATTCTGAAGAGGAATAATGAGACTCTGGTTGCCTAACCTAATAGAACTCCACCCGGAGGAAACCATTTATATGGTGTTGCATTGAAAGGGACTTGGGGTTATCATAGACGCACAAGCACAAATGCATCGGAGACGCGGGGAGGCTGGCGCACCGAGGACTCTGAGGCAGATGCCCCTCTGGGATATACCGTACTGTTTAGCATCCCTGTCATTTTTTTCAGTTGAGGTGAAATTCACACAATATAAAATTAACCATTTGAAAGTGAACAATTCAGTGGCACTTAGTACATTCACAGTGCTATACAATCATCACTTCTATCTAGTTCCAGAGCATTTTCATCATCCGGAAAATAAAACCCCACACCCAGTAAGCAGTCCTTCCCTCTTCCCCTCCCACACAGCCCCTGGAAAGCACTAATTATTTCTGTCTCTTTGGATTTACCTATTCTGGGCATTTCATATACATGGAATTATACAATGTATGACCTTCTATACCTGACTTCTTCCATTTAGTATAATATTTTCAAGGTTCATACATGTTGTAGCACGTGTCCGTACTTCATTCTTTGCTATGACTGAATAATATTCTATTGTATGGATACGTTACATTCCGTCCGTTGATAGACATTTGGGTTATTTCCACCATTTGGCTATTGGGAATAATGCCACCATGATTGTTCGTGAACGACTATTTGTGGAGTCCTTGTTTTCAATTCTTTGGGGTCTATACCTAAGGATGAAATTGCTCTGCATTCCCATCATTTTGATTTCACAGCAGACCCTGCTGAGACCTTACGTTTCAGTGTATTCTGTGTAATATCTGCTCATATTTTCAACATTTATCTTGAATCTTTTTGCTGTAGATCAAAGGTCAGCAAACTTTTCCTCTAAGGGCCAGGTAAGTAAGTAGTTTAGGTTTCATGAGCCTTGTGGTCTCTGTTGCAACTACTCAGCTCTGCCTTTGTAGCATGAAGCAACCACAGACAATATGTAAAATATTCATGGTGCTCCAATAAAACTTCATTCACAAAAATAGGCAGCAGACCAGATGTGGCCCTCGCACTGAAGTGTGCCAACCTCAGCTCCAGGAGGAGCACAAAAGGATGTGACCTCCTTCCAAGTGCTGCATCCTCCAAGGATGAACGGGACAGGATAGGACAGAACGCATATACATATACACATATGGGTAAAGGCGCAATTACATCTCCACTGCCAGGGAGGATGCCAAGGGAAGTGAAATTCACTTGTGGCAGATGGGTCTCGAGACAGCACCTTAAGAACTTCTTGATTATGAAACATCTGAAGTCCTGGGGTGTGTCCCCGACACGAGCAGCTGAGTGAGTTGGAGGAAATGTGGCCACCCTCTGGCTGGGCTGGTTTTGAAGATGAAAGGCCAATGACTTCATTGGCAAATCCCTCAATGTCTTTTCTAACATTCACCCTGTCTAAGATTCCTCAGGGCAGGAAAGGGGTGCCCAAGCTCAGAAACTCATTCAACCAACAAGCATTTATTGAGTGCCAACTGTATATAAGCACCATGCTACATCTTGAGTATTCCAAATCATGCATTCCAGGAGGACTTCTTGGGCAATTTGGTTACTTCCAGTAGCGGGGAGCTCATGACCTGTACAGAGCAGCCTACCCCCATGGCTGGACAGTGCTTTGCTTCCTCAGAAACACCTAAACCTCCACAGCATGTTTCCACGCTTGCTTCCCACCAGTCAAATATCAACATGCAACCCCGCCATATACAAGTACAAAGAGAACAGGTAAGGAAACAAGGAAATAGCAGGCAAACAAAGGAACACTGACAACAGCTTTTATCACTCCCGATGTTTTTAAAAGCAAAGTCAGTTTCACATCTGATGACTTCCTGGGAAGTTCCCTAACTCGGGCAAAGTTGACAATCAAATTCTAAGGAGCTGTTTCCCACGAAGAAGAGCACATCCTCCCTCCAAGGACACTGTCAGGGCTCTTCCCTTAAACAGTGGTTTCCGGGCTTCCCGGGTGGCGCAGTGGTGGAGACTCCGCCTGCCGATGCAGGGGACGCGGGTTCGTGCCCCGGTCCGGGAAGATCCCACGTGCCGCGGAGCGGCTGGGCCCGTGAGCCATGGCCGCTGAGCCTGCGCGTCCAGAGCCTGTGCTCCGCAAGGGGAGAGGCCACGACAGTGAGAGGCCCGCGTACCGCAAAAAAACAAAACAAACAAACAAATAAAACGTGGTTTCCAAAAAAGGCAAAGAAAGTCTGGGTAACAGAGATGAAAACCACAGGCCTGGGGGCCAGGCAGGTCTGGGCTGGAGGGGCTGCCCTTTCCCCTACTTGCTGAAGGACCTGGACCCGGGGCGAGTTAGCAGCTGGACAACTGGGTGACAACCGAGCAGCTTCACAGGGTTGCCTGGATGAGCCACCCCATCCGCAGTGGCCACGAGGCTAGGCGCTAACAGTCAGAGGCTTTTCCCACCTGGCCACTCACGAGAGGCTAAAGAGAATCCAGTGCAGGCCTGGGCAGAGGGGACCCCATGGAAACCAAGCAGCCGTGGGGTGAGGGATTAGGCTGACAGCCTGAGGTTAAAACAAAAAAAATAAGTCTGATGGAAACAGAGGCAGACAGAGGTCAAGGCCAGGAGACAAGGGGAGGCGCCCCAATGCTGAAGCCACAAGAAGCAGGCTCACCCCACCCCAGCCCAGGAATTCTTTGGCTGCATCACAAGCCTCAATGCATCCTGCTCACGCCTGTAAGATCTGTTCCCCAGCAGCCAACTGTACGGGGGCTCAACCCACCAGTAGGTCATGAAATCAATTGAGATATCACAGCCAGCAACTGATAAAAATGAAACAAGAATGGAATAGAATAGAATATGTAAGAATGCATAGCATATGTAGGACGAGTGTGTTGTGTTACACTGTTTCAGCAACATGCACACGCGTATACATGTACATACATGTATATACATACATGTACATACATGGATACATACATGGATACAGGTATACTCACATGGCCTAGAACCAAAAATGTCAGCATGTGTGTGTACTTTAATTTGCAGGAACCTCCCCAATTATACACACACACGTACACACACACACACACACACACACACACACACACACACGTATATTTGTATGTACGTATACACATATTTTGCTAAACTTTTCTCAGTTACAGCTGGGAAGGATTGGAAGCCTCTGTCTAATGCATCCTTCAGGACCTCTGGGAGCCAGTGAGGGGAGACACCTGTGGTTCAATTTCATGACCCCATCGTGCTGTCTGGGGAAGGTGGACAGAGCAGCAGAAGCAGACGGTAGAGCCAATCAACAAGTATTTTATGTATAGGGAAGCCGTGAGGTGTTCATTTATTTCCTGAAGAGACAGGTTCATGAAATTAATTCTAAAGGCAACAATGAAATTCCACAGTCCATTGAAAAATGTGGAAAAGAGCTCTAATTGTTACCAGCCAGGGCCGCTTTGCATCCTTCCCAGTCCCATTGGCATAAAGTATAAGCCAAGCTTGTACCCGAGAAAGATCTGCATTTTCATAAACCCAGTGTTCATATGCTCAGGAAGCACAGATTAGAATATTGACTTTTCTAGCTTTCAGCACCAGCTAACAGCACCTGGCACGGGGTGGTGGGCGTATAAACTGCAACAAATCCACTAAAATATCAGCGCGAAGCATAGAATCCTGATTTTACAACACTCACGTAGAGATACCAAAACCTGTGGGCTTGTAAAAATGTTCTAGTCACCAATCAGCCTGTTGTTGCAGCAAAAATATCCAAATCTGAGAACCGCAGGCAGGTGTCACCAGCCTGGGAAGTCCATGGTGAAGCAGGGCCCATGCAGGTGGTGCCCAGGGCTCCCTCTCAACCTGTCCGTTCATCGTTCTAGGGTTCTGAGGTTTGGGCTTTACGTCTTCCCTCTTTTGAGGCACTCAATTTTAAATCAGGTGACAAAGGGTGGGCCTCCTTTTAAGTGAGTTGCGAAGAAAATCAAAATCCCACAGGACTCCCTCCCCTTGAAGGCCAGGCTTGCGGCCCCCCACCCTCCACTGTCACCTGCCTTTCCTTGCCTCCTGTTCGTGCCCTGGCAATGCCACCCCACAGGGTGATGGTAGCTAATGCTTGCTGAGCACCCAGTGGGGTGACCAACTCATCCCCATTTGCCTGGGAGTATCAAAGTTCTAACACTGGAAACCCGGTTTCCAGAGAACTTCAGTCCCTTCAGGAAACCCCAGGAAGATCAAACAACTGGTCACCCTGACCATGTACCCAACATTCTAAGCACTCCTGAGACATCAGCTCATTTGACCTGGGCCACCCATGGATCAGCCCCTGAACTCCTCTCCTCTTAACAGGTATGGAATTGAGAAATCAGGCGGTGATGGGACTAGAAGAAATGATAATTATGGGATGTGGTGGAAGTGTTAGCTAATGCTACAGTCGTAATCAAACTGCAATATAAATGTATCAAATCAATCTGTTGTACACCTGAAACTTACACAATCTGTCAATTATATCTCAATTTTTTTAAAAACAGAGGTGTCTGGGTCACACCAGTGGTGAGGATGGAGTTGGGATTCTGACCTGGAGCCCAGAGCTCTATGGCAGGGCCCCTTCTCCTCTGCCTCCAACCCTGGCCAGCTGGGACCATGCCCCGGCTGCAGAGCTCCACGTGGAGGGCGGGGACCGTGGTAGAGCTCTTCTTTATCGATACCTGGCACGGCACTGTGCTCACGACACAAGCTGCCTTCATGCCTATAATCGAAGGAATTCGTTCCTTCCAGAAATATTTATTAAGGGCTATTTTGTATCAGTCTGGGAAAAATAGTGGGGAAGGAAGGGAGGGAGGGAAAGAAATGCACAGCATGGTTGCAGGAAGCCAGGAGACATTCCTAGTGAGTAAGATCTAGTTCCAGAGGTCCTAATCAGGAGTGTCCATGGGCAGAACTTAGGGGGTCTTTGAAATTGCATAGGAAAATAATCTCGCTAATCTCCAACTGAAAATCAGCATTTTCTTCCATTACAAATGGACACAACAAACAGCACAAACAGAACCTGGTACTTGGTCATGGATTTGAAATCATAGATACTTTGATGGAACATTACATGAGTTCCAGAAATCTCAGGATAGCACTGGTTGCCCACCACTACTTTCATATAACTGGTTATCAAAACTGCTGGTAGGTCTTATTAGAAAATACAGTAAAAATAAGAGCACAAGTATTTTAATTTGATAACTGTATCAATACACTAATTGATCTCTTTCACAATCCAGAGTGTTTTATTATTTTCTTTATTTTATGCATTTAAAAACATTATCCTAACAAAGGGTCCACAGGCTTCGTCAAAGACGTCATGGCACCCGGAGAGGGAAGAACCCCTGTCCTAATCAGAACCCAGCTCACAACAGCTGGGAGTACACCCAGGAAACCCCGAAGCGAGGCTTCACCCCTCCAGGTGAGCAACTGAGCAGCTCAGACTCCAGGGAAGGCGGCGGGAAACGGCTGCTCCTGGGGCTTCCATCAGCATCTTCGCCACATTCACACTTTAGTGTAACTAAACTGTCTCAAAGCTTTTCTGCAGAGCAGAGATGGCTGGTTTTAAAATGTTTCATTCTCACCTAACAGTTTACAGACAGGATGCGAGCCATGGCACTACAATCCTGTAACTGCAAGGCTGGCAGGTTGGAGATTTTGCCAGTTTTTAAATGAAGAAATTGAAACAAAGAAATACATTTGTGTCTTGCCCAGCATCACGCAATCCACGTGCCAGTGGTGGAGCGAAGCCTCACGCCTCGGCCTGCGTGGACCTAAGCCCTGGACCTGGCGCTGGCCGCCCTCCGCCGGGGCATCCTTCATGCCTGCCTGTGCCGCGCATGCACCCCGGCCTCCCAGCACACCTGACTTTGACCGCCCCTCCGCCTGAACTTAGGTGGATGTGGCACCATGTGATAAGGTCCGTTAGGACAAGTATGCCCTTGCCTGCGAGTCCCTTGGTTTCTCAAAGCATGGTGCTACCTTCCCGTCTTCCGTTCAGGTGCCCTTGAGGATGCCATGAAAGCCAGGCAATGACAAATAGAATCGATGAAAATAACGAGGGAAGCATCCGGCCAGTCACCCACTTCCTCCAGGATATTCGTAAAAGTACACATAAAAGGTCAGAAAGCATTTTGATTTCCTGACCCACTGCTGTCCTTAGACTCCTCGGGCTTCTCCAGAGGCTTCTCCTCGGGCTTCTCCAGATGGGTTCCCCATTAAAATCCGACACCTGAAGGGGTGTGGGGGGGTGCTGCTTGATCCCAGCCACTGTCACTGGGGAAGGCCCAGCGGGCAGCCTAGTGATGGTAACCCTCCCAGGAAGCAGCCTCAAGTACAGCGCATCCTCTCAGATGGCGCTCTTCAAGGAGTCGGAGAGACAATTTCCTCTTGTTTTACAGATGTAGAAACTGAGGGACTCCACTTGGGTATGGGAGAGACAGGTTGGCGCCTGCCCCCTGTCCTGAGCTCTCTTTCTGCCCCCTCCGCCCCCGTTGGTTTTGCAGAGGGGAGAGAGAGCACGTGCACACAGGCTTCAGCTTTCTGCATGGGTCTGGATTACCCTTCCCCTGTGATCTACAGTCGTGATGGCCCCAAAATAGAGTCTGGCAGCAGCAAAACTGCCCTTTGCCCTCTTACCCGGCCCTCTGACCTCTTAAATCTCCCTTCAGGCTCTGGTACTTCCTTGGAGGAATCTCCCTGAAGGATTGCATGGGGTGGAGCTGGAACATTTTCCTTAGGAAACCAGATCCTGTTTAAACTGCACAGTTTTGCAAGCACCCACGTTTAGCATCCTTCAATCTCCTGAGTGCTGGGGTGGGGTACGGGGGGTGGGGAGGTCACTCAATCCGCTAGGTTGCATAAGCCTTGCACAGGAAAGATGAGAGAGAAGCCAGGAGCACATATGTGCATGAGCATCTGCATATCATCAGCCATTGCATAGCATCTCTGTTTTCTTGCAGATTGGAGGTAAGGACTCAAAATGCTGCAAATGGGCTCGCTGAGCCTCTTACTGAGGAAACAGTCGACAGCAACTGAAGTTGGGGGGCAGGGAACACTGGAAGGTCCAGGACCCAGCCCTGATGAGCTTGAGCCAGGTCGAAATTTTCCTCACAGCTGCTGGGCATTTCCACAGTTGAGAATACCAAAGGGTGTGGGCAACTTACTAAGTGCCAAGCGTAGCAGGATGGACAATGGGCACCTCCTGGATCCACACTAGTGTCTGCACTGCTGCCATTGGGCGGGGAGGGGGAGGAGGGCTGGCAGTAGGAGGTGGGAGACAACCAAGGCTTGACAAAGGGACAACAGATGCCCTGGTGCAGTAGGAGCTCCCACTCCCACTCTTTCTCCCCCACCTGGCCAGTGTCATCTGGCCCTTTGTAAGAGGCACAGGCGTGCTTGGTAAAGATGCAGGTTTGACCTAGAGGGGTGGAGTAGGGAGGGTGGGAGGGAGATGCAAGAGGGAGGAGATATGGGGATGTATGTATAGCTGATTCACTTTGTTATAAAGCAGAAACTAGCACACCATTGTAAAGCAATTACACTCCAATAAAGATGTTAAAAAAAATTAAAATAAATTTAAATAAATTTTTTTTTTAAATGCAGGTTTGGACCCTGCCCCAGAGCTCCAGAATCCAGCTCTCCAGTGGCAGGACCTGGGGAGCTGCAGCAACAAGCACCCTCGTCCATATGCCAGTGGCTCACAGATATCAGAATCCCCAGGAACATTGTCAAAATGCATGCACCTTCTTTCCATGCCAGATAAGGGTCCATATGGCTTTGTTCTGGATTCCCATCATAACTTAAAGGGAAACTTTCACAATGTCCGGGGCCCTTGATGTCCTGCAAATGAAGGAGGAGGATGTCCTCAAATTCCTTGCAGCAGGAACCCACTTAGGTGGCACCAACCTTGACTTCCAAATGGAACAGTACGTCTACAAAAGGAACAGTGACGGCATCTACATCATAAGTCTGCAGAGAACCTGGGAGAAGCTTCTGTTGGCAGCTCGTGCCACCGTTGCCATTGAAAACCCAGCTGACGCCAGTGTCTTATCCTCCAGGAATACCAGCCAGCGAGCTGGGCTGAAGTTTGCTGTTGCCACTGAAGCCACTCCTGTTGCTGGCCGCTTCACTCCTGGAAGCTTCACTAACCAGATCCTTCTGGGAGCCAAGATTTCCGGTGGTTACTGATCCCAGGGCTGACCACCTGCCTCTCCCAGAGGCCTCTTACGTTCGCCTGTCTACCATGGCTCTGTGTAGCGCGGACTCTCCTCTGCGATAATGTGGACATTGCCATCCCGTGCAACAACAAGGGAGCTCACTCAGTGGGTCTGACGTGGTGGATGCTTGCCCGGGAAGTTCTGCGCATGCGTGGCACCATCTCCCGTGAGCACCCGTGGGAGGTCATGCCTGAGCTCTGCTTCTACAGAGATCTTGAAGAGATTGAAAAGGAAGAGCAGGTGGCAGCTGAGAAGGCTGTGACCAAGGAGGAATTTCAGGGTGAATGAACTCCTGAGTTCACTGCTACTCAGCCTGAGGTGGTGGACTGGTCCAAAGGTGTGCAGGTGCCCCCGTGCCTATTCAGCAGTTCCCCACTGAAGGCTGGTCTGCAGCTCCCACTGCTCAGGCCCCCAAGTGGGTAGGAACAACCACTGAGTGGTCTTAAGCTGTTCTTCCACAAACTCTTAAAACGGAAATATAAAGGGTTTCTAAAAAAAAAAAGAAAAGAAAAAGAAAATGCATACATCTACCCCAGTACATGACAGACTTACTGAAGTCGAAATCTCCAGAAACTAGGCCCAGATGAGTCTCAGGCATCCAAAGTTTGGGACCCCATCTTAGACGTGTGGTTCTCAAAGTGTGGTCCCCAGACAAGCAGCATCAGCGTCACCTGGGAACTTGTTAGACATGCAGGTTCTCAGGCCCCACCCCAGACCGGCTGAATCAGAAACTCTGGGGGTGGGGCCCCACCCTCCAGGTGATTCTGATGCAGCTGAAGTGTGAGAATCTCAGGGGAGACTGTGAGCTCCCAAGGGCATGGACGTGTCCATGGCTGCTTCAGAGGGGGCTGTCTGTGCCTCCCAGCTCCCAGGGCAGCTGTGTCTGCAGGGGAGACACCGCTGTGAGGGGAGAGAGCCGCCTGCCTACTGCTGTGGCAACCTCTCGAAGGTTCTGGTTTGGTCTGTCTTGCACCACATAGGCCCTAAAACCTGACCAGTGCCTTATGCATTTCCAGAGTCCCAGGAGTGCAAAGTCCAGTGTGGAATGTGCTTTCTCTACTTGTTTGAAGAATAGACCAAATATCCCCAGTTCCCAAATTCACACTCAGGGCCAGTTCTAGGGACAGCTCTGAACAAAATAGGGACCTCTATGTGGTCCCCATTGAATTGACTTGGACTTTGCATCCCTGCTGCAATTCTGCTCATCCCCTGGGAATCACGTGACACATGGAGCCTCCCAGCCTTTGCCACCACCCCTCCCATCCCGCACCCACCTGTCCCTTGTGCTCTGAAGCCCCGCTCAAGCTCTCCTCATCCATGAATCTTCTCTGGCCCTTTCCAGCCCTCACTGACCTGTCCATTCTCCACTCATGGAGGCTCAGCTGCCCTCAGCATTTGGCACTTCTGGGGCTCTTGGACTTCTGTTTTATTTCCCCACTGAAAATACCAAGTCTGTGAGAGCAGGCCCGATATTCATATGCTGTTTATTTTTTTCCTTCCCTCGAATTGTTCAGCACCCAAGAAAGTCATTGCCTAGGTGCTCAGCAAAGATCTGCTGATGACAGTAAAATCCTCGTCACGAAAGGCAAGAAATCTGTGTCAGTCTTGCTGCACGAAAAGCTCTAGATTTACATGCACCTTAGGACGGTTCCAGATCAACAGGGCATTTGTCCTGAGGCCTGTGGGTGAGCTTTGGGTCCTTTATAAAGACAGGAAAGCAGCACCACCCCCTGAAAACCATGCCTCACGGTCAACCTGGCTCCAAGGGACTTCACACAAGCCCCCACACGTGCTCCTGTCAACAACGTAACAAGGGCTTGGGCGTCCACAGACCCGGGTTCAAGTCCCAGCCTCACAGCTTATTAATAATGTTAATATAACTGTTAACCAGAGGGGACCTACTTCTCCCTGGAAGAGTCTGGCTTCACACACCTGGTGTCTCCCCTTCCTGCACCCGTCCAGGCAGGTGTCCTGCTCTGGGAGGCATCTGAGTTTGGGAATCAAGAACTGGGAAAGCATTTCAGAGAGGAGACTTGGGCATTGGAAAGGCATCCAGAGAAGAAAGCTGCAGTGCCCGGGAGAAGGAGGAAAGAGCGGGGTTGCTGGACGTGATTGACTGCAGCCCTTTCAAGTCTTTCCAGACCACGGATAAAGAATGGCATTTCCGGGCTTCCCTGGTGGCGCAGGTGTTGAGAGTCCGCCTGCCGATGCGGGGGACATGGGTTCGTGCCCCGGTCCGGGAGGATCCCACATGCTGCGGAGCAGCTGGTTCCGTGAGCCATGGCCGCTGAGCCTGTGCGTCCGGAGCCTGTGCTCTGCAACAGGAGAGGCCACAACAGTGAGACGCC
>NW_006798409.1:1078445-1081081 GCF_000442215.2 Lipotes vexillifer | reverse complement strand
AAAAAAAAAAAAAAAAAAAAAAAAAAGAATGGCATTTCCATCTACCTCACTACAAATATAAATATCTCAATTTCCTTTCTTTTTATGGCTGAGTAATATTCCATTGTATATATGTGTCTGTCATAGAGAGTGAAGTAAATCAGAAAGAGAAAAACAAATACTGTATGTGAACACATATATATGGAATCTAAGAAAAAAAAAAAAGTTCATGAAGAACCTAGGGGTAAGACGGGAATAAAGACACAGACCTACTAGAGAATGGACTAGAGGATATGGGGAGGGGGAAGGGTAAGCTGGGACAAAGTGAGAGAGTGGCATGATCATATATACACTACTAAATGTAAAATAGCTAGCTAGTGGGAAGCAGCCGCATAGCACAGGGAGATCAGCTCAGTGCTTTGTGACCACGTAGAGGGGTGGGATAGGGAGGGTGGGAGGGAGGGAGATGCAAGAGGGACGAGATATGGGGACATATGTATATGTATAGCTGATTCACTTTGTTATAAAGCAGAAACTAACACACAATTGTAAAGCAATTATACTCCAATAAAGATGTTAAAAAAAAAAAAAAAGAATGGCATTTCCTGTACGTGATCTTTGATGACCAGACTGTGCCTTGCACAGGGAAGCAGCAAGAGGGCAGAGTGATGTAAGGGGCAGTGAGTCAAGAACTGAAGGCACATCTGGAAGCTGACAAGGGGAAGAAAAGGGATTCTCCCCTTGAAGCCTCCAGAAGAAATGCAGCCCAGCCCATACCTTGATTTTAGACTTTTGACCTCCAGAAAGGTAGATGGAAGCAGATTATGAACAAGAACAGGAACAAGAAATGTGAACTTTAACATGTTTGAGGGATAAGTCCTTAGATGCTACTGATTTTGGTGACCAGCGAGATGATCCACCAGAAACTGATCAGTATATTCTGTCAAAGTAAATTGTGGTGGGTTGTTAAAGTAATGGAACCAATGAATTACACCTCCCAATGTTTAAATCCACGTGTAGGCCCCCTCTCCTATTTAACTCCTGGTTGGGCCATATGATTCGCTTTGGCCAATGGGATGTTAGCAAACGTCACACAAGCGAAAGCTTAGAAAGACCTTGTAGTATATATCACATCTCTGAGATTGCCATGGGAAGAAGCCCAAGCTACCTCTTGGAGAATAAGAACAAAGGGAGCAGAGACAAGCCATCTCAATGGAGGCTCCATAGCCCAGGCAGCCCCAGCTTACGCACCAGGAGATCACAGCGCCGATAGTGACCCAGCCAGAAGAGCACAACTGCCCAATGACCCCAGCCCAGTTGCTGGCCTACAAAATCATAAGCAAATAAAACGGTTGTTATTTGGTGGTAGTTTGTTATACGGCAGCAGATAACTGACATACTCTATTTCCCTAAATTTCAGGTCAAAACTTAAAGAAATTGAAATTATCCTTTAAAAAAAAAAATTCTCAGGCAGAGTCACAGCTTCAGTAAGGCCCCAGCATTGATAGCGAGCATTTACTGGGCATGGGAGCTAAGGGTCACACGTGATCACCCCTTGTCATAAGCACATTATGGGGGTTCAAGGAAGCACAGAGAGGTTAAGAAATTGCTCCAGGTCCCACAGCTTGGCATGGCAAAGCTGGGCTGCGAGCACAAGCCTGTCCCGAGGGCTGTGCTCTGGGGCGGGCAGAGATGTGGACCCCACAAGCCAGCCCTGTCCACGTGGGGCTTCACCAGTTTCTCTTCTCCCTTCCTTAGAAGTGAGCCAGGTCCAGGATTGAAAGCCTGAGGCCGCCAGCCCTGGAAACTAAGCCCCGAGCTGACGTCTAAGGCTCCTGTTTGCTCTGGTTCTGCCCCATGAGGAGCCAGCTGAGGTCTGAGCTGGGGCAGTGGGGACAGAGCCACCCGGGGGGTCTGGTGCCAGTGAGGCTCCCACAAGGAGGGGATGCAGCCCTCGGGTGGAACGGAAACCAAACGGGGCTGTCAGAGCCGCAAGGTCTGCTGTCCAAGGGCCTGCAATTAATTAAGACAGAGGGGAGCGCTGAATGGCCCTTTTGTGGGTCAAAAGCCTTCACTTGGAAACCCAGCTGACAAACCCAAGAAAACCGACTCCATGGTTTCTTATAAGAAAACCATTAATACATCGTCGAGGACTGAAGAAACACTTTGTTCCAACCTTCGTGTGACCACCAAAGATTCGGATTACAAAGCAGCTGGCACTGCCCAGTGACAACAAACATCACCTTGCAAAGCCAAGGCTGCCCAGGTATAAGAAAGCCAGAAATAACACATGACAGCTGACGCCAGAGCTAGGGTGCCCACAACTGCCCTTTCACGATGTTTCATTTACCAAAAAAAGATACACACACACACACACACGCACACACACACACACACACACCCTACAACTAAGGACCCAGCAAGGCTAGAAATTGCATTGACCCCCTCCACCAGGTGGATCCCCAATTGAACCTGTCTCAGTTTAGATTTTTCAGTATAAAAGGCAACTGAAAACACAAGACTCCCTTGGGTTTTTCAACCAAGGCTGCATGTTGGAATCACCAGGAACTTTGAAAACTCCCAGGTCTGTGTCCCCGTACCAGGTCTGGTGTAACTGACTTGAGGTGAGCCTGGACAGCAGGACTTTTTTTTTTTTT
>NW_006798409.1:1065260-1078435 GCF_000442215.2 Lipotes vexillifer | reverse complement strand
GTACGTGGGCCTCTCACTGTTGTGGCCTCTCCCGTTGCGGAGCACAGGCTCCGGACACGCAGGCTCAGCGGCCATGGCTCACGGGCCCAGCTGCTCCTGGCATGTGGGGTCTTCCCGGACCGGGGCACGAACCCGTGTCTCCTGCATTGGCAGGTGGACTCTCAACCACTGCGCCACCAGGGAAGCCCGACAGCAGGACTTTTAAAACCCTCCAGGTGTCATGGGCTGAGTGGTGTTACCCACCAGAAGATATGTCCCCCGGAACCTCAGAATGTGACCTGATTGGGAATAAGGGCCTTTGCAGACGTAGTTAAGGTAAAGCTCTCTAGATGAGATTATCCTACGTTAGGGTGGGCCTTCCATCCAATGACTAGTGTCCTTATAAGAGACAGAAAAGAAGACACACAGAGACACAGGACGAAGGCCATGTGAAGATGGAGGCAGAGATTGGAGTGATGCGTCTACAAGCCAAGGGATGCAAGGATTGTGGGAGCCACCAGGAGCTGGGGGAGAGCCTGGGACAGATTCTCCCTCAGAGTCTGCAGAAGGAACCAGCCCTGCGGACACCTTGATTTTAGCCTCCAGAACCATGAAAGAATACATTTCTGTTGTTCTGAGCACCCAGTCTGTGGTTCTTTGCTACTAGTAGCAGCCCCAGGACAGGATTACGTGGGTGAATGTCAGGTGCAGTAAAGGCTGAGAATGGCTGGCGGGTCAGGACTGAAGGTGACGCCTGGAGAGGCTGGGGGTCAGGGGGAGGCCAGGTTGTTGGCCGGATCTAAAACGCGCCACCCACACCTCCTGGACCAGTGGCCCCCAAGCCTGGCTGTACACTAGAATCCACTTTGTAAAATCTTGCTGTCCAGGCCCCCCTGGAGATTCTGATGACACTGGTCTGTGTCGGACTCTATTGGGGGCACATTTTTTTTTTTTTTTTTGCGGTACATGGGCCTCTCACTGTTGTGGCCTCTCCCGTTGAGGAGCACAGGCTCCAGACACGCAGGCTCAGCAGCCATGGCTCACGGGCCCAGCCGCTCCACGGCATGTGGGATCTTCCCGGACCGGGGCACGAACCCGTGTCCCCTGCATCAGCAGGCAGACTCTCAACCACTGCGCCACCAGGGAAGCCCGGGGGTACATTTTTAAAGCCCCCGAGGTGACACTAACGTCCAGCTAGGGTCAGTAGCACCTGCCAGAAACTCAAGACCTTTTGAAAGCAAAGCTTGGCTGTGTCCACATGCTGGACACCAGTGATCTGGCCCTTAATTAGCACGACGCACACAGAGTGACAGTTCCGGGCTTTCTTTGCTGAATTTCCCACAGCTTTTGCTGAGTTGAGCAGCCTTAACAGCTGGAGAGGAAGCTTCTCTCACCAGCCACTTCCCCGGTGGAGGTGGACCCAGAAGGTGTCCAGTTGTCATTTCTTTGCTTTCTGCTGTTGCTGTACGGTTGGTTGGCTTCTGTGGGGTTTTTTCTTTGGATTTTGAGATGCTCCAAAGAAGTGGTGCCTGAAAGCAAACCAGAAGTGCCAAGAAAGCAGAGCCAGTCAGTTTTCCCAGGAGGTCAATGCAGGCAGGTGCCTGGCTACCGAACAGAGCCCCACAGACTGAGGGGTTGAAACGACAGAATTTTACTGACTCAGGCTCTGGAGGCCACAAGTCCAAGGTGAAGGTGTGGGCAGGGTTGGGTCCCCCTGAGGGCTAGCAGAGGGGATCTGTGCCAGGCCTCCCCCGGTTTCTGGTGGTTTGCTGACAATCTTTGGCTTGAGAAGCATCACCCCAACTTCTGTCTTCCTCGTCACGTGGTCTTCTCCCTCGGCTTGTCTGTGTCCAGATTTCCCCTTTTAATAGGACACAGTCCTATTGCATTAGGGCCACTCTAATGAGCTCACTGTAACTTGACCACCTCCATAAAGAGCCTGTCTCCACATCGTCACTTCTGAGGTACCAGGGGTTAGCATTCCAACATATCTTTTGGGGAACGCAAGGCAACACCTAACAGGCCCCGAGCTCACACACCCGCCCAGACCCCAGAGGCTGGCACTGGTCCTTTCAGGGTGGAAGAGAACAGGGCCCAAGAGGACTTCTGGGATGACTGAAGGCTTCCAGGCTCTGGCCGGCTCCTGAGTTATGGGAACCAACAGATTTGTTCCGGCTGTCCACAGGTCCCGGTGCCTCGGCCTAAGACCCCTGGCCTTGTCTTCAGGATCTCTGGTCCCAGGTTGAGGGTGAATGAAAGAGGGGGGTACCCTGAGGTCAAAATGGAGGTGACCCAGCTCCTTGGCAGGTGTTCGGGGGCAAGGAAACCTCGAGAAGGGGCTTCTTCCAGGGGCAACCGGAAGGGTGACACTGTGTGTTTATTAAGAAAAGGTACATTCACGTACAACAGGGACTAGATTTTAGCTCTTTTAATTCCAACAAAATTCCCCACATTTTATACTGAAATAAGCTGTTCTCAAGCACTCTTACCAAAAGTATCTATTTTGATCCTTAAAACAGGCTAGACTCAAAAAAAAAGCAGGTGCTCAGCTAAAGGCCACGAATGGTAATATTAAACTCAAGGTCTGGTGCTGATTAGAGACAAATCCAGGCCCAGGTCCCTTGGGTTCTAGAAACTTCTGTGCTCAACACACCACTCATCTCACCCCACTTTTTTAGGAAGTTGACTCATGGCTCGGATGACACACTTTCCCTCTCCTTCCTCCCTCACAGCCCCTGGACGCTGACCACGTCCTGCCCTGCTCTGCCCCCTCCCATAGTTTTACCCTGCCTGGGCTGGGGAATGGGGAGCCAGCAGAGGGCAGCTCCCCTGGCATCTGACTGGTTCCTGGGCCGCAGAGGGAGTTCGTGAGTTTGGGCTGAAATCGTTCATGAATGGGCAACTAGCCCAGCTGGTTACTTGGAAGGTTCGATTTTGATTCTAATTTCTATGTCTCACAGTATTGCCAGAAAGAAATAAAAGCCTCTTTTATAGATTGAGACCCAAAAAACAGACCTACTCCTGATCTAAACAAATACTGATTCATGGGCACAAGGTGGGCATCATTTATAATAGTAAAAAAAAAAAACACTGTGCTAACACCAGGACGTTGAACAAATACATCGGGGATAAAAATTAATTCCATATTGACAAAGCAAGTCGTATTGAAGGAATAGTAGCATAGCAAAACATTTTAATGTGGGAAGATGTTCATAATACAGCTAAGCAAGAAGAAAAGCAGGTTACAAGCAGTGTGCGTAAGATGGAAAGATCAACCCCACATCCTGGGCAGAGTGTTTGACAGAAAGCAATGTTGACATTTTTCCTTTTAATTGATCTATTTTCTACAGTGAACAAACATTAATACTTTCATAACAAAATAGCTCTTTTCAAATAAAGTTAAAGGGAGAAAAAACTTCCATTCATCTCACTGACCCCCTTGGTTGTCCAGGGACCTCTCAGTGGAGGGGATTTAGAAACCCGACACCAGTCGAAAGACCAGCCGCATTGGAGGGGTCTGAGTTCGAAGTGCAGCCTTGAAGAGGAAACCAAAGAAACGCCAAGTCCAAGACTAGCCAAGTCCAAGACTAGCCTTTCATCCGCTCCCCGGGCACCCGGTCCTCATGCTGACCGAGCCTCTGACCCTTCCCAACACAGGGGCTTTGCCATCCTGGCCTGGAAGGCAATGCCACCCTCCGCCCAGCTTGGTGCCGATTCCCCGTGAAGCATGGGATCAGGTTCCAGCTGAAGCAGCCCCAGAGTCTCCGTGAGAAGAGTGCAGTGTTGGATGCTGAGGCCATAGGGAAGGAAAAAGTCCTCTGTATCCAAGGCTCCTGATGCGGGTGGCCGTGTGATCCAAGGCTCCTGATGTGGGTGGCCGTGTGGGGGGAGCCTCTGGACCCCTTCACGAAAGAATGTTCTCAAATACGTAAAATAAAACACATACGATTACAAAGGAAGCCCGTGTTACTGACACATACAGTCTGATCAAAACAGTGTTTGCTTTTCTGGTATAGAAATAGATGTACTATCTCTTAAAGATATTTTTTCCTTGATTGTCCTACTAGCCTAACTTATTCCCAATTTATCAGATTACCTTACTTCTTTCACAGAATAATAATAAAAACAAATATTATCTTTGGTGGAAAAAAAAAAATGGATGTGCTCCTTTAACTCATTCCATAACAAGGGCGGGCAGCGAGTCTAACACGCCCGCCCAATGTTTTGAAGGAGTAAAGGGTAAACCCAATTTCTCCAACTCTGTAGCAAGTGTACCACAGCGGGAAGTGACCTGGGGTTTCCGTGGGGACAATGTGGCAGGAAGTCCTGCCACCACTGCTGCTGGGCACTGGTTCCACCGTGCAAGGAGATGCCAAATTTGGTCCAAGGCTGGAGGTGGTGAAAATAGGGATATGGTTTGTTCCCAAGCAGGTCCGGGACCGTCGAATTGGATCTGTGGTTGAGAAGGGCTCCCCGAGGAGAAGGGTGAGGGGCCCGCCGTGCTTCCTGGCCCCTCATCCGCCTTCCCAGCATCCCTACCGTCTCATGTCTCCTCCACCAGCCTGGCCGGGCACTCACGTACACATGGACCCCAGCTTAGCCCTGCCTGTAACCATGAGACCATAATGATGACTGGCCAGTGGCCCCATGCGGACAGCATCTTTCGCAGAGATTCCTATAGTCTGTGCCCTCACAACCAACTCCAGCCCTCAGCGAGATGGGGCAGCCGACAGGTGCAGATGCTACCCAACTCACCTGCCGCTGTGACAACAGGTAAAGTAGCCGCCCTTCCTGGTGACCCTGAGAAAAACTCAGGAGTTATCAAGGGAAGAAGAAAGTGTCCAAGAGACACCTCTCCTTGTCCCCTTCTTGTCCCCTGTACATCGTAGCCCATGTGTAGAAACTGGTCAACATACACTTAGGAACTCCTGTTTCCCCAGGTGAGGGGAGCCTGTCCAGGTGAGGAACCCATGGAAAGGGTGGCCCATTTTGGAAGCAGCTGAGAACAGTAGAAATGGCAGCTTGCCTGTCTTGAATTAAACTGAATAAGCAAAGCCACGACATCATTCGAAGCCACAAACGAGACACGCAGTGCTTAAGAGGACTTTTCTCAGCTTCTTTAATGTCAGTGGCCCATGGGCAGTGTTCCAACCATGGACCGCGGCTCTAGGTTTGGCAGGGGTGATCTTCAGACACCACAAGCAAGGCGAGCCCTGAACCCCAGGAGCCCAGGATGACACCTCATTTCCTCATTCCATTCCTAAAAAGCCTTCTCAGAATCTGTGCTGAGTACCATCCTTATTTTAGATGCCTGGTTCACTGAAGGCATACATCATAGTTCTATAGGCAGTTTGGGGTTTTTTTTTTTTTTCTTGAATTGAATTGTTCTGCTCGTTTGTTTCACTTCCTCTTTGGGGAATACCAGGGAATGCAAGTTCCCCTTTTCCTGGTATTCAAAGTACGTCAGTTCAAGTCTGATTAAATGACAAGTGAAGAATAAGAGGCTGGCTTCATTGTTTGACAAATCACATCCGCTGTGAGATTTGGGAAACTGCGGTTTGTCACTGTTTTCTTTTGTTTTCTTTTCCAAAGTGCCCTCAGAATATGAGTGAGTCTCTGAAGAGACGTCTGCACCTGGCAATGCGTGGCTTCGATGGCAGGATGGGGGTCCAGGGACATGTCTGCCCACTAAGCTCCACAGCCTCGCAACCTCCAAGTTATAACCGAACAGAGAGCTCAGCTCAGCAGTGACCCTCTGTGCTTTCTCTGTCCCTTTAGGACCTTGAACCTTCTGAAAGCTTCTGTGTGAAAAATGAACTCTGCACACGAAGAGAACGGCTTCTGATCTATTCGTTTATATACCATCTCAACATGATTCAAAAATAGAGTAGCAGCTATATTGAAAAGAAAGACAGTTTAAATACACTATTAGAGTCAGAGAACATGGGAGGTATATGTGGATGGCAATTTGCATAAAACTGACATTTTTCATGAGAGTTTTAGATTATGATTTTATTTTGTATTTTTGCCCAGAATATACCACAGAAGTGATAATGTGTCTTGTGTGCTTCAGACACCTGATATTCATTTGTTCCCTAGTTCAGGTGCTTTCTGCAAGATTCCTCCACTATGCAGTTCATATATTGTATCTTTAGTAAATGTTTGATGTGATTCACTGAGAAATGTGCATAAACCATCAAGGTAAATGTGGAAAATCCCGTTTCTTCTTAGTTGTTTTTTTTTTTCTGCTTGTAGTTTTGCTTTGGAAAATGAACATTGTCACCTTTGTCTATTAAAGATATTGGCTTTTCAAAAAAAAATAAAGCAGAGTAGCAAAAACATATTTACCCCAGGAATTCCCTGGTGGTATAGTGGTTAGTACTCTGCACTCTCACTGCCGAGGGGCCGGGTTCGATCTCTGGTCAAGGAATTAGGATCCCACGGGCCATGCGATGCCGCCAGAAATTTTTAAAATGTACCCCTCAAAATGCCACATTATCCAATGTGAATGGCAACATGAATTTCCTCCCTAGCCCAGGACAGAGAAACAGAAGGGCTGTCAGGGCTGGATACACAGACCCAGTATGACGGCAGATAAGAATATAATGTCTACATGAAGAGCACAGTGTCACAGAGAGCTTCAGTGGATGAGATCCATAAACTCCAGTATCACATGACCTATAAAGGTGCACCGTACGTGTATGCATCACTTTACACAGAACCTGACAGACAGGGTCCTCCTGGGTGTCGGCGACCTTCAAATGAGGCCAAGTTCTAATCCTCCTTCAGCAAGTCCTCATGAGCTTAAAATAATTGCATTTTTAAAAATCTGTCCCCTTTTGAAGTTTTCCCAAGCTCTCCCTCTCCTCTGGAAGAGGCTGTTTCATGTAGACCCCTACACGCTTCTCCCATCCAAAGGCTGGGGGTTTCCACGTGGGCCACCAGGGCTGCTCTGACAGGTGATTTTCTTCTATGTGTTCTCTTCCTTGGTATTTATCTCTACATTAACCTGGTAGTATAGGAACTCAGGACATGGGAGTCCCTTGTGCTGTGTAGCTGAGTGAGATATAGGAAAGCACGAGCACAGAGGTGAAGGGAGTAGATTTGGAAGCCAGACACACACGGCAGGCCTGGCTCTCACTTTCCCGCCTGACCATGGGCGACTCCTCTGTTTTCTCTGATGAAGGCAGATAACTCGTGTAAAGCCCTGCCCTCTCTTTCCCTCCTGAGTCAGGACTCAGTAACAGCAAGCCATGCCCAGTGCTGAGTATTAACCCCAAGCAGCCCAGGGAAAGGCTACAGGGGGGTCCCGTCAAGAGGCAGGGTCCTCCCCAGGCCCGGTCACCGTGGGAGACCCAAAAGTATCCCCAGGGTGAGTTTGTGATTGGAGGGGCCTGCTGTCCTGGCAGAGCCGCCCTCAAAGCTCTCAGCGGTCAGATCGGAGGGTACTAATGTTTGATCTGGCTTCATAAAAGTCACCGCACACCTGGAAAAGTCACTGTCTTTTCCAAGCAGTGGAACCACATACAAACGCCCCTGGGGGGAGCATGTCTCGATCCTTCAGAATCTCACTCTGTGCAGAGGCTGCCAACAAAAATGCATCCTATCACATTACAGTATGAATTTCAGAAGTGAAGAGGGGGAGCGGGGCGGGTGGGGTGGGTTCCTGCTTCACAGGGCCACCAGCGGGGGAACGGCAGCAGATAAAATGAGAGGTTCGAGAGACACGCGGTGAAAAGTGCCCATGGGGAAACTGTGACATCGAATATTAAACTGCAAACGGTGTGCAGCCCAGATAAACACGATGAGCTAATATCAGCTGAGGAAAGTGTGGTTTGCTTGGAGGAAACTTGCACATTCACATTAATGCTTGTAAACGGGCCTGTTAATAATTTCTCCCAAAAGAAGGACCTTGAGAGCTGACTCTTCACAGATGAGATGACGTTCTTTCAAGCGACTGACTTGAAGTCTTTGAGCTCCTCTCCAGGCCCGCGACAGGGGATCCAGAGGAGCTCACCAGCAAAGCCCACCCAGGTTTAATCTGGTTGGAAACAGACAGAAGCATCTGAAAAAAAAATTAAAAGAATATACATGTATTTGTGTATATATATATAGATGTGTTTATATGTATATATGTGTGTGTGTTTATAATATTTTATTTTATGTATTTATCTTATACACACACACTTTTTTTTTTTTTAATCACAGAAAGACATATCGAAACAGCTCTCGGAGCTTCTGAGATGCTCCTCCCAGGTTATAATCCTCAAATTTGGCTCAAATAAAATTTTCCAATTATTTCTTTTTAAAAAAAAGAGAGAAAGACAGTACATCTTTCCTGTAATATGGAATAAACTCTACTGATATAGATTCCAGTGGTCCAACGGAAGGAAGGGGAACATGGAAGAAATTTCTGCAAAAGCATTCTGCTCCGTGAGAATAGGAAATGCACAGAAGTGCAATGAAGAAGACGAGTCACCAGTACTCCATTGCTCGAGCTACTGTTCACATTTGTGTCTACGTCCTTCCAGACTTTTTTTTTTTTTTTTTTGCGGTACGCGGACCTCTCACTGTTGTGGCCTCTCCCGTTGTGGAGCACAGGCTCCGGACGCGCAGGCTCAGCGGCCATGGCTCACGGGTCCAGCCGCTCCGCGGCATGTGGGATCCTCCCAGACCGGGGCACGAACCCACGTCCCCTGCATCGGCAGGCGGACTCTCAACCACTGCGCCATCAGGGAAGCCCCTTTCCAGAGTTTTTTATTGAATATATTTATTTCAAATGTTATATACACTTTTTCACTTAATATTCTATCACAAAATCTCCCATATTATTGCCGGGCCTTAGCAGCCATCATTTTCATGGCCATGTAATATTTCATCAAGGGATACACCAGTGGACATTATCCATTCCCCTACTTTCAAATATTGTTTTAAAATTTCTCCTGGTATTAATCACATAGCCATGAAAATCTCTAAGAAGAAAAATCTAGATACTTCTCAAGCCTGGAAGCTTGTCTTATATGTTTTCATATTCTCATCAGTATTGGGGGAAAATGAAGGGAAATAAATACATGAATAAAGGTTTGGATGGATGATTTGATAGATGGATAAATGAACGGATGGTTGGATAAATGGATGGGTGGGTGGATGGATGAATGGCCTGAAGGCTTTAATCTTAGGTTTCTTTTGACTCAAAATTCTCTAACAAAATATCATCTCTCCAGCTAGGATATGGGTCACCTCCTATTTCTGATATGATAGCCAAACCTCCTAGATATTTCTTTTGGAGCACAGCCTTCACGTACTCTTTTTTGTAGGTGAACTCTCTTTTGATCCCTTGAAAATCTGGAAGAGGATTCCACCATGTAACCCTTTTGTTCCTCCAGCTGACGTGCATTAAACATCTGTTGTTTGTACTTGTTTGAACCAAGTACAAAGAGGTGAAGGTGAAGAAAACCATGCTGGTCTCTGGATAGCTGGGCAGCACCTGGACACCAGGTAGATCAAGGCTGGCTCCAAAGTGCTTTCTGAGAAGGAGGGTAGACCATACTGGCTTTGGTGGCTAGAGAACTGAGCTACGGTCACACAGATGGGGATCACAGAATTGACCTTTGGTCTGTGCCTGATGAACGCGGATGGCGCTGCTGGGCGTGGTGGGTAGTGAGGGCATCCAGACAATGAAAAGCTGGCTGTAGAGACCAGGAGCGTCCAGAACACCCCAAGCGCCCAGTTAGGTGGAGCACGGAAACCATGGAAGGAGGGGGAGACACAGGGGAGGCCAGTAAATTGAGGCAGATCACGAGGGCCGCACAGAACAGGCGATGGGATCCCACCAAGCCTTGGAGCATGCGTACGAGCCCTGGGGCTGTTCCCACCCTCCCCGCAGAGGTCCTGGGCTATGAAAGGGAGGTTCTTCAAAGTCAGGTCAAGACTTGGCCCCGGAGGTGACCATGCCCCCAAAAGAAGGAAGACCTGCTGTCGTGGGTCAGTTGGTCCAGAGTCTGGAGCAGTGAGAAGAGAGAGGACCCGCCTCCCTAAACCGCCACCATCATGGTAAACATAAAGGCAACTGGAATCTGTCCTGATTTCATCCTCTCTCCCCTCCCTCCCCTCCCCATGGCCTTCCTGCCTTGTTATGCTCAGACCTCTCCCAACTCCCAAGGTCCCTCTATATGTTTTCTCTGCCTGGATCATTCAACTCAAAAGTTCACCAGATCAGTGCATTTTTCCTTCGAGGCCAGGAATCCTGCTGCCTTTGAAAGCCAAATGTGCTTCTACAAAAGATGACCTTTGGCAAGAAACAATGTTTTCTTTTTCCTGTGGTTTTAACAAGATATTAGGGAAGTGAAAAAAAACAGTCGGCTGAGGAAGTGGAAGTAAACTTTGAGGGGAATCAAACAAGACTTGTAAGCCTCCAACTTAAGCAATAAACATGAATGTGCAGTTTTCGTGTCTTGCCAAAGTGGTCTGGGCCCATCTGTGGGCTGGACACCCTCCAGTCCAGTAAGACATGTCCCCCGATGGTGTCCCAAGTTCACACAGGACCCATGTCACAAAGTCATGAAACAGTCATTCCAAAAGCAAACGTACGCTCTTATTCTGCCAGCTTGTCCCCTTCCAAGTAAGGAAGTGTCAAACATGCAAAAATCGCTGGCGTGATTTCTTGAACAAGCAACTGCAGGTCATTGGCAGCATTTCAAAGTGCCGATGAAAGAGTCTTCATTTAAAGACAGAACAAAAACAAAGCCTGCCCTTCCCCTGTGTGGCCTCCTCGGCAGAGCCCCCGGTCCTGTTAACGAGCTTTCATGCAATTACATCAGTCCCATTTGTATCTGGTTTCCATCAGTAGCAGAAGTGTCAGCTCTCTTGCACTGGGGCCAGATGGTCATTACGCCTGGGAGCAGAGCTGTCAGTGACACCTGGCAATCTCTCCCCGTAAGTGCAGGGTCCGTGCTAACCACTCAGGGGACGGCCTCCGCGTAACTGGGGTGAAAATCTAATAGAGCACCGTCTGGAAATTTTCCCTGTACACCTAAGCCAGGACTCGGGAATTAAAGTGTCTCTGACGTTACGCTGCCATCAAATCTCCTGCACACCTACTTGCAGAGTGAAAATGATCCTCGGTACAAAACCTGGCTCCGTCTGAAACCTACAAGGGAGTTCAAAAGAGACGTGGCAGACTGCAGTTTCAGCTCAGTTGTATCGATGAAAAGAGAGCTTTGTAGGGAGGGGCAGACAGGAGGGTGGCAACAAGCAGGGCATGGCATCTAATTTTTAAATTACAATTTGGTGTGCAGATTCTAGAAAGCCCGATTCTAGAACCATGTGATCATATCCCCACATTGCTGTTCCCAAGTTAGGTCTCAGAAATCTGGAAAATCCTCATGCGTGGGGTAGTCATCAATTAGAGGCCAACGTGGTGCATGTCAACCCCAAATTGGCCTTGGGTTTTCCAGCAGCAAAGCCCTGCTTAATTAATTATTCGTGGTGTGAAGTGACCCAGCACAACATAGGGAGGTATTGTGTGTCAGTGACCCGCAGGAAAAGGAGAGGGTCAAAAGTCATCCCAAGAGGAAATTTGGCCTTGGCACCCAAGGCCTCCCATCTCTGTCTCCAGGAAACTCACATCTAACAAATCAGAGATTCGTGCCATGAACCCTGAGTGAGACACAGGCTCTGAACTCACTCAGCAACACTAGAAAACACTTGGAGTCATTTACTCCTCAGTTACCCAAGGGCAGCCACCGAAGACAAGAGAGTGAGAAAAGGAACCACACTGCGGGATCTTGGTGGACATTTTATGGCCACATTCACTTGTTGTTGGCGTCTTTATCACTTTACTCCCCAAAGACAATCACTACGGCAACAAATGATTTTGCCTTTAGCCATTCAATAAATAAAAAGCCTTCTTTAAAAATTTTTTTAAATCTCTTTCAAGCTTCATCTCAATTATCTCAGGAAAAACGTCTCAACTGCATTAACTTCATCTCAATTACCTGAGGAAAAAAGTCTCAACTGCATTAACTAGGTCTTTTAGAAAAGATCTTTTAAAAGATCTTTTTTAAAAAAGATCTTTAAAAAGATCTTTTAAAAAAAAATCTTATTAAAAAAGATTCATTTTTCAGTTAAACTGAAAAATCACGAGACATGTAATCCCAGCCAGAGCAAGTGTGGGCTTTCTGAAAAGGAGACTTTCATCCCCAAAAGCCTCTGAGAATTTGAATTACACTGCTTCACCTTTATAGCTGCGGGAGTAAGAGACTTCTACAGCCTGGAAAGAACAGGTTTCCTTGGTAACCTGGGGACTGACCCCCGCTGATGAAGGGATCACGCACCCCTGCAGGAAGTGTCCCCTGATGAATTCATCAGAATGAAGCGCTCTTAGGATTCTTCCACATGCCTACAGCACCTACCAAGTGCCGAGCCTTCACTCATTTATTCTTTCATTCATGCATGCATCCAACAATATTTATTGAGGCTAATTATGGGTTAAGTGCAGACTGTATTCAATACAGGAGTGAAAAAGACACTCCTGCCCTCATGGGGTCGCCATTCCAGTGACAGGGACCAAATAATACATAAATACACATGTAATAATGAGTCAGGTAGTGAAGAAAAATAACACCATGGAAGTAGACAGAGAACCATGGGCAGGGAGCCAAGGGATTCCTAGGGTGGTCGCAGAAACCCTCTCTTAGGAGGTGATGTCTGAGCAAAACCTGAGTGATGTGACGGAAGAAGTCAAACAAATATCTGAGAAGAACTTTCTAAGGAGAGGGAACAGAAGTCCTGACTTGGAAACAAGCTTGTTGTGTTCAAGGAACAGCCAATCAAGAAGGCTGGAGTGACCTCACACCTGTTAGGATAGCTATCATCAAAAAGACAAGAGGGGACTCTTTCCAAGATGGCGGAGGAGTAAGACGCAGAGATCACCTTCCTCCCCACAGATACACCAGAAATACATCTACACGTGGAGCAACTCCTACAGAACACCTACTGAACGCTGGCAGGAGACCTCAGACCTCCCAAAAGGCAAGAAACTCCCCACGTACCTGGGTAGGGCAAGAGAAAAAAGAATAAACAGAGACAAAAGGATAAGGACGGTACCTGCACCAGTGGGAGGGAGCCGTGAAGGAGGAAAGCTCTCCACACACTAGGAGCCCCTTCGCGGGCAGAGATTGCGGGAGGCGGAGCGG
>NW_006798409.1:1031283-1055704 GCF_000442215.2 Lipotes vexillifer | reverse complement strand
TGCAAAAAAAAAAAAAAAAAAAAAAGACAAGAGAAGACAAGTGCTAGTGAGGATGTGGGGAAGAGGGAACCCTCGTGGCTGTTGACGGGACTATGAATTGGTGCAGGCTCTATGGAAAATAGTATGGCAGTTTCTCAAAACATTAAAAATTAGAATTATCTTGTGATCCAGCTATACTATTATTTATCCTATTTATCCTATTTATTTATTATTTATCCTATTTATTTGGGTATTTATCCAAAGGAAATCAAATTACTGTCTGGAAAAGATATCTGCATCCTGTGTTCAGTACAACATCTTTTACAATAGCCAAGACATGGAAACATCCTGACTGTCCACTGATGGATAAGTGGATAAAGAAGATGTGAAGATACACACACACACACACACACACACACACACACACACACACACACATATATATGTATAATGGAATATTATTCAGCCATTAAAAAAAAAGAGAAGGAAATCTTGCCATTTGTAACATCATGGATGGGCGGGCCTTGAGGGCATTGTGCTAAGTGAAGTAAGTCAGAGAGACAAATACTGTATGACCTCACTTACGTGTAGAATCAAAAAAACTCATAAAGAACAGATGGGTGGTTGCCAGAGGTACAGAGTGGGTGAGATGGGTGAAGGGGATCAAAAGGTACACATTTCCAGTTATAAGATAAATAAGTCCTAGGGATGTAATGTACACCTTGGTGACCCTAACCCTAACCAGTACTGTACTATATATTTGAAAGCTTCTAAATCTTAAAAGTTATCATCCCAAGAAAAAGGAATTTGTAACTATGTGAGGTATAGATGTTAACTAAACTTATTGTGGTGATTACTTAGCAATATATACATTCATCAAATTATTATGTTGTACATTGTGGACTAATACAATGTTATATGTCAATTATGTCTCAATAAAACTGAGGGATAAAAGGCTAGATTGACATAAACAAGGTGGAGGGTTGCAGGAGATGAAATTGAACGGGGGGACCAGGTCGTGCAGTCTTTGTCAGCCATTGTAGGGAACTTGGATTTGATTCTTTGGAGGTTTCCCTTTGTCTTTGGCGACCACAGCCACTTTACTGTAATGCACTTAGATGTGGTTTCCTTCCTATTTATCTTGCTTAGGGCTCAGAGTCCTTCTGGAATATGTCATTTGATATCTATTTTGGAACTTTTTCTGTCATTATCTCTTCAAATATCACTTCAGCCTCATTTTCTCCCTTCTCTCCTTCTGAGACTTCAGATATACACATGTTAGAGCTTTCACTGCATTTTATGTCTCTGGCTCTCTTCTGCTTTCTTTTCTGAGCTTCCTTCTAGATATTTCTGTTATTTTAATTCACTAATTTTCTCCTCAGCTGTGTCTAATCTGTGAATGAAAACTTAGTGTCTTAATTTGTTACTTTATGTTTCATTTGCAAGATTTTCTTTTGATTCTCCTTTATAGTTTCTAGTTTTCTACCAAAATCCTCATTTTGTATTCATTTCCTTGACTATATTAAGCATAGTTATTTTCCCTGTTGGTATGTTTCCTTTACCTCTTAATTCTCTCTTTTTTGAATATCATTGTTTTGTCTCCCCATGCACAGGTTATTTTGATTGAATGCCAGACATTGTGTATGAAAAACGAGATCTGGGAAGGTGTCTCCTTGGTCCAGCGAGAAATTGCATCTAGTTACGGGAGGCAGCTGTGGGCGCTAGCAATGCTTAATCTCCTTAATCCAATCCAGGACTGAAAACATTCAAAGATGGGCTTCATTTCTTCAAATGAATTTCTCGTCACCGCCTCACTCCTAGACTGAAGCCCTGTGCCATTTTCCCAAACCAAACGCTCTGGGGGAACGGGGGTGTCAAGGGTCGCCAGTTCCTTGTGGGCCCCAAATGCCAATGTTTGTTCTTCTAACCCCATTTGTCTATCAACAGCTCTGTTAGCTTCTTCTTCTTCTTAGCTTCTTTCTTCTTCTGGAAAAAGAACACCTGGGGGAAAGGAGCCACAAATGCTGGCTCACATTGCTCTACTTTATTCTTCTCCCAGATCTTGGCCCTAAAATTCTTCACTGCTCTGTTAACTCTCCAGTGCCTTCAAATACTTTTCCTATTGTCCTCATTTCCAGCTGTTCTCAGGAGGAGAGCTGGATTTCATTGTGTGTGTGATGGATTGCTTGCAAAAATAATCCAAATTCTCCACTGCTTCCTCTATAAACATAGACACACACAAACATATTGTTTATAAATGATCAGCATGTTCTGTTTTAGTAATAGATTATGTACATTAGCAAATGTACAATGTGTACATTTTTAAATAGATGGAAGGATGGGAAATGAGAAAATGTAAATAAAAGATTTAATGGCTTCCTTTCCTCCCTGCTCTGGAGACCACTGGTCTAGGAATATTTGAGGGATGGGATGCTAACTATTATAGGTCAGGTGGTGAGGGTGGAGGTGGTGAGAAGTTGTTGGATTCATCATGTGTTTTGAAGGTTGAGTTGAAGAGACTTGCTGATGAATTGGTTGTGGAGTGTAAAGGAAAGAGGACAAATCCTGTTTTTGGTCCCAGCAGCTGGATGCAGGTGCTATCGACTGAGACGGGGAGGACAAGGCTCGGGGCGGGCAGTGGGTGGGAAGGGGAGGACGAAGAGTGTATTGTGCACAGTGAATATTAGCTTTCCCCCAAAGAATCCCTCTATCTGAAGTTGAACTCAAGAATGTTGTTTAGGCCCCTCACCTTCTGAGATGGCCCACACCGTGGAATGTGTTTCTCCCAGGCTGCTTTCGCCTTTTAAGATGGACCTTGGGGGCTTCCCTGGTGGCGCAGTGGTTGAGAGTCTGCCTGCTAATGCAGGGGACACAGCTTTGAGCCCTGCTCTGGGAAGATCCCACATGTCACGGAGCAGCTAGGCCTGTGAGCCACAACTACTGAGCCTGCGCGTCTGGAGCCTGTGCTCCACAACGAGAGAGGCCACAACAGTGAGAGGCCCGCGCACCGTGATGAAGAGTGGCCCCTGCTCGCCGCAACTAGAGAAGGCCCTCGCACAGAAATGAAGACCCAACACAGCCAAAAAATAAAAATAAATAAATTAAAAGAAGGCTCAACATTTAAAAAAAAAAAAAAGATGGACCTTGTTCTGTCTATGGAATGTGTATCTCTCTAAACAAATCCACTTCTTACCTATCAAAAAAAAAAAAAAAAAAGTTGTTTAGACTTAAATCTCAGCTTTTCCAAAAACCCTCCTTGGACTCTTCCCACCACTTCCAAACTGTGCTCAACAGGTTTAAGACCTCTAGGCCAACATTTCCCAATCTGGGTTCTTCAGAATACCAGTTCTACAAGGAGTTAATATGTATCCTATGGTGAAGAAGGAGGAGGAGGAAGATTCTCAGGACCAAGTGTGGGAAATGCTGCACTAAGTAAACAGTGGGAAATGCTGCATAGGTTATTCAATTGCAGGACTCCTCAGAACCTTTATTATGCTAATGTGTACCACGACTCTCTAAGAAGGATACAGAGTCTGTAGTAGTTCCCAAACTTATTTTTCTGCATGCCTATTAATAGCCCATGAGGTAATTTTGTCCTACTAACCAATTCAGGAGACACATCTTTAGACCAGGGGTCAGCAACTACAGCCCACAGGTCAAATCCAGCCCACCACTTGTCTTTGTACGGCCAGCAAACTTAGTTGTTACATTTTTTAATGGTGGGAAGAAATCCAAAGAAAAACATTATTTCATTACAGGTTAAAAGCATATGAAATTCAAATTTAGCATCTGTAATAAAGTTATGCTGAAACACACCCATGCTCATTTGGTTATATATCATCTAGGGCTGCTTTCTTTTTATTTATTTATTTATTTTATTTATTTGTTTTTGGCTGCATTGGGTCTTTGCTGCTGCACACAGGCTTTCTCTAGTTGCCATGAGCCGGGGCTACTCTTTGTTGCGGTGCATGGGCTTCTCACTGTGGTGGCTTCTCTTGTTGCAGAGCGTGGGCTCTAGGCACGCGAGCTTCAGTAGTTGCAGCACATGGGCTCAGTAGTTGTGGCTTGTGGGCTCTAGAGCACAGGCTCAGTAGTTGTGGTGTCCGGGCTTAGCTGCTCCGCGGCATGTGGGATCTTCCTGGACCAGGGTTCAAACCCATGTCCCCTGCATTGGCAGGCAGATTCTTAACCACTGCGCCACTGCACCACCAGGGAAGTCCTAGGGCTGCTTTCTTGCAACAATAGCAGAGTTGAGTAGCTGAGACAGGGACGGTATGGCCCATTAACCCTAAAATATTTACTAACTTTATAAAAGAAGTTTGCCAACCCCTGCTCTAGACTCCCAACCCAATAGAGTATTAAAAAGTGTGCTCTCAGAGGATTTTTAGGACAACGAGACTGTTTGGTATGATGCTATCATGGTGGATACATGTCAAACATTTGTCCAAACCCATAGAATGTACTGCACCAAGAGTGAACTCCATTGTAATCTATGGGCTCTGGGTGATGATGATGAGTCAGTGTGGGTTCATCAATTGTAACAAACGTACCATCTGGTGGGGGATGTTGATAATGGGAGAGATTGTAGGTGTGTGAGACCAGGGGGTATATAGGAAGCCTCTGTACTTGTGTTCAGTTTTGCTGTGGACCTGAAACTACCTTTAAAATACTGTACTTTTGATGAAAACTCTAATTCAAAAAGACAAATGCACCCTAATATTCATAGCAGCGCTATCTGCAATAACCAAGACATGGAAGCAACTTAAGTGTCCATCAACAGATGAGTGGATAAAGATGTGGTACATATATACAATGGAATATTACTCAGCCGTAAAAAATAATGAAATAATGCCATTGGCAGCAACATAGATGGACCTAGAGATTATCATACTAAGTGAAGTAAGTCAGGCACAGAAAGATAAATAGCATATGATATCATTTATATGTGGAATCTAAAAAATGACACAAATGAACTTATCTAAGAAACAGAAACAGATTCACATACATAGAGAACAGAATTGTGGTTGCCAAACAGGAAAGGGGAAGGGGAGGGAAAATCAGGAGCCTGGGATTAATAGATACAAACTGCTGTATATAAAATAAACAACAAGGGCCTACTGTAGAGCACAGGGAACTATATTCAACATCTTGTAATAACCTATAATGGAAAATAATCTGAAAAAATATATATGTATACATATATATGTATATGTATAACAAAATCACTTTGCTGCACACCTGAAGCAAACACAACATTGTAAATCAACTATACCTCAATTTTAAAAGATAGTCTAGGGGCTTCCCTGGTGACGCAGTGATTGAGAGTCCGCCTGCCAATGCAGGGGACGTGGGTTCGTGCCCCGGTCCAGGAAGATCCCACGTGCCGTGGAGCGGCTGGGTCCGTGAACCATGGCCGCTAAGCCTGCGCGTCCGGAGCCTGTGCTCCGCAAGAGGAGAGGCCACAACACTGAGAGGCCTGCGTACCACAAAAAAAAAAAAAAAAAAAAAAGGTAGTCTATGTTTTTAAGTGCATAATGTATTACCATTTGTGTAAGAGAGAGAAATGCGTGTATGTGTTTACTATATATATATATATATATATAATGCACATGTATATGTATTAACATATACATATATTAACATTATATATATAATATGTATAAAATACATATACATAAAACATCACCGGAAGAAATTAGTAAGATTGATTGCTTATGGAGAAGAGACCTGAGAGGCTGGAGGATTCGTGTCGAAGGAAGAGCCTTCTGTGGCTTATTAATTTTGAGCCATGTGATCATATTACCTATTCAATTTTTTTAAATTAAAATTGTTGAGAAGTAAATTTTTTAAAAGCATGTGCTCTCTCATACTATATTTCTTCCTCAGTTCTACTCACTACTCAGAGAGCAGGAACCATGTCCTATAATCTTCCATCTTTGGCAGAACCTGGCACAGCCCTGAGCACAAACAGCCCTGTCGTGATTTTCTTGCCAAGTGTCCAGTATTTGTTAGGAGGCGGCATTTCCAAAGGCCATGAGGAGGCACGTGAAGCATGGCACCTGCCAGAGTAGATCTATTAGGGAATCAAAGCCACTCTGTTACTCAGGACTCAAGTCTGCTGCATGGAAGAATTCCCAGCGCTGGGTGTACGTTGGCCCCATGTGTGCAGTGCCGTGATCATTTTTCTTCCAGGAAAGAAATTTAAACTACACGATGGAATTACGTGATGTGTTAGCTTCAGAGCATTCAGTACTGTCAAGTGGGGAGTCACAGTAATACCCCAGTCTGTGGTTGCTTTGAAAGTTAATAAGATCAATCAAACGAGATAATATAAATTAAAATCACTCAGTCGATGGTTGAGGCACCATAAGGGCAACTCAGGAACACCATTCCGATTGGGCCCACGCTTAACATTGGGGGGACCCAGGCTGAGAACTAACGTGGAGGCATACAAACCACACATTTAAATATTTTAAAGTGATAAATCAAGTGGACAAAGTGTTCAATTGAGTCCTAGCCTTCCACCCCGATAAATAGATCTTATAACAACCTGGAAAACTCAGGTTGAATGTAGACGACTCCCTCTCCCAGGGGCTCCAGAATCGGTGGCGGGGGAGCAGATGGCCTCCATCCACCAGTCCAGAGCCCCTCCCTCACTCTGTCATCTCTATCCCCCGCACCAGGCTCCCTCCATCCCCTGTGAAACCTCCCAGCCACTGTAGTGGTCCATCTCACTTAGCTGTCCATCATTCATCTCACAAACAGCCGTCCCAAAGCCTCCTCCCTGGGCCTAAGGGGGCTCAACCTGCTGCAGGTTCACCCTGGGGAGGGGGGCAGACCCCAGGGAGATGCAGTCTTGGGACCACGGGGGTGGGAACTCCAGAGTCCCTGGCACCTGGAACAGGGTGTAGAAGGGGGGCATGGGCTCAGCCCCACAGATTTCTGACCCCATGGGGAAGCCAAGGTGGAGCCCTTCTTGTCCAGACCTCAGGGCAGGACTGATGATGACATGAAGCTCAGTGATCGTCACTCATAAAAATCATAATGGGGCTTCCCTGGTGGCGCAGTGGTTGAGAGTCCGCCTGCAAGTAGATGGCTTCCACCTATGTGTTTTGAGGATAACTATACTCTTTGGTTAGTGATAATTCCTCTTCCTACTTGTTTTAATTTCTCATTTTGAAATACTGAACCTCAGGTTGGCCTTGTAGAACTCAGTGGAACAGAGTACACATAAATATTTACTTTTGTGCTATGCTGTGGGCTTAGTGTTGGTGAGATTTTGGCAAGGTAGCTCTTGCTTATGAAGCCAGTGAAAGACTTATGGGACATGTGCAAGAGCAAAGTCACGGGCTGAGTTCACTTTTGTCTTTCATATGAAATTTCTCTTTGGACTCTGAGAAGCTCAGGAAACTTGGGTTTGTGGAGTTGGGTTACTGTGTGGAACTCAATTCCTCCTTGGAGTTTGTAGAAAAATTAAAAATTTGCCTCTGTGTAGAGAAAGCCATGTACCAAAATAAATCCATTTGGAAGTTTGATGCTACATAGTTCCCTTTGGTTGCAAAAGATTTAAATCTGTGGCACCCTATTGTTTGTTCTCCTGTTTGGCATATCTTTTCCCTATTGTGTCTGGTTTCTTAGATACATAATAACATGAGATAAAAATGACCGTACCCAAAAAAAAAAAAAAAAAAAATCACAATGTCAGCAGCTATTTCCTGTGGAGGGCTCTGTATGCCAGGACCCCGTGTTCGTGCTTCACACGAATTACCTTACTCCATAACAACTCTGAATGTCAAGTGGCTTATCTGTTTCCATCTCAGCAAGACTGTCCCTTGGAAGGCTGTCCTCATTGAGAAGGATTTTCTGAGTTCTAAACGGAGGGGGGTCAGATCATCACGACGCTTCCCTGGGAAAGGGAGGATCCCCCTTTCCTTGTGGCGACGAAGCCACGGGTAAGAGAAGATTGTGACATTGAAAATGACAAGGGAATTTCCTGGTGGTTAAGACTCCGGGTTTTCACTGCCATGGGCCTGGGTTTGATCCCTGATCGGAGAACTAAGATCCCAAAAGCCATGTGGAACGGCCAAAAAAAAGAAATAAGTTTAAAATAATAAAAATAAAGAAAAGGTCAGAAACCCAGTCCTGCATCATGTGATCAGGGGGTCAGAGAGAGGAGGAAGTGAAAACCTGACCCCTTCTGGCCCACACCTCAGTGGCTGGGACACAGAGCCTTTAGGAAAACCCAGAAAGATACCTGGAAGGCTTAGAATATCCCAGGCACAGAGGAAGGATTTCTTCAAGCCCCATGGAGAACTCCAACCCTCAGCTCAGATAAGGAGAAGATGGAAGAGGAGGGGACCATAGATGGAAACCTAGATGAGACTGAGAAATGGCCCCCACGACCTGTGTACAGCATGCAGGGGACCAAGTGCCCCAGTGAGGGGGTGTGGACTGGCTGAGCGTGTAGGTGAGCTGGAAGGAAACTGGGGAGCAGCAGAGGTATCTTTTCCTCCTTGATAAAGTCATGTGAAGAGAAATGTGTCTGCCTCTAAACAATCTGTATGTTGCAGTGATTGCTGGAGCAGCAGCAGCCATCTTTTGACCAAAAGAGGACAAAGGCTACAGAGCACCAATCCAAAGGGGAAAAGGATTCTGGTCTTTGATGACGTCTGTGGGCCACTGAGCCCCAGAAGTGCTGCCTCTGGGCCTTATACAAGTGGTGTTTTGTTTTGTTTTGTTTTCATATTTAAGCCTTTGTCACTAGGATTCTCAATGGCTTATAGCCCAAAGCTCCCTAAGGACAATGAACCCTTTCCTGGTCATACATGGAAAGTTTCTTTTCTGCAAAGGGACTTAACATCTTTGATTTTCCTGGAGAAAGGAAAGGGAAAGTAAACAGATCACCAGAAACCACTAGTGTATTTTGTGAGAAAACAATTGTCTAAGCAGGATGATCCTTGTGAGAGAGAAAAACACTTGAAAGTATTTAATGAAACAAAGGACATCTGGTTGAACAGCAGCTTTGAAGGAGGCAGCCGGGGATGAGTGGTAAAAATAAGAGGAGGATAAAGTGAGGAAGCCCAGAACAATCTGCCTCCTGAGCTGACAGATATGGAAGATGTCAGGTTTCCCTCAGATCCCTGGCACTGAGATGCCAAGGGAAGCTGTGCCAGTCCAGTGAGTTCTCTGAGCTTCAATGTCTTCATCTCCAAATTGGGCCTAATGACAAAACCAGCCCTATCTATGGCAGGTGAGTGGGTGTCACATGGTGAAAGATGAGTTTTCCTCAGAGTCCATGGATGTGGAACCACCGTGGTCCACACGACAGCCCCATCTAGCCACTGAAGGGCATGGGCGTTCATCTTCCAAACTGCTCTGATGAGGACAAAGCAGCTGCTCATCACTCCTCCCCAGTGCCAGCCTAGGCCACGCGCTTTCCTGGAGCCCATGCCCCCTCTAATGAGAGCCCACCCCTGCCTCTGCTGCCCACCCAAGGACTTGGGGGGGTGCGGATTCTCAGGGTGTCTTGCCCATTCTGTGAACAAATCTGGTCAGATGTCCAATCACCACCTACATCAGCTGTTTCCTTCTCAGCTCCTCCTGGGGGTCCAGGTCCAGGCCCTACCATGCCCACCAGGCGCCACCTGCCCCCGGATTTCCTTCCCGCCATGTGTACCAGGTAGCGCAGGATGCCTGCAGCTGCCCCGTGACTGTGCACACTGGACGCTGAGAGCACGGGTCAAAGCCAAGGGCTCTCTCACTGACACACACGGTAACACACGTAAAAGGAAGCCGTGAAAACAAATCCATGTAAAGTACAAACATGGGTTGGCTATTCGAGCTACGGGGTGTTTGCAAGTGTTCATAAACAAGTAAACAAACTTCATAGTCCCTGGTTATTGAAGTAAACCAAGTCAATCTCCACTGGGTTTTGTTTTTAACTTTGCCACGAAGACAGCAGGGATCTCGGGCGCAGTGAGGAACAACAGCTTTCACGCTGACTATTTTTCTTATAATCCCCAAATTATAAATTCCGTGTTGAATCAGAAGTCACTCATTTAGAAAATATCCCTGATTGATACAGAGACAGAAAATGCATTGTCCAAGCCTGGGCAGTGCCCGGCATACGGACGGCACACAAGAAAGGTGTGATGGGAACTTCCCCGCCAGTCCAGTAGTTAAGACTTCTCGCTGCCAGTGTAGGGGGCACAGGTTCGATCCCTGGTCAGGGAACAAAGATCCCACACGCCGTGTGGCCCAGCCAAAAGATTTAAAAAAAAAAAAAAAAAAAATGATGTGGTGTCTCCTGCAATTTACAACTAATGCCACCAAGGACCAATGATGTGAGCTACCTAGAGGCACACAGTGCCTGCGAAATTTAAAAATAAGTAAATAAATAAAAGAAGCTAGGGCTTCCCTGGTGGCGCAGTGGTTGAGAGTCCGCCTGCCGATGCGGGGGACATGGGTTCGTGCCCTGGTCCGGGAAGATCCCACATGCCGCGGAGCGGCTGGGCCCGTGAGCCATGGCCACTGAGCCTGCACGTCCGGAGCCTGTGCTCCGCAACGGGAGAGGCCACAACAGTGAGAGGCCCGCATACCGCAAAAAAGAAAAAAGAAGCTAATACATGAATACAGTCAACTGATCCTGTCACCCACCATCTCAGACACACCAGGAAGACAGATAGGGTGGGGACAGAAACAGCAATGCTGATTCATTTCGTCTTGGGCCTCTGTTGTTTTGCTGTCCCAATAATACATTCTTGACTTGCAAGCCTTTCAAGAGAGGCTGAAAAGGAAAGGGGGAAAAGGAACAGCCTTGGATAAAACTTTGGCCACCAAGTCGACAGGCTGGCCCATATGCACGTCTTTGTGTGGGTTGAAATCTATTTTCTCTGGGTTCGATGGATGGTTATAGCACCCAAAGTTTTCCCAAAAACGTCAGACGAGTTTACCACAGCAGTTAAGCTGTCTGCCATCTGCAAGAGGCTTGGCTTAAGGTTTCCTGACGTAAAATATATTTTGAAAAGAAAAAAAATTAAGTCTTTCAGTGTTTTGAGTATCAGTCAAGCCCAGCTGCGTGAGGCCTCAGGATTCTCAGGAGAGGGTTGTTCTCTCTAAAGGGATAGTTTAGTGTTGGCACGTTGAAATTTCAGAACACAAGAAACACTCTGAAAAATGAGTTATTCCTTAAGAAACACTTCACCTAGTCTTGGGATTGGCAAAGTTAAAACTTCTCTAGGAAATTCAGCCAAGCAGTTGAGATCAACACTCTTTATCATCTTCCCAAACGGCAAGTTATTTTCAGAAAACCAGACTCAAATGGTAGCTGAATCTCATATTCCCACCCCACGGTCTCTTTAAAGTAAATAAGTGTCTAAAATGATGACAGTAAGACCTGTGGTTTAACATTCTCAGTGTCTGCAAAATCTTATATTCTCTCAGCAAAATTCCCTGGCTGAACAAAAGCTTTCATGAGAAAGGGAGCGGGGAGGAGTTGTTTACATTCCGATAGCACTTGTGCCTGGGAATATTATGATTATTTTCAGTTGCCCATCTTTAACCCAGAGTTATTTATTTATTTTTATTTTTTTATTTATTGAGAATCAAATTTTATTCTTTACTGAGAAAAAAAATATTGCAGAAAGCAAAAAAGCATAGTCGATTTTATCCTCTGAACAAACGGGGGCGGGGTATGGGAATCCAAGCATCTTCCTCATTCTTCTCTGGCAATAAATGACAGGAGATTTTTCTCATCTTCAAGCAGTGGTGTGTAGGTAAACCATCTCTCTGAGAGGAAAATTTGCTGCCTTTGCCAGTTTCCATGGTGTAGCTATTCCTACCATGGCCAATGTCAAGGCATCGACAGTTTAACAATCAGATCCCTCAAATTCCTGACTATTTAACAACTGCTCAGAAGAGGGTATAAGCCAGCTTCAGCTCACCACTGTCTTGAAGAGAATTACTATTATTGTCCACAACATGTATTATTCATCTATATAGCTAACTTTACAGAGGCATTGGTAAAATCCCAATAGGAAAGATAGAATATAGGAAAGGTGTCTGCTGTTAAGAACCTCACAATTTAACGAGAGAGAAAAGACATACAATAGAGGGCTTGAAAAGCACAGCTGGGTAGCGTCCTCTGTTTATGCTACATCAGTTTGGAATGTTCTCTCCCCTTCCGGACACAACATTTAAAGACAGTCATAGTATCCAGGAGCGTCCAGGCAATTAAGATGGTGCCAGGCATTGAAACCATATGGTTTGGGGATGATGGAGGAGACCCAAGTGTGTCTAGCACGGGATGAAGGAGGTACGAACCCACAGGATGCACTTCAGTACGTCAGGCAAAGACAAATATCACATGATAGCACTTAATGTGGCATCTAAGCAAAGAATGATACAGGGCTTCCCTGGTGGCGCAGTGGTTGAGAATCTGCCTGCCGGTGCAGGGGACACAGGTTCGAGCCCTGGTCTGGGAGGATCCCACATGCCGCGGAGCAACTAGGCCCGTGAGCCACAGCTACTGAGCCTGCGGGTCTGGAGCCTGTGCTCTTCAACGGGAGAGGCCGCGATAGTGAGAGGCCCGCGCACCGCGATGAAGAGTGGCCCCTGCTCGCCACAACTGGAGAAAGCCCTCGCCCAGAAACAAAGACCCAGCGCAGCCAAAAATAAATAAATTTTTTTAAAAAATGATACAAGTGAATTTATTTACAAAACAGAAACAGACTGTAATTTGAGAGTTTCTTCTCAGAATGATACTAGAATGTGCCACATTGAAAGATGACCACTGGTTAAAGAGGCTGAAGTGAGTGCAGTGCCAGGAGTCCGAGGCCAGGCACCCCCCTCCCAGGCACTGGATTGGGGGTGTGAACTGAAACCAGTCTACGTACAGGCACAGTGTGAGTGAAAGAGTTTTCTCCTGGAAATGGTCCTAACTTAGCGATTTGGACAACCTGAGCGGGAAACGAGTCAATGATAAGAGGTGCTGCTGAAGAGCCAAGGCCCCCGTGGACATATACTCCTGCAGGTACAGGGATGAGTCCACCAGGGATGGCTCGGAACAACTTTATCCCACTCCTGGGGACATGTCAAGGTAAATATTCTATACTTTGAGCCATAATCCACCAAAAATGAAAACATTGCTCATTCAAAGGTCACAGAACATAATTCTGAGGAGAACAATGGTTTCTTCTCTGGGGGTTGTTAAGGGTTGTCACAGATTCAAGAAGTTTCCAGAACAAGGTAGACATTCCTCTCTCCGCATTGGTCCAGCCACTGCCCACCCAGCCACCTGCATCCCAAGCCCTGCACTTAACTCAGGGCGCAGACGGTAAGACCACAGGCTCCCGACATTGGGGTCTCTCGCGCGAATAACTATCACTTTGTAGATAGAAATTGCAAAGCACAAACCGATCTGCAGACCTCAGAATAAAACCTGGAGATCTTTCAGCTGGTGTTTTTAAGCTGCCAAAGGCACCCCTAGTTGGGATAATCGTGCAGATGTTGGATGCTTCTCTGAGCTGACCGTGAACTCAGGACGTACAAGGACAGCTTAGCCCTGCGGTCCCCCCTCACCTCCCCACACAGCCATCCCTCAGGGGAGCTGACCCCGGCCAGTGAGGGCTGGTGGCCAAGCTTGCCTCTGGCGACACAGCCAGCCCCCAGCAAGGCTTCAGGGCCCCCTGGCAGGGCTCGCCCCTGCTGACACTCGTGCTGTTAGGTAGTGTCGCCACTCAAGGGCTAAGTGCTCAGTGAGTGTCTTATCCTCTCAAAGACAACAAATGCATTACCCTACAGCTTGGGGAGTTCTGGGCCCTTTCGGACAATAGGGGGTGGTGAGTGGAAAATGAAACCTCGCTGGGAAGGCATTGAACGGTCTCCAGATAACACAGTGGGAACTGACACAGAAAACCAGAATGTTTTCTATGCACACATGTGCGAACCCACACCAGCTCCCGGGGGAAAACAAGTCTGCACCACACTTTGCCCCTAAACAAGGTCTCTCATCTCTCTGGATTTGGGCGTCTGGAGATGGTTCCCCCTGGTGACTTGCCGCGGAGGATGGTGGAGCAGAAATGAGGCCTCCGCTCAGGCTGACGTGCTATCCATCCATCCCAATGTTACCACCCCGACCCCACCCCGCCCCGCCTCCAGCCCCTGGGAAGGCAGAAAAGCTGTCGGAAAATCTCCAGGCTTTGGGGGAGAGGGCAGCTTTCCACCAGCCTTGCCCTTTGTCTCCAGCTGAGGTGCGCTATGCGTGGCCCCCCTACAGAGGTTGATAATGCTTCTCCTGCAATGATCTTGCATCTGCTCAGGATTCTGGAACCTCAGCCCTCCAGTCTCAAGAGCCCAGCACTGGGGCCGCTCTGGTGTCCCTGTGCACAGCACAGCTGCACACGACCTGCCCACCACAGCAAGCCCCGGGGTCTTTCCCACCCCACCTCCTCGGCGGCCCAGGTCCAAGGCAAATGCCAGGAGCCTTCCTGCCACCCACCACATGTCAAGCCTAATGCGACCCTCTTCCAAACGTCATCCCCTCTTCCAAGTGGTTCTTCCCAGGCCCCAGGGGAACTGAGTCCTCAGACTCCCACGCACTCCCAGCCCAATCATGCCTTTGTTACATTTGATTTTTTTAATTTTTTAAATTGTTTAATGGTTACTGGTTGCAATGGTTAATTTCATGTGTCAGGTTGGCTGGGCCACAGTGCCCAGTTGTTTGGTCAAACACAGATGTGGCTGTGAAGGTATTTTTTGTTTTTATCGAAGTGTAGTTGATGTACAGTGTTCTGTCAGCTTCAGGAGTACAGCAAAGCGATTCCGTTATATATGTACACATATATATTCTTTTTCATATTCTTTTCTGTTATACATTATTATAAGATAATGAATATAGTCCCCTGTGCTATTCAGTAGACCCTTGTTGTTTATCTATTTTATATATAGTAGTGAGTATCTGTTAATCCCAAACTCCCAGTTTATCCCTCCCCCTCCCTTTCCCCTTTGGTGACCATAAGTTTGTTCTCTTAAGCCTCTGAGTCTGTTTCTGTTTTTGTAAATAAATTCACTTGTGTCATATTTTAGATTCCACATATATAAGTGATAGCATATGGTATTTGTCTTTCTCTGTCTGACTTACTTTTAGATGTGATTAACACTTAAATCAGTGCACTCTGAGTAAAGCAGATTTTCCTCTGCTTCGACTGTCCAAGCAGTCGAAGGCCTTAAGAGACAACACTACGGTCCCTGGGGGAAGAGGCGGCTGCCACCAGACTTCCTTTGGACTCAGGCTGCAACATCAACTCCTCCGGGAGTCTCCAGCCTGCCAGCCTGCCCTGCAGATTTTAGATTTTTAGAAAGATTAGATGGTTGGATAGATAATCACTAGTTAGCTAGCTAGCTAAATGGTAAATATATATATATATATATATATATATTATTCATTAATTACAAAAATCCTTTATATATATGTTATCTCTCTCCATATATATGTGTATGTGTATATATATGGAGAGAGAGAGAGAGAGAGACACGGAGAGACAAGTATTCACATCCTATTTGTTCTGTTTCTCTAGGGAACCCTGACACACGCTGGTAGACATACGGGCCTCCCCAAAATGCTATCCGGATAGTAAGTCACGAAGAGGCACAAGCTGAGTGTCTTTGACCTCTGTGACCCCCAGCAGGTGCCCAGCCCCCGACCTGCCACAGAACAGACCCTCAATAAACACACATTGGCCGGGACCGGCCCCCAGCCTAGGCCGGGCGGGGCGAAGGGCAGGAGGCCGGGCAGGGCAGGTTGACCCCTCTGACAGCCAGGGCGCCTCCCGCGAGGCCTGCGGGGAACAGTCGCTGGGCCACGTGCACAGACGGCGCCCCTCCCCTCCTCCCCCGCCCACAGGGCCAAGCTCCTGGCTGGCACCGCCCTAAACGCTTGCGGTACCCGCCGGGTATGAACGAGGGCCAGGGCTGGTCTGCAAATTTCAGCTGACCACAGTGTCCCAGGGAGTCAGAACCTTCCAGACCACGCGCTGTTCTGCCCAAAGGCCGAGCGGTGCCTCTTTCCGACAGCCCAGGGCGGCCCGCAGCAGGCGCGGCCCTCAGCACGGGGAACGGGGACCCTGGCCTGGCCGCCCCAGCGCTGAAGCTTCCCCTCCACGAAGGATGTGACCCCGCTCACTGTTTCCCGCTAATCTGGGAGGAAACGGGTGCTGATACAGAACCCCGGCGTCGTGCCCCAGGGCCTCGCAGCTCCACGCACAGCTCACACCCCCAGGGCGCCCTCGAAGGTGCCTCCTGTCTTGTCACCGCTGCTCGTGGCTTTTCCTGTCCGGAATCCCGACAGTGGACGCACATTCTTCCTGGGGCCTGGAACGCTGGTTCTCCTTGAATCCGCAGCCCTTTGGGGATGGAGCCACGGAGTCAGGAGCCACAGAGGCCTCCCCTGGCCCCGCCCCCGGCAGACCCCGGGGTGTCCCCCTTCCTTCCCCTGCCCGCTCCAGTCACCACCACAAAGTAAGCAGAAGTACACACACCTTCTTACTTTGCGGTGTTGGCACAGGCGTGACTCAGGGATCTGAGGACATCTCAGATCACAAGAGGCCGTGAATGAAATTCTTGATTTGTTCATTGATTTGTTTGTTTTGGGCCGTCCACGCAAAGTGGAGAACTCTGGGGGCTGCCAGGCGCCTCCTGGGGACCACCCCCTGAGATCAAACAGCTGATAAAAAAAAACTTGGCGGGTCTAAGAGCCCCTTCAACGCTGACAAAACAGCTGGTTTGGCCAGGTGGGCATTGAGGGTGGGGTGAGGTGACGGGCAGGTAGGAAAGCCGTCAAGGCCACGGCTCCCACACGGGGGCTGGAAAGGCACCTCGACTTGTGGCTCTTTCTCTCTCCCTGGAGCAATCAGGGCCGACCCCTCCCAGCTTCCCCACCAAACTTGCACTGCTCATCTGAGGGCCGCAGGGTTCCAGGGCCCCGAGAGACAGAGGGCACAGAGAGGAACCACCGCTATACGCTCGCAAGCTTGCAGCCTGGGGCCCCAGCGTCCTTGTTCATCCCAGTCTATCCCCACCTCGGGGAGGGGGCTTTGAGCCAGCCTGGCTATCCCTGCAGCCCTGGAGCCAGGCCAGGGGAGCCCCAGCAAAAGTTGCCTTCCCCAGGCCTCCCCAGGGCAATTATTTGGAGGCTGGCTTCCCCCCAACAACATAAAGGGAAATGCTTGGTAGGAGGTGGGAGGGCGTCTGGGAGTGAGGGATGAGGCTGATGAGCTCTTTTCATACTAGAAGCTTCTATCTTCCTAAAACCCCAACGACCTCAAGTAAGCCTTTTATCCAGCCTCTAGGGAGACACTATCAACCTGCTGATAGTAATAAGAAGGTAAGGATTAAGGAGAAAGTGAAATTTCAAATCCCCCAAAAGGAAAAAGTAGATTACCTACTGTATTAGTTTACCTGGGCTGCCCTAAGGAGGTACCACAAACTGGGTGCCTCAGAACAACTGAAATGTCTTCTTTCATAGTTCTAGAAGTCCAAGATGAAGGTATGAGTAGGACCAGGCTCCCTCTGAAGGGTCTAGGGGAGAAACCGTTCCAGGCCCCTCCCCCAGCTTCTGGTGTTTGCTGGCGATCCTTGGCACCCCTTGGTTTGTAGACACATCACTCCCATCTCTGCCTCCATTGTCCCATGGCATCTCCCTGTGTGTCTGTGTCTCTTCTACTGAAGTAGGGGCCCCCCACTTCAGTCTGACCTCATCTTAACTAATTACATCTGCAACAACCCTATTTCTAAATAAGGTCACATTCACAAGGTACCAGGGGCTAGGGCTTCAACATGTCTTTTTAGGGTACACAGTGCAACCCACAACTCCTACAAAAGGTCGAAACCAAATCTTCTCAGAGCTGTCAATGGTGACAGATACAAGAGAACAGCAGAGAATCACTTAAATATTTTGAAGGAAAAGCGTTTTAGCCTATCTCCAGCTTTGTGACTAAAACTAAACTATTACTTGACATAATAAGTAACATCATTCTCATACATACATGATTTCAAAGAATTTATCCCACAAAGTCCTCTTTGAGAAAATCCTTGAGTTGTTGACTCTGGTAAGAAGAAGAAGGAAAAGGAACCCGGAAAAAAGCAGAAAAGATACAAGGAGGGATCAGGATAAAGTTTAGCAAAAGAAAAAAAAATGTTGTCAAAAATCATCAGCTGTTACCGAGTCCAGGCTCGTACTGCTCGCCACACGACAGGCCAATAAATCAGGAGACGAGGTGTCGGGGCAAAGAATAGTGACTTTATTAGAAAAGCCAGCAGACCAAGAAGATGGCATTTGCCCACTTTGGCCAGTGATGACCACCGGTGAGCTGATCAGAGCTGGATTCCAGCCACTCACAGCCTTTCCTGCTGCGTACCCTCCCCCAACTCCTCTCGAGCCCCTCATACACCCCTTCCCAAGACCCCCTGTCCAAGGCTCTGCTTCCAGGAACTTGGCCTGAGGCATGAGGAACCTAATTTCTTTTTAACATTTTAAAAGCTTTATTTATATTTTTGGCTGTGTTGGGTTTTCATTGCTGTGCGCGGGCTTTCTCTAGGTGCGGCAAATGGGGCTTCTCTTGTTGTGGAGCACGGGCTCTAGGCGTGTGGCTTCAGTAGCTGTGGCTCGCAGGCTCTAGAGCACGGGCTCAGTAGTTGTGGTGCACGGGCTTAGTTGCTCCGCAGCATGTGGGATCTTCCTGGACCAGGGCTCGAACCCGTGTCCCCTGCACCGGCAGGCAGATTCGTCACCACTGCGCCACCAGGGAAGCCCAGGAACCTAATATTTTGGACTCGTGTAATAGGGAAGAACAAATCTAACTCCATATTGGATGGGTTTCTTTTACTTTAACCTTTGTATTCTATTGCTTTTGCTTTCCGTTAAGAATGTTGCCTGTAGCCTGAAATATACAGGATAGCCCATCCTCAAGGCTCTGACCTTTAAGAGTATAATACTTTTCCGTTCATATAGAGATAAAAAGTTGCATAACAGACAATAACATTTGTCTCCTTGGAGGTTTGTGACCTGACCTACCTGGACAGATGAAAGAACAAAGGATTCCTGCACCAAGAAGTTTCCAACAACCAGCCACCCTCCCTCTCCTTTTAATATAGAAGAAGCCTGAATTCTAACTGGGACATCAGTCTGCCGTCCTCTCGGTCTGCTGGCTTTTCTAATAAGGTCACTGTTCTTTGCCCCGACACCTCATCTCCTGATTTATTGGCCTGTCGTGTGGCGAGCAGTACGAGCCTGGACTCGGTAACAGTTGATGATTTTTAACGACATTTTCTTTTCACTCTGGAGCCGAGAAGCTCAGCCCCAAGACCCTCTCCCAGCTCTGCGGGCCTGAGAAGACCACCCTCCCCCAGAAGGAGTCCACCCCTTGCTTTGATGCCAGCACTGTGTTTGAGGGACTTGTGAGATCCCCAGATCCCTTACAATCAATACCACACTCAGAACGTCATCGGGGCCGCCAGTCTTTGGGGAGGAGGTCTGGGGTGCAGCCATCCCGAGCAGGGGGTCTCACTGTGGATGCAAAGACGCAACCATCTTCAAAGATGCTCACATATTTCATTTTAAGAAAATGGAACCAATTTGTTTCTGTCAAATTGAGCACACGTGGAACATTTCTTCATGCACCCCAGTCGGCTGATCTGCCAAAGTTAAAGACGTCAGAGGAAACAGAAAACTCACCCACACTCACAGCCAAAGATGCCATGAACATCCAAGAAACGCAGGAAGGGTTCAACCAGCATTCCTCAGCCTCATGGTCGAAAAAGGCGGGCTTCTTTCCCACTCTGGTAACAACTGCTTTCCTCCGAATTGTCCCCCCAAAATGGTGTCAAGACTTCTCAAACACACACGTGCACACATGTGCACATGCACACGCACCGGATCTGTGTCCCAGGAGAGCGTGTCCCACTGGAGGCAGCCATGCACGTGCAGCTGTGAGTCCAGACACAGGCTGATTGGGGCTGCGCACTCGGGTCCCAGCACCTGCCCTGCTGGGAAATGACCAAACCTGAAAACAGGCTGAAATGGAGACTAGTTAAAGAAAGCTGGCCTTTTGTTCCTCAGATAATTTGAGGGCAAGATATGATTTTTTGTCTGAGTATATTTATGGTATTTTTCCATTTGAAAAAGCATTAACAAAGGAAAAGGAAACAATGCTAAGAAACACTATTTCCGTTTTCAAGGGGGGGTGGGAATCCCTTTTGGAGGGGCTGTGCCCAAATCTGTAAATAGCCAACCTTGGAACGAACACAAAGGAAACCAATGTGCATGCCTACGTGTGAGTGGGGGGCAGGGGATCCTGATCTTCCAGAACGTCCCCATCCCTTGTGGCGGAGGGCCAGGTAAGACCCTGTCCCACCACCATGAGCTTGCAGGCACGCGCGCACACACACACACACACACACACACACACACACATTATATACACTTGTTTCACTGTGTTTCTTTCCACTGCAGGGAAGGCACAAGCAGAGGCTGGGGGCACAGTGTAAGGGACACTTGCTTTACACTGTCTATCTCTTTGTGCCTTTTGTGTGTGTGTGCGTGTGTCCTTCGGATGAACTGTTGTCTTCTAAGAGATTCTGTCTCTACATCCTAATCTCCAGCAAGAACCCACTCTCCTTCTGGAACACAGCATGCCCTCCCCTCCCCGCCCACTCTGACACACACACCACATACAGCACACACACCACCCGCACCCCACGCACCCCACGTGCATGTGCACACACCCCTGGACCGTAGGACACCTCCCGCAGAGTTTCTGAACCCAGGTGCTGGCAGGGCTCAGCTTGCAAAACAGGTCAAGCCAGGTCAGGATGCGCCCTCGGATGGGACAGGAAGGGCCCTGCCTAACAAATCTCCAGGGTGCAGTGCCATCTAGAGGCTCCTCTGTGGCACTATTTCCCAACTTCGGTGGAAAGGGAACGCCAGCCTTGGCCGTCGTGAAGCGGGGGGGCGGGGCTGGGATACAGAGGAAGGCGCCACGTTTCCTAGGAGGACTCGGGGAGCTGGGGCTGCCCTTTCCACGTGCTGGCCTGGCCACCAAGGCAGACGGATGTGCTCCACACTCCTGCAATTTTGTGGCTCCACCTTTTATATATTTATAACTCCTCCTTTTACACACATGCACACACATATTTACATTTTTTTCGAATCATAAAAGTAAAGCATTTGAAAAGAGGCCAAATGTCATCAGTCATCGAAAAATGCAACCTAAAACCATACACTCCCACCCGAACGCTCATAGGAGGAACACTAAGCATTGGTGAGACCGTGAAGCAGCTAGACTCACACCACACACGTCAGGGCATAAACCCAGTCACCTGCGGAAACTATGTAGTGCTTACCTGTGGAAGTCGAGCCCGGGCAGCCCTTGGCACTGCAGTCCCTCTCCTGCTGTACTCCTAACACTCAAGCGGGCACTCAGACCCGCTGCCCCCTCCCAGGTGGATAAAACGAGGGTCTGGGGGACTTCAGCCCCCTCACTGGACCCTTCACCCCTTCAGGGGAGGGTCCCCCCAGGTACAGTGGCATCACGGGTGTGGCTGGCCCCCTCCATCTGCCATCTCTCCAACCCCTTTCGAGGCAGCAGTCCTCCACCAGGGATGGTTTGGCGCCCAGGGCGTCTGGAGACATTTCTGGTTGGCAGCATGGGGGAGGACGTGCCTCTGGCATCTAGTAGGTGGAGGCCAGGGACGCTGCCCGACACCTTCCAGCGCACAGGCAGGCCCTCACCATCGAAGGCCCATCTGGCCAAAATACCAATAGTGTGAGGTTGAAAAATGCTGCCTGAAACGCCCGACTGTGGAGCAGTGGTGTAAATTATTACTGCTTTTACATAAATGGACGTTTTAGTTAAAAGTTTAGAATAAAAAAATTCTAAGTGGAATTAAGCAGGACACAGTTATAATGTAAATACATTCAGCCTATGTTCAAAAGGACAAAGATGCAGAACGACAAAGTCAGGGAATGAGAGCACATGTTTTCCGGGGCTTATGTGCAACTCTTCTTTTTTTTTTTTTTAAGATGTTGGGGGTAGGAGTTTATTAATTTATTCATTTATTTTTGCTGTGTTGGGTCTTCGTTGCTGTGCGAGGGCTTTCTCTAGCTGTGGCGAGCGGGAGCCACTCTTCATCGCGGTGCGCGGACCTCTCACTATCGCGGCCTCTCTTGTTGCGGAGCACAGGCTCCAGACGCGCAGGCTCAGTAGTTGTGGCTCACGGGCCTAGTTGCTCCGCGGCATGTGGGATCCTCCCAGACCAGGGCTCGAACCCGTGTCGCCTGCATTAGCAGGCAGACTCCCAACCACTGCGCCACCAGGGAAGCCGTATGTGCAACTTTTAATCCTTCCTTTATCAGCGGCGGGGCCACTCTGGTCTCCAGCTAATACTGCTCTCTTTCACCTAAAGGCTGTATGTCTTTGGGCTTGTGAGGGTACCCACATCCAAACGCTTCCATATGGAGCCATTCAAGAAATACATTTCTGTGTATTTTTCTCTCCCCTAAAGATAGTGTCTTGCTCGACATTCCTTTTGCCTAATTGGGTAATTAGAGTGATTTAATTATTTTAACTATGAGATTGATGATTAAAAGATCAACATAGTCAAAATGAACTAGTCATATGATCTTTTATCGTCGACATTAGCCACGAAAATTGTTTCCACCCACCATGGAGTTATCAAGCGTTTAACTTAATACTACATAGAATTTACTGGATGCCATGGAAGACACAAAAAAAGGAGAAGACATGGTGTCTACATGTGAGGAATTGTGTGTGTTCATTTTTTGCCAAATGCTGTCTCGATTGTGGCTCTATTTGGTGTTTTAGAAACACTGAAGCCTCTTTCAGTAACCTTTATTTGTTGATTCACATCAGTCAGATACAATCCAACAAAGTTTCAAAATTTATTCTGGCTGTTCTGCTGTTGAAGAATTAAGTATTACCCTTTGGAAAACAGTTTTGTAGAAGAAACCAAAACCCAACAGCTCCAAACATCTCAGCAGAAACCAACATAAGGAATCAGTATAATCCTCAAGGGTTGGCCCCAAGGTAATCTAAGGAATCAATGTAGGAGAAAATCCAATCTACTCATTAATAATTTGTTTTAAATTTTAAAAGTAAGACATAAACTAAAATTCCAAACAGTACCCGAAAGCAAACAGAAGTTGGTCTCCCCCTCATCTGATTTCCCAACCTCCCTACTGTCTATTTTTTGTGTATTCTTTCAGAAATTCTTTATGTATACAACAAACAAGCATACATATTTTTATAAACTGGGGTTGTGCTACATATTATTTTTGCAACTTGCTTTTTTCAACTTTTTATACATATAAAATTTACCATATTAGCCATTTTTAAGTATACGGTTCAGTGGCATTAAGTACATTCACATTGCCTTGCAAACATCACCACCATCCATCTCCAGAACTCTTTTCATCCTGCAAAACTGAAATTCTGTCCCCATTAAACAACAACTTCTCACTCCTCCCCTGGCACCCACCATTCTACTTTCTGTCTCTATAAATCTGACTACTTTAGATGCCTCATATAAGTGGAATCATACAGTATTTGTCTCTTTGGGGACTGCCTTATTTCCCTTAGCATTATGTCATCAAGGTTCATCAAGGTTGTAGCATGTGTCAGAATTTCCTTCCTTCCTTTTTAAAGCTGAATAACATTCCATCATGTGTATAGACCACAGTTTGCTTATCCATTCTTCTGTCTGTGGATACGCGGGTTGATTGTACACTTTAGCTACTGTGAATAAATAATGCTGCTGTGAACATGAGTGTACAAATATCTCTTCAAGACCCTGCCTTGAATTCTTTCAGGTATATCTCAGAAATGGAATTGCTGGATCATATAGTAATGCTATGTTTAATTTTTGGAGGAACTGTCAAACTGTTTTCCTCGGAGGCTACGCAATTTTACATTCCCACCAACAGTGTACAAGGGTTCCAGTTTCTCCATATCCTCGCCAACATCGGTTATTTTTTTTATAGTAGCCATCTTAATGGGTACAAGGTGGAATCTCATTGTGATTTCAGTTTGCATTTTCCTAATGACCTAAAGATTAGTGATGTTGAGCATCTTTTCGTGTGCTTATTGGCCATTTGTATGTCCTCCGTTCACATTCTGTAGATTAGAGCTTAGTCACATGGCAACACCTAACTGCACGGGAGCCTGGGAGATGCAGTATAGTTGGGTTTGCATTAGCTATCTATTATGCCTAATAATGTTGCCATTAATTTAGTATCTCAAAACTAAACATTTCTTAGCTCGCAGTTCCTGTGGGTCAGGAGCTTGGGCACAGCTCAAATGGGTCCTTTGCAAGGTTGCAATTAAGGTGTTGGCTATGGCTGCAGTCTCATCTGAGTCTGGACTAGGGAAAG
>NW_006798409.1:1023275-1031201 GCF_000442215.2 Lipotes vexillifer | reverse complement strand
TAACACCCCCATCAGAAGCTTCCCTCAGTCCCGGGGAGCCATATTCAATTCTTTGTCATATGGGATTTCCTCAAAGCCAACGAAAGAGAGAGAGACTCCAGCAACATAGGTGGTGCAATCTTACATACGTCATCACATGCACACAAGCATGTGCGTCCTGCTACCTTTGCCACATTCTATGGTTAGAAACAAGTTTCTTGCCCTGCCCACACTCAAGGGGAGGAGACTATGCCAGGGCGTGAACATCAGGGATTGTTCAGGGATTGTCTAGAAACTAGAATGGTTTCTAGTGTCCTACTGAGGCCTCCCTAGTATTCCACAGCAATGGAAGGAAGAATACAGATTTCAGAGGGCACTGGCTATCAGCCCACGCCACATTAGGTTGCAAATATTTTTCTTAGCAATGGAAAGTTGCTATAGGTTGAAGATTAGCTTCATAGTTTAATCTGATGGTTACTTTTTGGTTGATATTTTAAATTTATTTATGGTACTCTTGACATAAGATCTTTCAAATTGCGTGAAGTCAAATGTATCAATATTTTCCTTTACAGCTTCTGAATTTTGTCATGATTTGTGTCATGTCATGCAAGACCTCCCCCCGTCCAAGATTATATAAAATCCCATTCACATTTTCTCCTAAAATAACTCATTATTATGGCCAAGCATCCCATTTGGGGGAATTTTTCTTCACTACTAATGTAATTTGTTTATGTAGACTATTTTGCTGCTGACTTGCTTGAAAAGCTATTTGTTCACAATTTTGCTAATCAGTGACTTTTTAAGGGGAAGAAGTAGGATTTCAGCAAATTATTTTCACCCTTTAATATACAATTCTTAGTGTGGTTCTCAGATAAGCAATAAAATTGGATGGGAAGCTCTTTTTTTGGTGCAAAATCAGCGTTATTCGCATGTAGTCACTGATACTGTTTATTCCAGTTCTGAGTTCTCAGCCTTTCTTGAACAGGGCATGACTTTATGTGCTCTGGGTTGTTTACCCTCACGGGTCACTCTTTTGCTGAATGTTTACTTCCAACAGAAAATAATGATTGTGCCAATAGTATTCACTCAAATAAAGTCACCTGCCTCTCAAACAGAGGCTAAATCGTTTGGGAAATCATAAAGAAACAGAGTTTCCCTCATTCCCTCAGCAAATATTTAATGCACCCCCTACCCTGGGCAAAGCAAACTATCCAAAGTGGGTAGCTGCTAGCAAAAAATACTTTGAAAAATTGCCACCGGCAAAGGAACCCCATAATTTAGGTCTACAGATTCTATACTCGTGTTAATAGTATAATAGCCCAGCATTCTGCAGACATCCAAGTAGCATGAGACCTTCAAGCTTGGCCACCTTAGGCCCTGGTGGCTTGAGTGGAGAATAAAAGGATAGAAAGAAGAGACCAATGTCTCCTGCATCTCTGTATCTGTGACAGGTTTTGCATCTGCAATACTCATTATTTTGCCAGGCCCAGAACTGATGCCCATAAAGGCTTGTGTAGTAGATACAAATATCTGTTGATAAATGCAGGTGTAACTCTGTTCATTTCTCTGTAGCTCAGCATAATTTGCACCAATTGAATCCGGGTCCCCGGACTTTCCTGAGTTGCAGCTGAGTTCAAGGAGAACTTCATGGTTCCCTGGTGTTGAAGAGGGGCTCAGGGGGGGTCATCTGTCCACGCTTGCCCCTGCTGAGGTGGCCTCAGGCCCACACATCCTGCTGAGTCAGGCACCTCTCCCCGGCCCAAGGCCCCCAGGGCCCGGCTTTCTTTCTGGGTCTCTCCCACCTGCTCCCACTCGGTGGTCTGTACCCAGGAGTCCTTTCTGACACCCCCCAGGGTTGGCCCAAACCAGACTCCAGTTTTTTCATTCTGCAGTCCCCTCCCTTCCCTGAGACAAAAAAAAAAAACCACCTGAGTGAAGGATCAGAGGGCAAAAAGGAAAACATCAACTGATATTTCCAAATCATATGCTGCTACACTTGTCAGATAGGCTGACACACCACAGGGAGATTCAGACCCAAGAGCAAACTGGACCGTCAACCTACCGTAATGCAGAAAACTCCTTTTTTACAAAAGGAGGCTATACATTGTTGCTTAACAATGCAAGGCTAGGTAAGCATTAATTTGGTTAAGTGTGATTAAAGTTAGCTTTCGTGCTTCTCTGGTGGCGCAGTGGTTGAGAGTCCGTCTGCCGATGCGGGGCACACGGGTTCGTGTCCCGGTCTGGGAAGATCCCACATGCCGCGGAGCGGCTGGGCCCGTGAGCCATGGCCGCTGAGCCTGCGCGTCCGGAGCCTGTGCTCCGCAACGGGAGAAGGCCACAACAGTGAGAGGCCCGCGTACCGCAAAAAAAGAAAAAAAAAAAGTTAGCTTTCAAGAGACCCTAAAATCTTATTATTTTACATTACGACATAGGCTCATAGCTTTACCAGAGCTGTAGCCACGCTAATACTGGTTTAAACAAGAAACTTTTCTTTTCTGTCACATCCGGTGTGGGTGTAGGGTCCCTCTGTCTCATCGCTCCATCAGTCTTGGGGGTGGCTTCAGCCGTGGCATCCAAACTGGCTAAGTACCACCATGGCCACCTGCCTGCTGGTACAAGAGAAAAAAGGGAAGGGTGTCACTCCTGGGAGTTGCATCTAACACTTCCTCCTCTTGGCCACACCCAGCTTCAAGGGAAGCTGGGGAAGGTGGTCCTTAGGTAGCCCCAAAACTGGGGGTGTCATTACTGCAGAAGATGGGACAGTGGCTAGTAAAGGACAATTAGCAATCTGTGATTGTAAAAATGCTATCCATCCTTCAAAGCCTAGACCAGACACCTCCTCCCTCATAAGTTCTCTGGACTAAGTGATTCCTTCCCCCTCCAAACTATACGCACACCATTCATGTGACAATTACCCTCAAACAGCCTCCTCCCCACAAGCTGACCCCTAAACCTCCTCTATGTCCCTATATGGCAGCATCCACCTCTGACCAGCACCCACCAGGGGAGGAAGGGTCACCTTTCCCAATCACGTAAAGGGCCTGTTTATTGAGTTTGTGGCAACAGACCCCTTCTATTACCCCCCAGCATCCATTCAACACACACACACTCACACTCACACTCACACATTTCTCTGCTAACAACCCCCCATATCTTCAGCAAGCCCCTGCCCAGTGCTGGGGGGGCCACGATGGGTCTAGACCCATCTTGGCAATTTCTTTCCACTCTGATGTCCAGATGTGGCCACGTGACCTAGTTCTGGCCAGTGAGATGTAAGGGGACATTCCCTCCAGGGGCTTCTAGGAAATCTGTTGTTTTCCAGCAAAAAGGTTGCAGCCTTGGCTGCCAACACCCTTCCCCCTTTTCTTTCCCTCTTCCTCTGGCCTCTGTCCTGGAGGTGCTTTCTGGAGACGCAACTGCCTCTGCAGCCACGAGTGGCCAAGGCAACGGGCTGCAAGGGCAGAGCCAAAAGAGTAACATGGGTCTCTGAGCCCCTGCAGCAGCCCATGACTAACCCACTCGGACCTCTTGATATACAGGACTATTCCATTAATCAGGCTAAGAAGAAATGCACTAGCACGCCACAAAAAGACATGCGTGTTGCTTATTACTGAGTGAAAGAAGTCAATCTGAAAAGTCTGCACACTGCACCATTCCAACTCATGACGTGCTGGAAAACGCCAAACTATGAAGAGAGTAAAGAGATTAGTCTCCAGGGTCTAGGGGGAGGGAGGCATGAAGAGGCGGAACACACAGGATTTTTAGGTACTGAAAATTCTATTCTATATGATTCTCTTTTTCTTATCAGAGTACAATTGCTTTACAATGTTGTGTTAGTTTCTGCTGTACATTGGAGTGAATCAGCTATATATATATCTATATCCCCTCCCTCTTGGATGGACCTCCCTCCCACTCCCCTCATCCTACCCATCTAGGTCATCACAGAGCACCGAGCTGAGCTCCCTGTGCTATATAGCAGGTTCCCACTAGCTAGCTATTTCACACATGGTAGTGTATTTATGTCAAACCTAGTCTCCCAATTCGTCCCACCCTCCCCTTCCCCGCCCTCCACATGTCTGTTCTCTACGTCTATGTCTCTATTCCTGCTCTGCAAATAAGTTCAACTGTTCATTTTTCTTGATTCCACATACATGCGTTAATATACGATATTTAGTTTTTTCTTTCTGACTTACTTCACTCTGTCTGACAGACTCTAGGTCCATCCACATCTCTAAAAATGACCCAGTTTCGTTCCTTTTTATGGCTGAGTAATATTCCATTGTATATATGTACCACATCTTCTTTATCCATTCATCTGTCGTTGGACATTTAGGTTTTCTCCATGTCCTGGCAATTATAAATAGTGCCACAATGAACATTGGGGTAAATGTGTCATTTTGAATTATGGTTTTCTCAGGGTATATGCCCAGTAGTGGGATTGCTGGGTCGTATGGTAGTTCTGTTTTTAGTTTTTTAAGGAACCTCCTCCATACTGTTTTCCATAGTGGCTGTATTAATTTACATTCCCACCAACAGTGCAAGAGGGTTCCCTTTTCTCCACACCCTCTCCAGCATTTACTGTTTGTAGATTTTTTGATGATGGCCATTCTGACTGGTATGAGGTGTTACTTCATTGTAGTTTTGATTTGCAGTTCTCTAATAATTAGTGATATTGAGCATCTTTTTATGTGCCTCTTGGCCATCTGTACGTCTTCTTTGGTGAAATGTCTATTTAGGTCTTCTGCCCATTTTTTAATTGGGTTGTTTGTTTTTTTGATATTGACCTCCATGAGCTGTTTATATATTTGGAGATTAATTCTTCGTCCATTGCTTTGTTTGCAAATATTTTCTCTCATTCTGAGGGTTGTCTTTTAGTGTTGTGTATGGTTTCCTTTGCTGTGCAAAAGCTTTTAAGTTTCATTAGGTCCCATTTGTTTATTTTTGTTTTTATTTCCATTTCTCTAGGAGGTGGGTCAAAAAAGATCTTGCTGTGGTTTATGTCAAAGAGTGTTTTTCCTATGTTTTCCTCCAAGAGTTTTATAGTGTCCAGCCTTACATTTAGGTCTTTAATCCATTTTGAGTTTATTTTTGTGTATGGTGTTAGGTAGTGTTCTAATTTCATTCTTTTACTGAAGGATGTAAAATGCAGCTGTCCAGTTTTCCCAGCACCACTTATTGAAGAGGCTATCTTTTCATCATTGTATATTCTTGCCTCCTTTGTCATAAGTTAGGTGACCATATGTGCGTGGGTTTATCTCTGGGCTTTCTATCCTGTTCCATTGATCTATATTTCTGTTTTTGTGCCAGTAACCTACTATCTTGATTACTGTAGCTCTGTAGTATAGTTTGAAGTCAGGGAGCCTGATTCCTCCAGCTCCGTTTTTCTTTCTCAAGATTGCTTTGGCTATTTGCAGTCTTTTGTGTTTCCATACAAATTGTGAAATTTTTTGTTCTAATTCTGTGAAGAATGCCAGTGGTAGTTTGATAGGGATAGCATTGAATCTGTAGATTGCTGTGGGTAGTATAGTCATTTTCACAATATTGTGTCTTCCAATCCACGAACATGGTATATTTCTCCATCTGTTTATGTCATCTTTGATTTCTTTCATCAGTGTTTTATAGTTTTCTGAGTACAAGTCTTTTGCCTCCTTAGGATTTATTCCTGGGTATTTTATTCTTTTTGTTGCAATGTTAAATGGGATTTCTTCCTTAATTTCTCTTTCTGATTTTTCCTCCCTCCCTCCCATGGTCCTAGGACCCACATGGCCCGGAGGGGGCCTCAGAGGGCAGAGGACCCGGCCCGGGAGCCCAGCAGGCTTCCCGGAGCCCGACTGGGCAGGGATAATGCTAGGCGCACTCCCCACCTCCAATCCTTCAAGCCCCCGAGCATCCCTCCAAGAGTGGGAACCCCTCCCTTCTCCCAGCTACCCATCAGGGGTGCTGGTCCTGTCCAGCCTCCACTTCTTGTCCCCCCTCCCTCCCCCCCCATGTCCTACCCAGTTGCTCTGGGGTTCCTCCCGTCTCCTTGGGCGTTGAGGTCCCCCACCAGCATCCAGCAGGTGCCCTAGGTGAGGGGAGACACAAATTCCGCATCCTCCCATGTCCCATCTTGACTCTGCCCCTCTATATGATTCTACAGTGGTGGATACATGTCACTGTACATTTGTCCGAACCCACGGAATGTACAGCACCCAGAGTGAACCCTAATGTAAACTATGGAGTCTGGGCGATGATGCCATGTCAATGCAGGTTCATCAATTGTAAAACGTCCCCCTCTGCTGGTGGGTGGTGATAGTGTAGGAGGCTGCATGTGTGGGAGCAGGGGGTAGATGGAAGACCTCTGTACCTTGTGCTCAATTTTACTGAGAACCTAAATTTGCTCAAAAAATAAAGCTCTATTTATTGAAAATAAATGTTTATGACTATTCAGCCCTGTTTGCTTCCACCTCTGCCATCAGGTGTTCTGATACGAGCAGCCAGATGTGCTTCCATCTGACACGAGCTGCAACCTGCCTTCTCTCCACCCTGGTGTGAATTCACAGAACCCACGAATCCCCTCCCCAGGCAGAAGGGCTGGGAAACAACCCGCCTGAGTCCATCGGCACCCTGTCTCCCTTGGGCAACCCCCTCATCTTGGTGGCCAGGGATGGCCCTGGGTTTTGTGGACAAGAGCTGGGATCCAGGTTGGAGCAGACCCAAGAAACCAGACAGCTCCCAGACCACAGCCTCAGGTCTTGTGACCACGTGAGTCCAAGGTGACCCAGGACTCCCTTCGCAGGAAGATCTGAACTCTTGGGTTGTTCCATGCTGGCCTTAGTTCTGTGATGGATAGATTAGCTCGCTGGGCCACAGGTTCCCAAAGGGCAGGCCCAGGACTGGGCCGGGCACCACATCAGTGTCTGTTAAACAATATCAAGCCCCTATTCAAATTCTGCCGTGGCCTCAGACAAAGAAGAGAGCTCCCACACCGTTGTGAGGCAATTATACTCCAATAAAGATGTGGGAAAAAAAAAAAAGAAAGCGCTTCCTACACAAAGTGAATATCTAAATGTTTTGAGGACCTTATTTCTTATTTTCATTCATTTTACATATTAATGTTATAAATAATATAATATTCATTTGATAAAAGATTGCTACCAACCTTGAAAAAAAAAAAAAGAGCGCTCCCAGCAGGCCAAATGGAAGCCACCAGAGAGAACACGGAAACTGTCACCTTCCATGTCACCGTGGATCCGGCCTCTTGAGTCTGCAGCCACTCCAAAGAAAACCCACATTCATGGCTCGAAAGCAGGGCCCTGTGTGGGGTGCAGAGCTACCTGGAAGGAAGTCCAGCAGACACAGACAATTTATGGTTCCCGAGGGGGCAGCTGGAAGCCAGCCTCTTCAGAGGTGGCCGCGGGAGCATGTGGAGTCACATATGGAAACAATCTCGGCTTGCGGGGGTGAAGCTGGCCTCTGGAGATGTGGCGGGGCGGGTCGCGCAATTAACCCAAGAGGAAGCCTCGTTAACGGGCCAGCAAAACAGCACACGCAGCCCCGAGGTCCAGGAAGGAAGAAAACACCTGGCGTTCCACCAACTCCTAGGTCAGAAGTCTCAAAAAGGGACAGTGCAGGAATCCACGCACTTTGAGTTTTGATAAACGTCACCATCTGAGACCCATGCAGACCAGCATCGAGGGGGATGTGACGGGGCTCAGTTTGGAACAGGCGACGGCGGACCAGGACATTGTGTTCTGGGAGACCCCTCGGCTGTCCCATTCACTAGTGACCGTTGCCCCTCAGAAGAAACTGAGGCAGCAACTGAAACATCCAAAATAACTCATTCTTGAGTTCCTCAGCCAACAGGCTCCCTCACAGATCAATATCTCCTCGGGAACAAAAATTCCTGAATCTTAAGAATATTAATGTCTCCAGGGCTGGATGTTCCAGCACTGCTGATAAAGAAGA
>NW_006798409.1:980235-1023265 GCF_000442215.2 Lipotes vexillifer | reverse complement strand
TCATAAATAAGAGCGTCTTCCAGGAAAGGATCACTTTTTCATCTTTGGTAATAATGAGCTAGAGTCGCATAAAAATTTCAAGAGAAATGTCCCTAAAAATATTTTTTTAAACAGTCAATAGACATTTTTATAAAGGTCCAATGCCTACAGATTTGGGGGGCATGTTTTTGATTGCTTCCGGCTCTTCGAAGAAAGAAGAACAAAGAGTATTACTGATACATAGACCTATTTAAAAAGAGCAGGTGACCAGCTCCAGATTCAGCAGCCGAAATGAAGAATCTTTGTGGGGCAATACTGCCCCCTGGTGACCAACTTTCACTTAACTATTTCAGGACGTTAACCTCTGGAAACCGACACAGGTGCCTGATTTGTACAATCTGCAGGAATATATTTTCACCCCCGGTTAACGCTCCTGTACTCCTGAAGGAGGCGGGCAGATACAGCACCACCTCTAAGTAAGGAGAAATTTGATTTAACAACGTCAGCAAAGAGTCACAATGGCGTTCCCAGGACAACTTTAGAAAATGTGGACTGCTGACATGGTGAAGGAGGCCTCACCTCCATCCCAGCTGTTTTTTGTTTGTTTGTTTGTTTTTTAACATTCCCCACAAATAAGGGAGCTGCAAATGCCTGAGGGATTTAAAGTGTAAATTCCTTCCAGTCCACATAACTTACCTGCTGGATTGTTTGCTGTAAGGCGGGACTGCTGTTCAAAACATTTCCAGCGATTTTTAAGACTGTGTAAAGAGCATTCACTGTGGTCATTTTGTTTGTTTGTTGTTTTTTTGTATGTTTTTAACTTTTTATTTTATATTGGAGTATCGTTGATTAACAATGCTGCGTTAGTTTCAGGTGTACAGCAAAGTGATTCAGTTATACATATACATGTATCTGTTCTTTTTCAAATTCTTTTCCCATTTAGGTTATTACATACTATTGAGCAGAGTTCCCTGTGCTAGGTCCTTTTGGGTTATCCATTTTAAATATAGCAGCCTGTACATGTCAACCCCAAACTCCCTAACTGTGGTCATTTTTACCCTGTGAATAATGGGTAGTCACCCCTATGGCACTTAATCCTCATCTTCACCAAATATTTACCCTATTCACCAGGGACTTAACTGAGCGTCTACTCTATGCCAGTGTCGCGGGGACGCCATGCTCAGCTGAGTCCGCCCACCAGCAGAAGCTGCAGCACAGGGAGCTTATGAGAGAGGTAGGATCACAGCCCCGCCCCTCCCCAGCCCCCGACCCCTGAACCCAGAGTCTGAATCTGCATTTCGACAAGATCCCCACATGGTTGAAGTTGAGCGTTTGGGATGCTCTGCGGAGGGGGGTGGGGGGTTCCCAGGTGTGAACAAGCTTCAGAATCATCCGGAAGGTGTGTTAAAACACAGGCTGCTGGGCCCGACCCCGGGGTGCCTCACTCAGTGGGTCTGAGGCGAGCCTGAGAATTTCCAGGTCTGACAAGTTCCTGGGTGATGCTGGTGATGGTGGCCTGAAGACCACGCTGGTCCTCCAACCCGGCTGCCTGTTGGCATCTTCTGGGAGTCGTAAAAAAATAACGATGCCTGGGTCTCACCTCCAGAAACGAATGTAAAGAGTGTGGTGTGTGGCTTGGGCATCAAGCACTTGAAAAGCTCCCTGGGTGATTCTAAAGGCAGCAAAGTTTGGGAACCCCTGTTCTTTGTTTTGTTGTCTCTTAACCATTTTCTTATTGTAGTACAGTTAATGTACAACGTTGTGTCCCTTTCAGGTGTACAGCAAAGACATTCAGTTATATGTATATGTATATGTGTATACAGGTATTGTATATATGTATTTTTTCAGATTCTTTTCCCTTATAGGTTATTACAAGATATTGAATGTAGTTCCCTGTGCTACAGAGTAGGCACTTGTTGTTTATTTTATATACAGTAGTGTGTATTTGTTAATCCCAAACTCCTAATTTATCTCCCTACCCCCTTTCCCCTTTGGGAACCATCAGTTTGTTTTCTATGTCTGTGACTCTATTTCTGTTTTGTAAATGAGTTCATTTGTATCATTTTTTTTAGATTCCACATGTAAGTGATATCGTATGACATTTGTCTTTCTCTGTCTAACTTACTTCACTTAGTATGATCATCTCTAGGTCCATCCGTGTTGCTGCAAATGGCATTATTTCGTTCTTTTTTATGGCTGAGTAATATTCTGTTGTATATATGTACCACATCTACTCTATCCATTCATCTGTCGATGGACATTTAGGTTGCTTCCATGTCTTGGCTACTGTGAATAGGGCTGCCGTGGGGAACCACTGTCCTAAGGGATAAAAGCGGAGAAATTAGAAATCCTTTATCACCAAGTTTCACTGTGCTCCATGATTTTTTGATGAAAATATTTCGATGGCTTGGCAAGGGCCCTCCAGGAACCTACACGTACCTGTTTGAGCGGTAACACGGGACAAAGCATAGTGTTAGCAATAAAGGGCCGTGTGCGGTGTTCACCATAATTTCCCACTATTCTCAGTTACATGTGTGTGAACTGCTATGTTTCATGCACTGCATGCCATGGTCCTCACCTTTTTAAGGTGGCAGGTGAAGGACAGGCAGAAGGTTTTACTGGTGTGTCCCTGGATCATCACCTGGATCAATGCAGCCTCTTTTCTGGAACCATAGAATGATGGGCAAGGTTTGTCTTCCTGACTGAGAACCCTGCAACAAAGTAATAGATATGACCAACCCTATGTCACAGAAGAAGAGGTGCAGGAAGAGTAACTGTCCAACATCACTTAAAGTAGCACAATTAGCCTGCAGGGCTGATGGGTGGGCATAAAGCTACTGGGCTGAGGACAGAACACTGTGGAAAGGCTTTGAGCTAGAAATCAGAGGGCCTGGCTCTGTGAGCTCTTGGGCAATGTAGACCAAGCCCCTTGGTCTCCCCAAACTTCTATTTAATTACTCATAAAATAGTGTTAAGAACTTGTCGCCTAGCTCCCTAGGCTGATGCGGAGAGCACGTGGAAAATGTCTGTGGAAACATTTCATAATTGAGAGAGCATCAATAAAGTGTTTTCTGACTACACAGAGGCAATTAAGTTAAAATAAACACACAGCACATGAAACATAGCTGTGGCATACATTTTAACTAAAAATAGTAGGAAATTATATACCGCGTATTTCCTTAACAATCACTTTTCCCTTACAGTTTAGAAGGTCTTTGGGGGAAATTGTTCAATGGCAATGAGTTTCCAGAAGGTTGTCCAGGATAGTTTGCTTCATTAATTTCTTCATTCAACAAGATTTTATTGAATGGCATCTGTGTGCCAAGTGAAGTGATGTGTCCTTTATTCCTTGTAAATATCTTTATGACAATAACATTCAAAATATTTATGGGGAAATAACATACAGAAAGTCCTGTGTAAAACAAGATACAGTTATTTTCCTCCTTCCAAGAAACCATTCAAATGAAAGCAAAGGATATTTAAAAGCAATAAGCCCATAAAAGCATTAAGCATTAAGCTGAGACCCCTCCTGGTAGAAATGAAGAAGACGAATGGTTTTCCCTCCCAGTAAATCCTCGTGAAAGGGAATTTATAGGAATATAGTTCATATAGAAGGCGTGTGATTTCAGATAAGAGGTCTAAAGAATGCAACAGGACTGGAGGACAAAGAAAGTGTTAAATGAGTGGAGAGATTTCAGTGACCATCAGTTATATAAATTGGTAGTAATAATAACAACTGGGTTTTTATAATTTGTACAGGTAGACCTAAAACCCCATTTGATAGTCACATAAGCCAGGAGCATGAATAGGCTAAATGTTTCCTAAGATCTGTGTATTATCTAGGAGAAGAGTAAAGGTTTCCATAAATTTTAAACAATAACTTAATTTCTTATGTTGTAATTTCTAAAGTAACCACTAAAAGAATAAAAACACACAGTATAATTTACAAACCAGTGAATGGGGAAAAAAATGGAACGATATAAGAACTCATTAGATCCCAAAAAATGCAAAAAAAAAAAAAAGAGAGAGAGAGAGAGAGAACACGGACAACACAAAATAAGATGGCAGAAATAATCCAAATATAACAATTACATTAAGTGTAAATGCAGTAAATGTCTCACTTAAAAGGCCGTCCATTTTTTTAATCCAATTTACAAGAGATGCAGGGAAATATATATTTATATACAAACACTAAGCAAATACTAACCAAAAGAGAGTGAATGCCACTAATTAATACCAGATGAAATAATACAATTCAGCCTTGAAATAGAAGGGAATTTTGCCTTTTGCAAAAGTATGAATGGACCTTGAGGGCATTATGCTAAGTGAAATAAGTCAGAAAGAAAAAGACAAATGCTGAATGTTCTCACTTTTATGTGGTATCAGAAAAGCCAAACTCAGAGAAATAGTGAGTAAAACAGTGATCGCCAGGGGCTGAGGTTGGGAGAAATAGGAAATGTTGGTCAAAGAGTACAAAATCCCAACTTTAAGATACCTACATTCTGGGATCAAATTTACACACGGTGACTCTAATGAACAATACTGTATGATATACTTGAAAGTTGCTAAGAGAGCAGATTGTAAATATTCTCACTACACACACACACACACACACACACACAAAGTGTAACAAGTGAGGGGATAGATGGGTTGACTAACCATTTTTGTGGTAATTATTTGCAATATATACATGCAGAAATCATCATATTGTACACCTTGAACTTACATGTGTTGTATGTCAACGGTATCTCGGTACAGCTGGAGGAAAATAAAAATATAAATAAATAAAAGTAGTGGGTGAGGGACTTCCCTGGTGGCGCAGTGGTTAAGAATGCCAATGCAGGGGACAGGAGTTTGAGCCCTGGTCCGGGAAGATCCCATATGCCGCGGAACAACTAAGCCCGTGCACCACAACTACTGAGCCTGCACTCTAGAGCCCGTGAGCCACAACTACTGAGTCCATGTGCCACAACTGCTGAGCCCGCGTGCCACAACTACTGAGCCTACATGCCACAACTACTGAGCCCGCGTGCCACAACTACTGAAGCCCGCGTGCCTAGAGCCCATGCTCCACAACAAGAGAAGCCACCGCAATGAGAAGCCCGCGCACCACAATGAAGAGTAGCCCCCACTCGCCACAACTAGAGAAAGCCCGCGGGAAGCAACAAAGACCCAATGCAGCCAAAATTTAAATAAATAAATAAAGGTAGTAGGTGAAAGTTTAAAAATATGTATCAGATAAAATATAATTTTAGTCAAAGGCATTTTTAGAGACAGATAAGATTGCTAGTGGAATGCCATTTTGGGGCAACGTTCCTGTATTTGACCTGGGTGTTCACAAGAATGTGTCCACTTGTGGCCGTAGGTTTATGATCTGTGCACTTTCTATACAGGGGAAGGGGGTGCTGCTCTGGCCACTCCGGCCTCAAGTCTCGTTCCCTCCCCAGTGTGGCTAAAAGAGGACTTTCACAAGTCAGACTTGCACTTCGTGAAAAGACAGCATCTGTTCTGTGTCTAAGGTTTGGGATCCTAGAATCTCCCCCATGTGTCCCTGAAATGCCTTGTATTACCGCTTATTTGGCTTTGCCTAATTAAGACTGCATTTGTGTGCCAATTGCATATGATAATTAAGGGCATAAACCGCCCCCCCCCAAAAAAAGCACTAAAAGTGAAAAATAGTCTTCTCTTATAAAGTTAGATTTTAAATCCCTATTTATATAAAAATCTTTTTAAAGAGATATACATGCAGAAAACATTCTAACCCACTGAATTTATAAGGTGATTGAAAAGTACATAATTTGTTGACTGGAGGGCCGCATGCCTTGGTTCTCTTCTCGTTTCATGAGCAGGAAAAGTGAAGTCAGAAAATCCAGGGCCTGAGCTCTCCTTGCAAGTCCTCCTCCCCCCCTTGAGGACATCAGGGCCTCATGGGTGAGCCCCCTCTACCGAGCCCCACCATCTGTGGGCAGCGCTGCAGGTGCCCCAGCGGGCATGGTCCTTCCTCTACAGGAACTGCAATACCAATATGCTTAATCAACACCATTATCAATTGTGCTATAGGTGGCTGTCTCTAGGTACCTGCCTGGAGATGCGGGAAGATGCTCAGACATCACGACAAGGACCCTCGGGAAAGCAACATGCACACTTCAGAGCCGGCTGGTTTCAACCAGCTAGGAGGGAGACCAGGGGTCTTTGGGATACCCTGATGGAGGGAAGGGGAGCCCAGAGAGCTAGTGCAGTCATTCTCTTCCTCCCCTGTGTTCTACCAGAGCCCAGGTTTCCAAGAAAGCAGAAAGATACCACAGAAAAAGCCTTTGCGCAGGACTAACTAAACCCAAGTTTACATCCTGACTCCGTCACTTGCTAGTTGGTGATGGACAAGTTACTTCTCTGATCTACAGTTTTCTCAATCATAAAAATGAAGAAACACTTACCTTAGAGAATTGTTACAAGCGTTAAATACATCTGGAATACGAGGAGCTGGGCTCATCGTAGACTCTCAGCTAAAGCAGGTCTTTCTGCTATTGGTTGATGACAAAGGGCCAGCAGACAGACAACCAACCAGCTTTCCTGAGGGTCCCAACACCCCTTTGGGGATCTTTCCAGACTGAAGACCACTCCCCTCCAAACCCATTCCACGTCCCCAGAGCGATCCCCGCCAGCCTGGCCGCTCTCTACCCTAAAGGTAATAGAACTTTCTGCAATCCCGGAAATGTTCTATATTTCCACCGCGCAGTAACCCCATGAGGCCACTGAACATGGGCAATGTGACCAGAGCAGCTGAGGAACTGAACTTCTCCTTCCCTTCATTTCACTGGAAAGAGCCACATGTGACCAGTGGCTTCTGTTCGGGTCCGCTGAATCTTCACGAGCTCCGCTAGCCCCACGTGGTAGCTGGAAGGGTCAGACGAATTCCAAGCAAGGGTAGCCCCGCGTTAATTAAGCAGCTCATCCAGGGTGACGTCTGCACGAAATGCTGGATTCCATGGCTGCGAGTACAGACTTCGGATAAATATTTAGTTTTACACTTTCATAAAGCAAGCCATCCTGATTGGACATAAAGCCAAACCCTAGCAGAGCCCAATTTTGATTCGTTGGGTAATTACACCTAAAACATTTTTGTTTCTATCTCCATTGTTTCATACCCCACGTGTGCAACACGCACACACACACACACATACAGGCGCACACAGGCGCCCGGAACCTCACACGCTTAGCGCTTGGATGTCCCAGCATCCTCCGTCTGCTCTTCAGCTGGTGGCCAAGGCTGCTAAGCGGGCGGGAGCTGGGGTTCTGCGAGCTCGAACCCCGCTCGCCGTTAAAAGCTGGGGAGAGTGCGTTTGTCCTGCTTCCTTCCTCAACCCCAGGACCTGCAGGGTCTCCCAGGACTGGCCTGGGCCAGGATGTACTTCTCTGCGACCAGAGTAATTACAAGATTTCGTTTGCTTTAAAATAAACTGGTTGCCAGCCGCAAAGCAAAGCCTCCACTGTGAGCGAGTGGTCTATCATCTGGCAACTCTGTGAACTGAGCACGCGCGGGCGCTGTCCTGCGTCGTGGGGTCTGGAGGTGGGCAGTGCAGACTGGGTCTCTACCTTCATGAACCCTCAGGAGGGCCAGGGGGCAACAAACAAGTAATAAATTCCGGGCAGTGATTGGAGTCATCCTGAAAAGTAAAGAGGGGTGGTGTGATAGAGAACGACTGGGTAGGGAGGGGTCTCAGGCTCTTCCAGCCGCCACAACACAATGCCTCAGGCTGGGAGGCTTAAAGGACAGGCGTTTGTCTTCTCACAGTTCTGCAGGCTGGAAGCCCAAGGTCAAGGTGTCAGCGGGGGTGGTTTCTCCTCGGCGTGTACACGGCTGTCTTCTCCCTGTGTTCTCACGTGACCTTCCCTCTGCACGTGTCCGTGTCCTAATCCTCTCTTCTCCTAAGGACACCAGTCAAGTTGGATTAGGGCCCATCCACAGGATCTCATTTTAACCTCATCATCTCTTTACAGACCCGTGTCTCCAAATAGAGTTACATTTGTAGGTACACATGAATTTGGCAGGGTGTAGGGGGCCCAGAATTTCAGCCTACAGCAGGGTTTTAGATAGATGTTATTTTAGGTAGTGTGGGAGGGGAAGGGGGAATCAGTGGACCTAGGGGTAGAAGAGGCCAGGCTGACTTCTGAACTTCACCTCTGGGCGGTAACGGATGAAGAGAGCTGTGGTGATCAGCCTGGTCCCTGAGGTCAATTTCCTCCATCATCCCTGTGCCCGGAGGGAGATGGTGAATCGCGTCTCCCACTGTGGAGGCCAGAGGCTGCCTGCACAGAAAGGGCTGGAGGGCGGAGGTCACAGAAAAGGCACACATACCAAATTGCCCTGGGCTGAGGTCTTGGAAACCATCCCGCTTCTTTGTTGCTTAAAGTCTAAAGAAAAATAACTGGCCCCCAGCAGTGCTTTGCTTTGGTTAAGTTTCCCTAGAAAATGCATGCATTTTAGTACCCTTCACTAAAAGCTGAAGGGAGGGAACTTCCAGACACACCAGAGAAAGACCTCGAATGTCGCTGCAAGGATCAGGGGAGCACTGAGGGGGCACACGGAGAGAGGGTCTCCAAGGTGCCAGAACCGCGTGCTGAATGGACACCACAGGGTGGAGCCCAACGGTGCCCACAGGGCCCCCTCAGAACTGCAGCCCAGAGGGAATTCCCCCAACCAAGAGAAAAGGGAGAATCACTCCCAGTGCTTTTGCCATTTGGGGAAGAGGTATATGTTCATTTTGCTGGTTGGAGAGGATGACAGGCAATCAGAGTGGGGCTTCCCAAGCCCTGGGGGCACCTAAAGCTGAAATACCATCCACACATCCCCACTGCGGGGTGTGGCCGGAGCCACAACGCTGTTCACAATCACCACCTGCAGTGGTAACGGCAGTACTAAGTTCAGGGTGATTTGTAGAGCAAAATCTAATGTAGTCATAAAAAAATCCCTGCACAATCCTCCAAGTTTGCTCTTCATGCAGCTTGCAGCTGAAAGGAAAGGACTCTGAGGGTCTAGAGGAAGGAGGAGCTACAAGATGGAAGAAGCTGGTCCCTGAGTCACCAGGTGAAACAGAGTCTTCCCTCCCCTCCCCCAGTTCACACAGGACTGTAACATGAGCAAGAAATGAGGGCTTCCCTGGTGGCGCAGTGGTTGAGAGTCTGCCTGCCAATGCAGGGGACGTGGGTTCGAGCCCTGGTCCGGGAAGATCCCACATGCCACAGAGCAACTAGGCCCGTGAGCCACAACTACTGAGCCTGCGTGTCTGGAGCCTGTGCTCTGCAACAAGAGGCCATGACAGTGAGAGGCCCACGCACCGCGATGGAGAGTGGCCCCCACTTCCGCGACTAGAGAAAGCCCTCACACACAGAAACGAAGACCCAACACAGCCAAAAATAAATTAATTAATTAATTAAAAAAGAAAAAAATGAAATGAACATGTCTTCTGTCAAGGCCCCCAGGTAAGATGGCGATAGAGTACCCAGGATCTTTCAGACCATGAACATGGTATATCCCTCTATTTTATTTAGGTCTTTAATTTCTTTCATTAATGTGTTTTAAATTTCAGAGCAGGTTGTTTGTAATATTTTCTTGTTAACCATTTAATGTTTTTATGATCTGTAGTGATGTTTCCTCTTTCATTCCTAATTGGTAATTTGTGTCTTCTCTCAATCCAGATAAAGGTTTGTCAATTTTATTGATCTTTGCAAAGAACCCGCATTTGGTTTTTTTGGTTTTTTCTATTGTTTTTCCATGTTGTATTTTACTGATTTCCCTACTGATCTTTATTATTGTCTTCCTTCTACTTACTCAGTATTTAATTTTCTCTTCATTTTTAGCTTCCTAAGTTGGAAGCATAGTTCACTGATTTTAGAACTGTCTTCTTTTATAACATAAGCTTTTAAAGCTATAAATTTTCCATATAACCACTGCTTTGGCTACATCCCACAAATTTGAATATGCTGTGTTCTCTGTTTCATTGTTTGATGCATTTTCTAATTTTCCTTGTGATCTCTTCTTTGACTCGTAAGTTAGTTAGAAGTGAGTTTAGTTTCCCCATATATTAGGATTTCTCAAATTTTGTCTGTTGTAGATTCCTAAAGTTATTTCCATTGTCATCAAAGAGCATGCTATATATGATAGTAATCTTTTTAAATGTACAGACATTTAAAATGTTTTATCATCCAGAATAGAGTTTATTTTGTAAACACTCCATGTACATTTGAAAACAAAAGGTATTCTGCTGTTGTTGGGTGAAGTGTTCTATAGATGTCAGTTTGGTCAGTTTGTTTGATAGTGCTGTTCTTAATTTTCTGTTCTTACTGTTCTACTTGTTCTATCACTTACTGAGAGAAGAGTATTGATATCTTCAGCTATAATTATTGGTATTTCTATTTTGTCTTTCAATTCTGCCAGTTTTTACTTTATGAATTTTGGAGCTCTCTTTTAGGTACAAATAAATTAATAATATTTCATTTCTTTCTCTTGTATTGACACTTTTATCATTATAAAATACTCTATCTCTAGTAATATTTATTTTCTTAAAGTCTATTTTGTCTGACATTAATAAAAAATCATTCATCTCCCTTCTGATTATTGTTTATGTATTTGCCTCTTATATATTATTCATCCATTTACTTTAACTTCTTTATGTCTTTGAACTTAAAGTGATCTCTTATAGGCAACATCTCTCTCTTTTTTCCAGTCTGACAGTTTCTGTCTTTTGATTGGAATTTTTAGTTCATTCCCATGGTTATAAGTCTGCCTTGAGCTATTTTTTTCTTATTTGTCTCATCTTTCTCTCTCTCTTTTTAATCCCTGTTACTCCTGCACTTTTATGTTAAACAAATATGTTTTAGTATTTCATTTTAATTCTTGTATTAATTTTTAAAATTTTTTTAAGATTTTATTTTGTTTTAGCTGCATTGGTTCTTCATTGTGGCATGGGCTTTCTCTAGTTGCAACAAGCGGGGGCTACTCTTCATTACGGTGCACAGGTTTCTCATTGTGGTGGCTTCTCTTGTTGCGGAGCATAGGCTCTAGGCGTATGGGCTCAGTAGTTGTGGCTCGTGGGCTCTAGAGCGCAGGCTAAGTAGTTGTGGTGCAAGGGCTTAGCTGCTCCATGGCATGTGGGATCTTCCCAGACCAGGGATCGAACCCGTGTCCCCTGCATTGACAGGCGGATTCCCAACGACTGCACCACAAGGGAAGTCCCTGTATTGACTTTTTAGCTATATTTCTTTGCATTAATTTTAGTGCTTTACCTAAGTATTACAATATACATCTTTTATTTATCACCATCTATTTCAAGTTAATACTGACTAACTTCAAATAAAATGTAGGAACTTTGCATTTACATAACTCCATTCCCTTTTGTGCTATTTTTTGTGCTATTGCAGTCATATATATATATAATCTTTATATGTTAAAGCCCAACCATGTAGTATTATATTTTTTGCTACCAATAGTCATATGTCTTTTTTAAAAAAGTAATAGAAGAAAAAAATATATTACTTCCATTTGGGGTATTCTTTAGTCCTTCTTGAATCTAAGTTACTATACAAGTTACCATCTGATGTCACCTCTCTTTAGCAGTTCTTTTAGCACAGGTTTGCCAGCAACAAATTCTCTCAGTTTTATTTTCTCTCTCTTTTTTTAACCTAGAGATGGTTTTATGTTTTGTCTTCAGTTTTGAGAGACGGTTTTGTTGGTTATAGCTTTTTATTTTCTTTTATCATGTCACTAAACAGAATAGGCAATCACTAAAAAAGAATAGGAAGCCACTGTTCTTTCACAGAAAATGCAGCAAATTCACAAAGTATTTTAGGTTTCCAATGTCCTTTGGCTTCTGTCATTTCTATGAAAAGTCAACAGTAAATTATATTGTTGTTTCCTGTGTAGAAAGAAACATTTTTTTTGCTCTCTTAAAAATGACTTCTTGGAACTTCCCTGGCAGTCCAGTGGTTAAGACACCATGCTTCCACTGCAGGGTTTTGATCCCTGGTCGGGGAACTAAGATCCCACATGCCACAGGGCATGGCCAAAAAATAGAAAAAAATGATTTCTTTACTTCTGGCTTTTGGCAGTTTGATCATGAGGTGTTTTCTTTTTGTTCTTTGGATTAAATTATTTCTATATCTTTCTTCTCACATCCCAAATAAACTCATGCCATGAATTTTTTATTTCAGTTAGTACAGTTTTAAGCTCTAGAATTTCCATTTGCTTCTTTTTTCCATTTCTCTGTTGAGATTCTTTGTTTATTCGTTGTTGGCATAGTTTCCTCGAATATTTTGAATATATATTTTTTTAACATCTTTATTGGAGTACAATTGCTTTACAATGGTGTGTTAGTTTCTGCTGTATAACAAAGTGAATCAGCTATACATATACATATATCCCCATATCTCCTCCTGCTTGTGTCTCCCTCCCACCCTCCCTATCCCACCCCTCTAGGTGGTCAGAAAGCACCAAGCTGATCTCCCTGTGCTATGCGGCTGCTTCCCACTAGCTAGCTATTTTACTGCTTTGAAGACTTCGTCTGCTAGGTGTAAGTCTGAGCTGACTCAGAGTCAGTTTCTATTGAATGATTTCCCTCCTTCCTTCCCTCCCTGGGTGTGGAAAATACTTTACGTTTTCTTTGCCTGTCTAATAATTCTTTATTTAAAACCAGACATTGTAGGCAATGTGTTGCAGCAATTCTGGATTCTGTTTTGCTCTTCTGGGGGCTCTTAGTTTTAGCACACAAGTAACTTGCCTGGATTCAACCTGAAAATCTATCTCACTTTCAATGGACAGCCACTGAAATCTCTGCTCATATTTTTTAAGGGTGGGGTCTGATTCTTAGGGGTTTCCCCTTCACCTGCATGGTTTTATAGTCAGGCAATGATTTAGGCAGAGATTATGCTCAGACACTTCAAGCCAGTAAGTCTTCTGCTCTCCGCTGCCTAAGCTATGTGTGGACTGAGGCATGTTCTCAAAAGTGCAGTAAAGTCACACATCTCCCAGGCTTTCGATTTTTGCTAGACCTCCTGTGGTTCCCGTGTGCCTGCACTGTCCAGCAGTCAACCAGCAATGTGTGGAGAGACTTCCGTCTGTGCTCTTCCTTGGCTCTCTCACTTCCAAAATCTCACCCTTAAATTTCTAGCTGCTCTGTCAACTCCCTGCATCAAATCTGTCAAGTCCAGCTGGTAAAGTTGTAAGTTTTCCTCACCCAAGTTGGGTGAGATGGAAATGCCTCCAGACTTGAAGGCCACAGACTCACCACTCTTACCCAATGTGGTAGCAATTTTCATGGGTAAATTCTTCTCAAGTTGTTGCCTATATTTTGTCACTTTCCAGTGACCTGAAATGATTGTCTTTAATAATTCTTTCAGTTTTGTACTTATTTTCTGCAGAGGGAAGTCACTTGATTTTCTTTCACCACCATTACCAGAAATAGCCCCTAGATTTTATCTTAAATGGAACAGGAAGTTACTGAAAGGACTCAAGCTACAAAGTGACATGAGTCAGCTTTGTATTCTTAAGTACGCACTCTGACCGTTGTGTGGGAAATCAATTGGTGGGAGAGAGTTCCAGTCAGGATGAGTTCCAGGGACAGGTCACAAGAAACACAATGCATTTAGCTAAAACAATGAAAGCGATTTGTTGTCACATAACTAAAAAGTCCAGAGGTATGACAGTGCAGCTGGGGCCAAATATTCATGATGTCTTCAGAAGCAGTTGTTTCTCTGGGATGCCCCTGGGTCTGTCTCAAGCCCTCATGGTAGTGAGGTGTGTGTCAGGAGCCTACAGGCCCATGTATCATCATTTATTTCCAAGCAGAGGGATCTTCTCTTTCTTCAACCATTGAGCAAGAACCCTGGGCTTCTCTCTGGTTGGGTCAATATGCTCGGTCTTAGACTAATCGCCATAACCCAAGAATTCAACGTGCAGATGGCTTTGATTGATCAGAATCAATCCCACCCAATTCCCACATAGCTGGGAGTTTCTGGATCCCATTAGTAAGGGTGGAGGGCTAAGTGGAGGCTGAGGAAGCTCTGGGGTACCAGAGTGGAGAAGCCCTGATTCCATTCTTCATTACCAGAGGTATTAGTCAGCTTGGGTGGCCATAAGAAAATACCACAGACTGGGGGCTTAAACAATGAAAAATTTATTTTCTCACACTTCTGGAAGCTGGAAGTCCAAGACCAAGACATCAGCAGGGTGAGTTTCTGGTGAAGCCTCTCTCCTTGGCTTGTAGACGGCCACCTTCTCCCTGTGTCCTCACACGGCCTTTCTCTGTGCACGTGCATAGAGAAGGAGAGAGCTCTGGTGTCTCTTCCTCTTCTTACGAGGACCCCAGGCTTTGTGGATCACAGCCCATCCTATGACCTCACTTAACCTTAATTATCCTTAGAAGCCCAGTCTTCAGATACAGTCACATTGGGGGTTGGGGCTTCAATGTACGAATTAGGGGGTGGGCTGGGGGGACACAATTCAGTCTAACATCAGACGAGGAGCAAAAGGCTTTGGGCCACCACTGCTCTTGCCAACACAGCTGCGGAAGATCAGCAATGAGAGCGCACTCCAGCCCAGAGGCTTTGCAGTGGACTCCCAGGCCGGCCTGGTAGGGAAAGGAGGAAGGGAGAGTCACAAAACCCAGCGATTCTAGTAAATATTCCACTCAGTTAAGACTGAAGACTTGGGAAAATAAATCTTTCTTTGGTAATGAAGGGATTAAGATAGTGGTTGTCGGCTGTGACGCAAATGCAGGGGCCGTATCCCAAGAACTGTACGTTCAAGCTCCAAACCACCCATAAGTCAGGGGGAGAAATGGTAAATGAAAATGAAAAACAAAACCTTATCTTAAAAAATAACTCATTTTTTAACCCACGTAAGAAGTTATAAATATAATTGGATTTACTCTCTTGCAATGCGTCACTGGTGTGGTAGCCTGAGGACTGCTCTCCACACCGTGGAAATGTGTATCCTCAGCAGCCTCCAGTCTCCCTCTCTGCACTTCCTTTCCATTTGTCCCCAAGTGCTGAGTACCAAATTCTCCTTCCCTGACTATCTATAACTCCTTTTGCAGGCCTGCCCTGCAGGGCAATTGTTCTCCCTCATTGCTATGGGCTAATTTTTGTGTCCCCCTCCCCCAAATTCACATATTGAAGCCCTAGTCCCCAGTGTGATGGTGTCTGAAAATGGGGCCTTTAAGAGGTAATTAGGGGACTTCCCTGGTGGTGCAGTTGTTAGGAGTCCTCCTGCCAATGCAGGGGACACGGGTTTGAGCCCTGGTCCAGGAAGACCCCACATGCCAGGGAGCAACTAAGCCCATGTGCCACAACTACTGAGCCTGCGCTCTAGAGCCTGAGAGCTGCAACTACTGAGCCCACGTGCCACAACTACTGAAGCCCATGCGCCTAGAGACCGCGCTCCGCAACAAGAGAAGCCACCGCAATGAGAAGCCCGCGCGCCACAACGAAGAGTAGCCTCGCTCGCTGCAACTACAGCAAGCTTGCGTGCAGCAACAAAGACCCAATGCAGCCAAAAATAAATAAATAAATAAATTTATTGTTTAAAAAAGAGGTAATTAGGTCATGAGAGTGGAGCCCTTGTGATAGGATTAGTGCACTTATAAGAAGACACACAAGAGAGCTTGCTTCCTCCCTCTCTCTCTCTCTCTCTCTCTCTCCCTCTCTCTCTGCCATATGAATATCCAAGGAGAAGACAGCTGTCTGCAAGCCAGAAAAAGAGTCTCATCATTAACCAAGCCAACTAGCATCTTGATCTCGGATTTCCCAGCCTCCAGAGCTTTAGGTAAATTTCTGATTTTTAAATCAGTCAGTCTGTGGTAATCTGTCGTGCAGCCTGAGCCAAGACACTCAACACAGTTCCTCCTGTCCCACACAGCCCCAGTCCTCAGGACACAGGACTGTCACCCTGCCAGCCATCCACCTAACAGGAGCCTCTTTGGCTGGAGACCTCTAAACCCAGTGGAGTCCGTTCATTATTCACGTTAGTAGTAAACTTGCCATAAACACTGGATCAGTGAGTGCCGAGCCATTGCCCTAGGGGAGATGTGAACACATTGATGGTATGTATATACCAATCTCACACAGATCACAATCTGTAATCTTAAAAACAACTCATCCAGGCAGATCCTATTTTCTTTATTTTACAAAAGAGAAAACAAAGGAGGCTCAGAAGTGTTGAGTGAGTTGCCTGAGGCCATCCCACTAATGGGTTCCAGAGTTGGGATTCAACCCCATCCAGCTGGCCCCAGAGCCAGAGCTTCTTACGCTGCACTGCACTGTCTGCTCCTGGCTCCATCCTCTGGTCATCTCTGTATGATGCCGAGGCAAGGAGGCAGAGCATCACTTGGTTCAACCTCAGCTGGAAACATGTGCGTCAGACAACTCAAATTTTTTGTTGCTCTGCGCGTGGCCACACAAAGGACCAAAAAAGTAATGGGAGTATTTGGGGCTTACAAATAAATTTTAGTGAATAGGCAATTTTGCAAATACGGAATCCACAAATAATGAGGATCGGCTGTACTTTTCTGCTACTGTAACATGTAACAGCCTAGACAAAAGTTAGCTTTGTGAGGAAAACGTCTGCATGTGGGGTTGTTCCTGTGTTTGCTTGTTCAGAACTGGGAATTTGGGGGTCAGATCCATGCATCCATCAGGTCAGTCCCTTAAGGGCCACAAACTCTGTGAGGACAGAAACTGTCTACCTTGCCCGTTGCTGCATCCCGAGCACCTGGAAGTAAGAACATGCTGAATGGTGGACAGAGGGAGATGAATGACAAGGTTTGGAATTAGTGCTTTAACTTGGGTCTTTACGAAGATTAAACAAGATTTGCTGGGCATGGGCTTCCCTGGTGGCACAGTGGTTAAGAATCCGCCTGCCAATGCAGGGGGACACGGGTTCGAGCCCTGGTCTGGGAAGATCCCACATGCCACGGAGGAACTAAACCCATGTGCCACAACTACTGAAGCCCGCGTGCCTAGAGCCCATGCTCCGCAGTGAGAGAAGCCACTGCAATAAGAAGGCTGAGCACTGCAACAAAGAGTAGCCAGCCCCCGCTCACCGCAACTAGAGAAAGCTCACGCGCAGCAACAAAGACCCAACGCAAACAAAATTAAAAAAAAAAAAAAGATTTGCTGGGCATCCTGAATACACACACTGAAATGAGATCCAAATCAGACATGTTTAAGAATGAAACAGAGTGGGTCTTTTTTTATAAGTCATTGGTTTGGGGTTTTTTCCCCCTAGTTATAAAAGTAATTCATGTTCAGTGTTGAAAAAAATTTAAGTATAAAACAAAAAACTACCAAATCCCCACCACCCAAAAACAGTTCTAAAATTTAAGCAAATATTCTCCTTTCTGCCCACAGTTTTTTGCAGTTTGACTCCGGTGTGTTTTCCTCGTAGATCCCTGCACCCCGGCCTCCCTCCAGCACCCCCTGCTTCGTGCCTCAGAGAATGGATGACATGGCAGAGCTCAGAGAACAGGAGTCAAGCTGTGGCATCTTGAGCTCTAAAATGTGAAGTCGGGCTTCCCTGGTGGTGCAGTGGTTGAGAGTCTGCCTGCCGATGCAGGGGACACGGGTTCGTGCCCCGGTCCAGGAAGATCCCTCATGCCGCGGAGCAGCTGGGCCCGTGAGCCATGGCCACTGAGCCTGCGCGTCCAGAGCCTGTGCTCCGCAACGGGAGAGGCCACGACAGTGAGAGGCCCGCGTACCGCAAAAAATAAATAAATAATAAATAAATAAAAATTTAAAAAGTAAAATGTGAGGTCTTGGGACTTCCCTGGCCGTACAGTGGTTAGGACTCGTTGCTCCCACTGCAGGGGGCACGGGTTCGATCCCTGGTCGGGGAACTAAGATCCTGCAAGCCGCATGGCACAGCCAGAATAAATAATTTTTTTTTGTTTTTTTAAGTGAGGTCTTGGCCTAAAGAGAGAGATGGCATTATAAGATCAGTCCGAGCTGGTCCTTCCTGGGCCCAGAGATGAGATCACAGGGGATCTGTATGCGGAGGGGCAGACAATGAGCGTGGATGTCATTGGGGTCCCTGTGTGCACCTGACTTCCAAAGCCAGGGCCGCAGGGCAGATGGAGCCTTCCCTAGGTAGGTCCCAGCCCAGCTCTCAAACCCAGAATTGGTACCAGACACGCTTACAAGTGACCTCCAAAAGGAACAGGGTGGGCCCCCCAACGTGGAGCAGAAGGAATTCCCCTCCGTGGTGTCCGGAAGCCACCCTGAAACAGCCCTCCTGGTCCCCGGACGCCCCAGCAGGTGGGGCAGGTTCAACCCAGTGTGACGCCTTCCCGAGGCCTCCATGTGGAGACACACCCCAGGGAAGGGGCCACCTCTGAACTGATGGACGTTCAGGTGCTGTTGCTGGTGGAATGTGGGCCTAAAAGAGAAATTCAAGTCCAGTTGCAGAAAAGTAAAGCACTTGTATAACCACTAGGGTTTGGGCAGAGATTCGCACCCACTGCTCACATATACGTTGACCCTTGTGCAACTTGGGGGTTATGGGTTACCTTGCATCCCCAATGCAATTGAAAATCCCAATACTGGTCTCTCATCCTCAGAAACTAAGGAACTGATAAATGCCTCACCCAAAGGCCTGAAGCAGAAGCAGTCTGGATAGAATCAAACCCTAGCTCTTTTTTTTTTTAAATTGTGCTATGGCCATTAAAAGGCTGAGGATCGGGCTTCCCTGGTGGCGCAGTGGTTGAGAGTCCGCCTGCCGTTGCAGGGGACACGGGTTCGTGCCCCGGTCCGGGAAGATCCCACATGCCGCGGAGCGGCTGGGCCCGTGAGCCATGGCTGCTGAGCCTACGCGTCCGGAGCCTGTGCTCACAACGGGAGAGGCCACAACAGTGAGGGGCCTGCGTACCGCCCAAAAAAAAAAAAAAAAAAAAAAAAAAAAAAGGCTGAGGATCATATTTTTAGTGCCCAGATTTTTAATTTTTTTTTTCAAAAACACACATGCACCGCAATGTTCATAGCAGCATTATTTACAACAGCCAAGATATGGAAGCAACCTAAGTGTCCATCAACAGATGAGTGGATAAAGAAGATGTGATAGATAGATATGTGTATATATAGATTATATATATTAGTGCAATCCCACTCCTGGGCATACATCTGGAGGAAACTCTTACACACACACACACACACACACACACACACACACACACACACCATATACAGTGGAATATTAGCCATTAAAAAAAAGAATGAAATTCTGCCATTTGCAACAACATGGATGGACCTGGAAGGTATGATGCTTAGTGAAATAAGTCAGATAGAGAAAGATAAATACTGTATGTTATCATTTATATGTGGAACCTAAAAAATAAAGCAAACAAATGAATATAACAAAATAGAAACAGACTCACAGATATAGAGGACAAACTAGTGGTTACCAGTGGGGAGAGGGAAGGGGGGTGGGCAAGAGAGGGGCAGGGGAGTAAGAGGTACAAACTACTATGTATAAAATAAATAAGCTACAAGGGTATATGGTACAGCACAGGGAATACAGCCAATATTTTATAATGACTTTAAATGCAGTATAATCTATAAAAATTTTGAATCACTATGTTGTGCACCTGAAACTAATAATATTGTGAATCAGCTATACTTCAATTAAAAATTAAGAGAAAAATCACATAAATAAGGCATGAGGATGTTATACACAGCATAAGGAATATTGTGAATAATACTGTAATAATTTTGTGTGGGGACAGAAGGTTACTAGACTTATCATGATCACTTCACAGTGTATGCAAATGTCAAATCACTATGTAGTATACCTGAAACTAACAAAATATTGTATAGTAACTGTATTTCAATAAAAACCCTAGTTCTTTTTATTCCACACCTTGTGATCTCTAACGAACAGACTTTTCCCCACACTTAAAGATTTGTAAATTAAAATACATTTTAATTTACAATATATTTATTGAAAATGTCTGTGTATAAGTGGACCCATGCAGTGCACACACATGCACGTGAACTTCCTCCTTTCCAAAGCTGCCCTGCACTTACAAAGTGTGTTGTGATATTTCTATTCTCACCCTTGCACTTTCACAGATATCTCTGCTCCCGCCCATGAGTTCTCCAAAATCCTCCCAGAACATCCTGCCCTCGCCCTCCAAGGTCTTCCCTCACAGTGAGGTCCACACAGACAGCCCCGTTTCTAGGTAGACAGTCATACATGCCGTAGGGCTCTGCAAACATCTAAGAGCAGAACAGACGGCTTTCAGCTGAGCAGCTGGGGACAGCTTTTGGAAAAGGCAGCATGTAGTTGAGTTTTGAAGAAAGGGGGTGATAAGGTGAGAAAGATAAGGTAGATCTAGACTGTTCAGGAGCCTGAAAGGGGACCAGATATTTTCTGTCTGATAAACAAAGGGCTCCCACAGAAAAAAGAACCTTCATACACTGTTGGTGGGAATGTAAACCGGTGCAGCCACTATGGAGAACAGTATGGAGGTTCCTTTAAAAACTAAATATAGGGCTACCTTACGATCCTGCAATCCCACTCCTGGGCGTATATCTGGAGAAAACTCTAATACTAAAAGATACATACACCCCAGTGTTCATTGCGGCACTATTTACAATAGCCAGGACATGGAAGCAACCTAAACGTCCATCAAAAGACGAATGGGGGCTTCCCTGGTGGCGCAGTGCTTGAGAGTCCGCCTGCCGATGCAGGAGACGCAGGTTCATGCCCCGTTTCGGGAGGATCCCACATGCCGCGGAGCGGCTGGGCCCGTGAGCCATGGCCGCTGAGCCTGCACGTCCGGAGCCTATGCTCCGCAAATGGGAGGGGCCACAACAGTGAGAGGCCCGCATAAGGCAAGAAAAAAAAAAAAAGACGAATGGATAAAGAAGATGTGGTACATGCATACAACGGAATATTACTCAGCCATAAAAAGGAATGAATTTGTGTCATTTGCAGAGACGTGGATGGACCTAGAGACTGTCATAGAGTGAAGTAAGTCAGAAAGAGGAAAAACAAATACTGTATATTAATGCATATATGTGGAATCTAGAAAAATGGTATAGATGATCTCATTTGCAAAGCAGAAACAGAGGCACAGATGTGACGAACAAACATTGGATACCAAGGGGGAAAGGGGCAGGGGTGGGATGAATTGGGAGATTGGGGTTGACATATATACACTATTGATACTATGTATAGAGTAGATTACTCAGTGCTCTGCGGTGACTTAAATGGGAAGGATATCCACAAAGGAGGGGATATGTGTATACGTAGAGCTGAGTCACTTTGCTGTACGGCAGACACTAACACAACATTGTAAAGCAACTACACTCCAATAAAAACTAATTTTAAAAATAAAATAAAAGCCAACTTCAAAAAGAAGAAAAACTGGGCTCCCGCATCCACGCAGATGTGGGTGGGTGAGGGGAAATGGAGGTGCCCAGGCTGAGAAGGAGACCAACGTGGTGATACGGTAAGCTTTCTGCTTACCTGAGACCTGATTCTCTCCGACGAGGCTCGTCTGAGAAGGGGCGACTGAATATTTAGGAGGCGCTGAACCTGGTCAGCTGGGTAGTCTGACTGCAGCGTGCAGTCAACAGACTATTGCTCCAGAAGCGCCAGAGGGCAGAGGACAAGAGAGGGGGTGGGAGCTTCAGGGAACAGCAAGACTGAAAGAAGGCTGGAGAGTTTTAAAACAGGGCAGAAGTAACCACGTTTGCTGATGGAAGGACAGCATCCCGGGGAGAGAAATAGAAAAAGGATTTAGTCAAAAATCTAACCAGGTCATGAGTCCAAAAGCAGAAATCCTTTTGTGATTATAAATAACATTTCAAATTTTTTAAATTAAAAAGACTGCATCTGTTTAAAGTCCAACCATTTCTGTGAACTTGCAGCCATAATTTCAGGGCTTTTTATCCTTGTCTCAGGATGCCTTTAAAGTTCACTGCAAATGTGAGGATTCAGATGTAAATCGCCCTCTGCTTCCTTTGATATCAATAGACTTTGAGCTATTTTGGTATCAGTCATGTTTAATATCGGTTTCACAATGTATAGATGTGAATCTATGAACAATCTCACGTTTTAATATTAAGAGACAGAGCAGATGGCTGAGTTATTAATATGTGTTTAAATCCAGCACTCCAGCCGTTGGAAAACATGCGCGGGATTTCTGAGTAATCACCGGCCATGCTCAGCAGTCTGGCAGCCACATGGCAACCCGAAAAGCGGGTTGTTTTGTTATAAACATCAAAGGCCCAGGTTTGACCCGGTGGAGACAGGCACCATCCAGAGCATTCACTGGAGCAAGACCTCCATGGGGAACTCGGAGTCCAGGGGTCAGAGGCCTAGGCCTTGCCTGCACCTCGAGGACAGGGCAGCCGGGGTATCTGCTCCTCCTGGGGCCTCTCAAAGTTGGAGGCATCCTGGGAGCAGAGAGAGAAACCCCACCTCTCCATGGGCGAGCCCAGAAGCCAGCCTGGCCGGCCAGGCCTGAAGGCAGGCTTGGTCTTGGCAGGCCGGCTGGCACTCAGCATTGGCCGTCAGGTCTACGGCCAGGCCTAGCAGGTGATGCTGTCTGGATTCAGACTCGAGGTGGTGGGTAGGCAAGCCCTGGGACGGCCACCCTGGCACTTCGGCCACTCCTGGCTGGGCCCCAATGGTCTCGTCTCAGGAGTTGACGTGCCCACCAGACAGACTTCCAAATACCCTTTTGCCGTCGAGAGCCCAGTTCTGCTGCCAGGTCTCTGATCGGCGGTATATCTTACCCTTCACTAAACACCTGCAGACATCCTCAGCCTGGCAGTGTGTGAGCCACAGCCTACACGGCCTCTAATTCCCTTTCCACTAGGACCTGAGACTTGGACCCTTGCTCTGTCTGCCCAGCCAACTGCCCACGCTTTTCAAACTGTTGCAGCAGGAAACGGGTTCCTACAGAGACTGCCGTGTTCACACCAGGGAGGGACATCAGCAGAGCCAGGCCCGGAGCTCCGAGCATGTGGCCCGCAGGCAGGCACCTGTGATGGGAACCCTCGGGCAGAGCTTGGAGAGGCCACCACTGGGCAGCCTTGCCCCGTGTCACCCTAGCCTGGCCAGAGGCCGCCCCCCGGCATCCAAGTGCCCCAGCTGTGGCTGAGATGGAGCTGCCGAGGCTAGGAGCCTGGCTCTTCTGGACACTTTCCCTCCCAGCAAGGTGGAGCGCGGGCTCCGGTGGCGGCAGGGTTTCCGGTCTGCTGGGTGGTTCCAGCCGTGAGGCCCCGGGACCTCGCCTCCCCAGCCCAGGGCAGGGCAGGTTGGCAGGATTGAATCCACTCCTTACCAGGGCCCGAGGCTGTTCTACTCAATTCGTTTGTATTGTCAACTAGGCTCTTCCTAGGCCTGTTTCAAGAGTGATATGATATCAGGGGAGGGATAACTTAGGAGGTTGGGATAAACACATACACACTACTATATACAAAATAGATAACCAACAATGACCTACTGTATAGTACAGGGGACTATACTCAATATCTTGTAATAACCTATAATGGAAAGGATCTAAAAAAGAAGATATATAGATATGAATCACTTTTCTGTACACCTGAAACTAACACAACATTGTAAATCAACTAACAAAATATTCCAATAAAATTTTTAAAAAAAAAAAAAAACAAGGGACTTCCCTGGCAGTCCAGTAGTTAAGACTCCGTGCTTCCAATGCAAGGGGTGCAGGTTCGATCCCCGGTCAGGGAACACGCAGTGCAGTGTGGGGAAAAAAAAAAAGAGAGAGAGAGAGACACACACACACACACATCCAAAACAACAACAGCAACAAAAAGAATGATATGAAACGGCAAACATAACCCTGCCTGGGCAACATCACGTACAGTGTGAGGATTTAACAAGCATTAGTGCCCTGTCCTCTGGTTAATCGCAGTAGCTTCTTTATAGGAGGGAATTCAGGTGGAAGGGGAGTAGACGCATCTCCAAATGGCACCGAGGATGGAGAAAGGAGAGGGGGGTTTAGTTCATTCTGTTCATCGTTTTTCTAAATAAGCAAGTCTGATGTTCCTGGCTGGAAGTTATCATTTCCCACAAGGAACAACACTGACCTGGCTTCGTTGGAAACCGTCCCCTCCCACCCCGTCTCGGTTCTGCTGGAGAAAAAGCCAGGACGGCCCAGATAAATCTGCAGGGAACTCAGGATCGCCTTTGCCAGACACGTTAACAGTCATCAACATGATTTGATTTTCATCTCCCCTTCTTTGCTTTTCTGAGGCACTAATGAAGAGCGACATTGCCGTGAGGTTTCACAAATTATAAAATATAATTTGCAGATTATGCCGAGACAGGGCTCCTATTTGTGGCCGTAATGGAGTGTATTTAAGCAGCGTCAGGCAGTGCTTTGTTAAACAGGTCATGAGATGGGGAGCTGGGGACAGTGTTCATATTGCAAAATGGTTGCGGCGGCCGTATTTAATGGGAGGGGGTGGACCACAGACTGGATTACCAGCACCGAGACATTCTAAAGTTGGATGATTAGCTCAGGAGCTGCACAGACGTGGGCGGCATGGCAGCAAACTGAGCTCCTCCTGTTATTGGAGGCTCTCGACCAAGCCGAATCTGAGTTGTTCTTGAACCCTGATTTATCTGGAAAGTCCCAAAGGGGAATCCAAGCTGCGTCTCTCATCCCACTTCCCTAAGAACCCAGAATTCCAGGCCGCTCTTTCTCTTTTCATCTTTCTCACACTTCCCCCTTCTCTCTGCCCTGTCCTCTGCCCAAATGAAGATGGCGAAACTTTACAACTCAGAAATGAGTCTCCATTGCACTGAAAAGACAGAGATCAGAATTGGAAGTAATCGTTTGTGTACGTTCTGCAGTTTACTTTTCTTCAGAAACCACCACCATTCACATTCGTGATCCACAAATCCTAAACCTCAGAACAGTTATTGATCCGTTACCCTTTATTAATCTCTGTGCAAAGTAAGGACTATGTAACTCATTCAAGCAACCACCACACTGAGAAATCCAACCTCATTTTCCTTGATGTGCCTTCAGCAGGAAGCCCAGGTAACAGTCCTTCCTGCTTCAAGCACCTTCTTCACAGGCTTCCAGGAAACCACGGTCTCCCAGCTCCATCCTCCTCTCCCGGAGGCCCTTCTTGGTCTCCTGGGATCTCCCTGACCACTGACACCGCAGGGCCCCGGGGCTCAAACCTCAGTCCCTTGTACACATTGCCTGGTGACCTCACCCAGCCCCAAGGCACTAAATGGTCCCTTTGCCGATGACTCCCACCTTTAGCCACCAGCCGGGACCTGTCTCCCAAACCCCAGCCGGTGTCCAACTCGACATCTCCACCTGAACACCCAGCTGACACCTCAGACTTATACCCAGAACCACACTGGGCTTCTCTCCTTAACCTGCAAGCAGCCCCGCCTCGGCTGATGTAATTCCACTCTACTAGGTGCTCAGAACACAGACCTGCGGCTCACCCTGGCTCCTCCATCCATCCAAGCTGTTAGCAAATCCTATTGGTCAGATTGCTCAGTGGCTGGAGGGGAGGTGTAGATGCGAGGAATGAACACTATTGAGAGAGAAGTCTCACATATCTGCACTTGTTAAGAGCAGAGATGCTATCTTTTCAAGGCTGTAGAGCAGATGGTCTTGGAAGATAGAGGTGGTGTCTCCTGGAGCAAAGGGCAAATCTGCTTAATGTCCAGTGAAATAATGTTTCCTACAGAGAAAAGCCAGGTTTGCTTGCTGTCCATCATAAAAGATTTGGATTCCCTAAGCCTGAGGGTCCTCAGTGGTGATGCAGACCCACTGCGATCACAGTATCCACCTGGATGGTTCTGCATCATCCTTGTAGGACTTGAGGGGGGCAGGTGAAACTGATACAAACAAGAAGCACAGGCTTCATGCTACACTGTGATACAGTCCTTTGTCTCTATACCAGGGTCTCAAGTCTATACCAGGATCCAGGAAATTGTGGCAGGCTTACCTGTAAGTTTGCAAGTCAGCAAAATCCCTGACCCTTCACAGTTGTTGACAGTGTGATGTTTGGAGCATGGAGCGGACTATGATTATATACATAGAGGGAATTCGTGGTTAGGACTCCACGCTTCCACTGCAGGGGACAGGGGTTCGATCCCTGATCAGGGAACTAAGATCCCGCAAACTGTGCAGCGCGGCCAAAAAAACAAGATACATAGAAAGCCCACAGTGTTTTAAGGGTGTTGTATTTCAGGCACTCATCTTTCTATGAATCAGAAAGCTACAGAGCTGCTAACAAAGGTCATTTCTTTGAGAGCAGACAAGGCATGAGATGAAAAAGGACACCTTAGATAAAGGCTGAGAATGAGACTGAAGAGGGTCTGCCAGAGGACAGAAACTGGGCCCTTGTCAAGGAACACTTCTCACTCCCGGGGGAGGGGAGCTGGGCACTATTTGCCCAGCGGAATTTCCGAGTTGGTACAGACCAACGCCTATGGTCTATGTCCTAGTTTTTGCCGTTTCAAATGAAAGCACTTCCTGCAGATGGCCTGTCCCTGTCTCACCGCTGTGCACTGGGTGTGTAGAGAACAGACACCTTGTCTTCTTAGTTTGTTGCTTTCTGTAGAAGATGCATCTAGACCTGATCTAGGTTCCAAGATTCTAGACTCCAAGCCGGATACTGGACAAGACGCTGGGTGTCCTAGGACTGGGACGCACATATTTTGCACGTGCAAGGGGCATGAGTAACTGTGGTCAGAGGGCAGACCAGGCAAAATTAACGGCCCCAACTTCTCACGCCCCCTCGTCCCCCACCCCATCCACACCTTTTGGTGGTGCCTCCCTCCCCCATACTGTGATAGTATATGCACTTTAGATTACATACTGCACTCCTTCTGCCCTTTACTTCTATACGATACCGATTTTAGTTCTGAAGTTAAAATTTTGTCTCTTTCACAATCTTCTATGCAGTTCTCAAATTTGCCTCTCAGCTAGCTTCATCTCACATTCTATTCTTTCAGAAAAATCCAAAGTCCCTGAATTTTAAAAAATGGCCGTTTTCTATAGTTTTCAATAGAATGCTCTTCTGTATTTTTAAGGCAGTTTCCTATCCTTTACATCACCAGTTCTCTTCGTGGGGCCCACGTGTTGTTTCGGCTACTCCCCTTTGAATGGGAACCCTACCCAAGCCCGACGTTTGCCCGGAAAAGGCGACCTCCCAAGTCCGCGAGCTCTGAGTCTCCCCCGACACCACCCACGCAGGGCTGTGGACCCGCATACCCTACACCAAGTCTCTGGTATCCCGCTTTTCACTACAGACCCCTCTGCTGCACTGATGACCCATCTCCCGCAGGTGCCACCTGCTGCTTCTTGCAGAGGCTTATTCCTCAGATAGCTGAGGCCGCCTGTGATTCTTTCTTTACCAAAATTAATGAGAAACCACCATCCCGGGGTATCTGTTTTTATGGTTTTCCCAGGATCATGCCTGGTGAAACTTTTCCAACTACTCCACTCCTGGCCGCTGTACATTGCCAAGAATTGTGGTTCTCAGATTGGTGGGAGGAGTGCTGAGAAGGAAATGGCCTCCTCCTGGCTGCACCACGAGGTCAGCATCTTCGGGATGTGTGTATACGTGTGTGTGTGTGTGTGTGTGTGTGTGTGTGTGTGTGTGTGTAAATACCACTCTACTGTTCACCAAAAGCATTTTTATATTTTTATTCTTACAACCACCCAACAATGTAAGCAGAGAGAATCCTCATCAGGCAGGTGAAAACCTGAGACTCGAGGGAAGTAACAATGACTGCACATTTACATTAATTCATTAAACTTTGATTTCTAGTTTGTTTGTTTGTTTTTCTTAATTTGGTTGTGCCAGTTATTAGTTGTGGCATGCGTGTGGGATCTAGTTGCCTGACCAGGGATTGAACCCAGGCTCCCTGCATTGGGAGCACGGAGTCCTAACCACTGCGCAACCAGGGAAGTCCCTGATTTCGAGTTTTACCTGCAGTTTACAGATGAGGAAATTGAGCATCTGCCCTGCTTGAAGGGATCTGCCTGAGGTCACCAGCCTGTAAGGGTTGCCCTGAGATCTGAACGTAGGTTCATTCCAGGATGGATCTTCCTTACTTTCCACACTAACCCTCAGGGCAGGAAAAGACTCCAGGTCCAGCTGGGGCCAGAACCCAGTGTTACCTCAGGGCTCTACAAACACAGTGCTGGATGGATACATACATTCTCGCAAGAAGTAAAATATTTCAGTTTCTATCACCCGGGCACGTTCACGTGTGCTGTGCATAAGGCTCACAGCACTTGACTACGAGAGAAACCGAGCTTACTTGGGGAGCCTACAGCCTCCCCTGCCCACCTCCAACCAGTAGCAACAAATACACTGAATCTAGAAGACAGAAATGGGTAAGCTGTCTAAATCTATAACGTATCAATGACTCAATAACGAAATAGGAGGAAAGGAAGAAGACATAAGAAGCACTTCTCCGCTCCACTGTCTTCAAATTGATCTTCACTGATGCAGGTTACAGCTCAGCTTGCGGGTCTGGGAAGCAGTGCGTCTCCCTGGAGCTCACGATCCAGTCACATCCTAGTGTGACACTCTACCGCAGCGGAGCTGTGGACATCGACACATTAACCTTGCAAAAGAGCCCAGAGAGTCTGCGTAAAGAGGCAACTGTGAGATATTACTGAAAATGAGGAAACAAATTTTTTGGTTTCACTTTGAGTAAATTGATTTTTATTCACAAAACAAAACAGAAAAAACAACTGAAGAACTCATAAAATAGAACCTTTCCAAATAATAAGAATCACCAATAGATCATCAGCTTTCAGCTTTCATACAGAATTTTTGCACCAAAGTATATATTTTTCCATATTATGAAACCCGTCGTTATCTGTAGCTTTTGAACAATTTAACTCTATTACCTTAAAATATTCAAATAAAACAATACTCCCACCTAGTGGATAAAGAAAAACGTCTGTCTTATTTCAGGTGTGAACAGTACCACCATAAAAAAGGAACAAAAATTACATTGAATTTAAAATAAGTTTATTCTGTTAACATCCTCAAAATACTTCCCTGAAGAAAAAGTAACCTACAAAACAGTGCATGCCGCTCCCCTTCTAGGAATGGATGGGTAATATACTCTACAAAACAATCTTTGGAATCATGTGTAAATGTTACTCTGAATCTCATTTGTTGTCATCAATTTCTTCAGTATCTCTGTGCTCTGGGGAATATTCTGGAAGGAGAGGAAAAAGGCATTCATATAGTGCGGTTGAGCATTCAGTCAGGAGCAAGGCACACTCTCGAGGCAGAAGCAGAGAAGGGCACCAAACGTGACAGGCCCTGCCCCTCACCTCCTCGCTCGGCAGACACAACATTGAGCGTGTCCACTCCCCGCCCCCCCGCCCGAAGCTCTACCGGGACCTCAGGCCTCCCGGGAGCCTAAAGCCCTCAGATGGACACGACACTCTGCTTGGCCCACCTGAGCTCATGCCCGTCTGCACCCCAATACCACGCTCCCCACCGCTCTCCTCAAACGCACCCTGAACTTGCCAACTTCGTGCTCATGCCGCCTCCCTCTGCAAGTTCCTCCCCCTAGGACTCACCCACCCTTCCAGTCCAGCTGGAGGGCCACCCTCCCAGTGGGGCCTCTCCTCGGGTCAGCCTCGCCCCCATCCCCCCGCCCTGGCTGGCACCTGGCACAGCGGCCGCCTGCGCCACCTCCAGGCTGTGGGCCACCCAGCACCGTGGGGTACACGCAGCAGGTGTGCAAGAGAATTCCATCTTGTTGACCAAATACCACTTTGAGAAGGACAGAAGAGATGACCTAAGCCAGGATGACTATCTGGTCATTAAGAAAACAGCACCCTTCAAAGAGCCACTTCAAAAAAGTTAATTAAATTTCCTCTCCAAAGAATATTTTTAGACACTGGAAGTTGAATTAAACCCCACATGGCAGATGATTTGCAAGTCTGAGAATGAGTGCAGACTGGCAGCCACGATGTCTGTGGCAAAGATGCTCCAGTGAAAGTGCCCAGAAGAGACACAATGGCCACGGCCCCTGCTCTCAACAAAGTGGGAAGAGTCAATCGGTTAACTACAGATGCAAGCAGCACTATTAGTTACTATATCCTCGGCAGGAGATGCTAAATACAAAATAACTCAATTTGTCTGAAAGATTATCCATGACTCTAGCTCACCTGAAAGATATACTTGAATTACACTAAGCTACAGTTTCACTCTTAATAATTCAACAAATGGCTGAAGGCCTTCTACACATCATATTCAGGATGATCTGGGGACACCAAAAGGGAAAACGTTCCCACGGAGTTGACAATCTAACTAATTTATGAGAGCTATGAAATGAGATGACGCCAACAGAACTTACAAGAAAAGCTGCCCTAATACTAATGGCCATTCTAGAATAAAACAAGGCTTCCAACTTGGAACAATGTTGTTATAATCTCTTCCCCTTAAGGAAGACGTTCTTAAACCAGGAGTCCACAGACTTTCAGTTAATCTCTTAGGGAGAGGATTGGAGCTCCTAAACTACCTGAAATTACTGGCAAAACTTTTCTATACATGTTCCCATATGTATTTTTTCTAGGAAAGGAGCCCACAGATATATCCAGACTGAGAACAGGCAACAGATTTGTCTCATCTAGTCCCATGCAAAATTAAGTGAATAAACATGACGATAATTTGATCCATACTGTGCTCAAAAATGCCTTCTCAAAAATTACACCTTCCAAATTAATTAGTTACAGAAACTTCTTGAACAGTGAAAACATCTTTCCATACAAACATCTGGGATTTAAAGCACTGATCTATCCTGACAAAACATGAACAAAATATTCTCCAAGTTACAGAAGCATATCTAGAAGAATATGTGACAATCAAATTCAAACTGCCAGACCAGCAGTTTTCTCTTTATGTGGAGAAAAAAGGATCTCTACGTGCTGCTTAGGTTTCACGCTGATACCGTACATTTATGTTTCTTACTAAGTTCATTATAATAACTCAGCTATTAAGTCAATGAGATAAAACCTTACCTTAACCAAACTTTTCAAGCTTCTGGAAGAAAGTACAGGCTTAAAAGCTTCAACTGTGATTAGGTCTAATTTCATCACATCAGTATAACATAAGTACAGAATTGCAGAGATTTTCCATACTTGACAATAACTCAGAACTATGAATATACAAGAAAAAAAATCACTTAAGTTTTCTGTTACATGATTTTGAAATTAAATACCTCTAACTCATAAAGGCTGCTTTTAAAAATAGTCATCTCTGTTGCCTCTTTTAATCAAAGCATTTACTGACATTTTGAACCAATTATAATGCACATTTTCTTTCAAAGCCTATTTATTTTCCTAAGTTATCTCTTGCTTTGACAAATATGTTTATTTTGCATTTTCTGAACATACTACTGAGACACATCTGGGTTAGCTAAGACACAAGATTAAAATTTTGCTGACTACACTAAAGTAAATTAAATGTAAATAATAACTATACAATGCATAATGTAAAATATTAAGCCATTTATTCTAGTAAACTTACCATTTAAAGTTAAAAACCTTTTATTTATTAAAATATAACACTGAATTATCTATTTTAACATATTAGCCACTAAAAAGTGACAATCATAATTTGATATGATGTTAGGGTATAATTGGTTAACAGGAATAAAAAATAAACTATTGAAGCAACTACCAAAATTCAATATCTGAAGCTTCTATTCTGACAATTAAAACATACTTTACCAACTTCTCATACACCAACAACTTACATCTAACACTGGCTTGCATGATGAGTTATCAAAGACCAAAAAGAAACGGCAACTCTGAAGCTAACAGTTAAGAACTCTGAGCTGCTCTCATACAACTGTGTGTCTGGAAAGTTTCAAGACACACACCAAACAGAATATACCAGCAACTAGAGCAATTAGTGAGGACAAACAGCAATACAATGGTATCAATCATCACTAACAAACTGCCTCAAAAAGATCCCTACTAGTCCAACTAATAACTATGAATAAAGTAATAACAAGATAAAATGTGAATGTTATGCACTGTAATACCACCTGCTGCAGGAAGGTCATGCACGATATTTGGTTGTTCTAGCAGTGAACAGCAAGGAGGCTCTCTGAAATTCTGTGTTTTTAGGGCTTTCAGGAAAGGAGTATGAAGACTGCTGGTAGATTCTGAAGTTTTATAGTCAGTAACATGTCGACATGTAAGAATAGTTACTTGCATATTCTTCCTTGGACAAGAGCCAAAAACCTAGCACAAAATTGATTTCAAATTAAAAAAAATATATATATATATATATAATTTTGTGACAGAATAGAAACATCCCTCTAGTTGTTTATCTACACCATTCATATATATATACACACATACACACACACACACCTTGCAGGGGTGGAACTGTCCATGGAAAAACAAAACCCATGCTTTGCTGTGCCCTCACCTGGGTCTGATCTTAATTCTGTCACTTTCTAGTTGGGTAACCTTCTCCAAGTTACCTTCCTCACCTGTGAACTAAGGCCTACTTACCTGAGGGAGGTGTGATCTGGATTAAATGAAGTCAGGAACAAAGGAGGCAGAGCAGCTAACAGCCAGGGATGCCATGGCAGGTAAGGCAGTCACTCAACTATGAGCACCTGTTCGTTTACGCCCTCTCCCGCCCGCCACAGATGCCTGCAAATTATTCTTTTTGGTTTGTTCCAGTTTGTTCTGTTTCTAAGATCACTACTTGCAATCAGTGTTGAGAACAGTGTTACACTGAATAGAAGTGAATGGGAGTGACACCCATTCTTTACTGGATGAAGTGACGTGATCAAGATCTCTTCTAACACAGGTATCTCTAAGAACACTCCACTTAGACTAGTGTTGTATCAGCAACAGGAAGTGATCCTTTCACTAATATAATAGGTTCAAGAACACTGTATTAAGGATGTTTCTAAGAACATCACTTGCAAGTTGCACTCATAAGTGTTTTATCAGTGCAAATGATTCTTAAATCCGCTTTTAAATCTATTTCAATTGTAGACTAAGTTTCAATCACTCAAGACCTCCATGTCCACCTAAGCTGGTAGTTCATGGATTTCCAGGGACTTTGGAAATCTTTGGTGATGTAAGAAAAAAAAAAAGCAGCTATCTTTTAAGGAAAAAAAGAGTAGATTTTAGGTCATTGCACCTTGTTTGAAAATATTTTATGAAGAGAACAAAATGGCTATTTCAAATAGCAAGGGAAGTGAAGATTTTATATTATGTGCCATAAGTGATTTATAAGGCTACTTTAATTATAGTGTAGCTTTATAAACAAATACAAAACTTAACACCACATACATCTGTCAGCAGATACGTCCCATTTAAGGGCTATAACATTACTCACAAGGCCTGATTTATCATCCTCCCTAAAATACTCATCATCTGAAGCCACAATACTTGACAACTGTTGGACTGTGTGTGATTATCAGGATTATGCGGCTGCTGTGAACCCAACAGCAGAGGGACCCAAAGAGTATCCCCAGGGGGAAAAAATACTGATTAAAAAATTCTGTTTTAGAAATGCATAATTCTACATTTTTTCAAGTCTGAGAGAGAAAAGCTGCTCCATAGTACAAAAATAATAAAACGCCCTACATACATTAACAATACAAATTAATATGGCAGTTTCCTACCCTTCTGAGATCTGTTGAAAGCTATGGACCCTCTCTCTAGAAAATACACATAGGTACACAGTATAAAATCACATATACAACCATAAGATTCACAGATCTTATTAGAAAATTCCTCATTTAATAAAATGCATTGAATAACTTTTAATAAATGTTTCTACGTATGCCAATCTGGTTTAAAGCAGGTGTACACCCAATTTTTTATTTCTATTGAACTTAATTATAATACCTACATAAAAATATGCCTAAGATTTAAGTTGCAATGTTGAAAAGACGTATATAAAAGGGCTATTTCACTTAAAAATAACCTGCAACTACCAACTGGACTTCCCTGGTGGCGCAGTAGTTAAGAATCCGCCTGCCAGTGCAGGAGGCACAGGTTCGAGCCCTGGTCCAGGAAGATCCCACCTGCCATGGAGCAACTAAGCCCGTGCGCCACAACTACTGAGCCTGTGCTCTAGAGCCCACGAGCCACAACTACTGAAGCCCACGTGCCACAACTACTGAGCCTGCGCTCTAGAGCCCACGAGCCATAACTACTGAAGCCCGTGCGCCTAGAGCCCATGCTCCGCAACAGGAGGAGCCACCGCAATGAGAAGCCCACGCACCGCAACGAAGAGTAGCCCCCGCTCGCCGCAACTAGAGAAAGTGTGCACAGCAACAAAGACCCAACGCAGCCAAAAATAAGTAAATAAATAATTAAAAAATAATAACCTGCAACTACCAAAATTAATGATTATTCGCTAAAATTTCTAGCTAAGTTCTTCACTGAAAAATTTGTTTTAGTGGACACATACCATGTGCTCAATTTTCCCACAAAATGAAGCCTCAATTGATCCATTCTAATGCTATGAAAAATGGATGAAACCCCGGTGTGAGTGTCAGCTGAGCAGCAACCCCAGGAACCCAGTTTCCCACCTCCCGTCCCTGCGTTTCCGGGCAGCATTGTCAGCATGGCCCGTTTTCACCCGTGGCTGCAACCCTGCTCTGTTTCATGCGGGTAACTTGTTCCAACTATGTCTTATGTTTCTATGACCAACGATCTTTAGCACATTGCTGATCACATTTGCCAAATGAGTTCTTTTATTCTTTATATTCTGTTAACAAACTCCTACTATATTTCTAAGGGAAAAAGCAAATACTTACCCCGCTTCAACATCTGACTACATAGGTTTAAGCGTAAAGAAACTGAACCTTGATAAAGTAGCAACCCCAGAATCTCTCTTACCTTTTCCAGCCACTGATACTGCTGATCTTCAGCAACGTAGCAACTACATTGACAGAGCACAACCTGAAAATCAAATCCAGAGTTTTCTGTCAGGTCAAATAAATGTTACACACACCCCACACTGTCATCATATACATAACATGTGAATCCCAACATAACCTCTGGATAACACTTGTTTTGCTTAATCTGCTACTGCCTTACTTTTCTTTAAAATTTAAAATTTAAGAATCAAGCCACTATTGGCAATTAGTATCAGAGAAAAGTGCACATTGACACAGCAACTGTGAGGGCTGGCACAGGAGATTCTAAAGATACTATCAGTAAGTACTACCGGAGTCCTCTTTATAAAACAGAGACGACACCAGGCCTGCTGCCCATCCGGGGGTGGGTGGTGCCACACACTGTGAAGATCAAACTCAAAAAGCGTTACAAAAACATTAAGTGCTATCAGGACAGCAGCCCAGCAGCATCTCAGCCCAGCGGCACCCTAGGACACTGCTGATGCCTAGGAGGCAATATTATTCTAGACACCATGTCCTGACCATGTACTTGAAGTGAAAACATGCAATGCACAATGCTGTAAAAGGATGACATTCCTGATTATTAATGCTTGTGGAATGATAGCAGCCATAAAAGTCAACTTCGTCTTCTATTGAAATATCGCCAGAAACACTAACACTTAATGACACAAGTGGGAAAAAATGAAACACAAGAACTTCCCTGGTGATCCGGCGGTTAAGACTCCGCACTTCCACTTCGGGGGCACAGGTTCGATCCCTGGTTGGGCGGAACTAAGATCTCGCATGCAGTGTGGTGTGGCCAAAAAAAAAAAAAACCAGAAGCAGCAGCACAAGAGGGAAAAAGAGGGCCCAGGGATAGGGGGAAGAGAAAGACTAGCTATGTAATTAGCTACACACAAAGATTCTGGATAGTCAAGAGACACCCAACCAATCAATGGTATAACTAAATGTAGTAACAGAAATTTCTACTGCTTGACCTCCATGATGTATTCTAGAGTGAAAACTTCCCACTAAGGATCAGATAAAGAACATGCTTTGGGACTTCCCTGGCAGTCCAATGGTTAAGACTTCGCCTTCCAATGCAGAGAATACAGGTTCGATCCCTGGTCAGGGAGCTAAGATCCCACATGCCTCAGGACCAAAAAACCGAAACATAAACCAGAAGCAATATTGTAACAAATTCAACAAAGACTTTAAAAATGGTCCACATCAAAAAAATCTTAAAAAAAAAAAAACCTTAGTTTCCTTATTACTTATTTCCTATAAATACTGGATGTTTACAAAAATCCTTATGTAAACTTTAATAACTTTGGATAACATATTACAAAAACAAACTGTAAGTATTACAAAATCAAATTTTATAGTCTTCAAGACTAACATTATAGTATTATGGAATTACTGACTTCTTGCATTGTCTGAATCCCTGCCCCTGGCCTCTGTTCAAGCACTCAGCAGCTGTGGAACAGCACTCTGTCAGACAAGCAGGTGGCGAGACAGACATCACCTGCCCGGCCACCTCACCTGCCTGACCTGTCTCCCAAACCGCTCAGGACACTGCTTTCTCTCAATGAACCCAAGGATAGGATTAGGACAAATGGTTCCAATGAAATCACTAGGCGTCAGCTACAGAGTTATCTTTCATAACTTAAAAAATCAGGATGAATTAGGAATTCGCTGGCGGTCCAGTGGTTAAGACTCTGCACTTCCACTGCAGGGTGCACGGGTTTGATCCCTGGTTGGGGAACTAAGATTTCGAAAGCCGAGGGGAGCGGCCAAAAGAAAAAAAAATCAGGATCAATGAGGTGAGGATGAAAGCTTAAGGTCAACAGAATTGTATTTAGAATGCACAGAGCATCCATTTGCTCAATGTTAACTGAGTCCCTAGGCTGTGCTCAGCGTTGGCTGAATACCGGGTGGGTATACAGCGACAAAGCAGAACTCCCTGCTTCCACAGCGAGTACTCATTTTCCCATGTTTACCTTTGCCAGCTTAAATCATTCTCTGAATGTGGGCAAAGTTTAAATATCTAATGTTTCTGGTTTGTTTCTAAAAAAGTTATTTCAGAATTTCCTCAGAAGTTTACCAACACACCACATTAACATTTATATAAACAAAAAAGTGACAACATTGTTGACCAGTATGCTTCAATAAAAAAAGGTTTTTTAATTAAAAAATTTTTTTAATTTGTTTTTAATTTTAAAAAATAAAAATAAAAAAACAAGAACCAGACAAAAAAGTGGTTACTACCACTGCCTACAGGCAGAATTCCTCAGCCCAAAAGGAGACATAAAGGAACATGAAATTCAAAGGAACACTACATAAATGATGCCTAAGGAACCCCACTTAAACATACAAGTCAGGCCCCACATACCGAGGGATTTGATTTTAGATGATAAAACACACAAAAAGCCTCTGTGGGGGACAGGTGTGTAGTGTCCACTGTCCTACACCATTCATTCCAGAGTTTAGCACAACCAACTTCTTCCCAGACTCCTGAATTCATGATGAATGATGACAAAAATGCTGTGAAAAACAATTCGCATAAGTTAGTGTTTGGATCCGCAAGTTGCATTTTCTATTCAGTAAAAACGATATTCAGGTTACTTGAGAATCTTAGAGCTGAAAGAGCCATTGAGACCATCAACATTACGCACACCATCATCTTGCAGAAAAACACACTGAGGCCTCAAGAAGTTAAAGGCCACACCCTGAGTACAGGTGGTACTGGAGCCAGGAATCGAGAAGACAGGTTTGCTGACAGACTTTACCAGAGTCACACTGTAACACCCTCGTGGAAAATTTCAGGCCCGGAGAACTTCACGTCCACGAGTCAGCAGTGATTTACCATGTACTCCTTTACAAGCACTAGGGGTACCGTACAGGGCAAGGGATCTTCACTGGGGTTTTCCAAGGCTCTCCTCCAAGCCTGTGAACCCCCTAAAACGATACAGGTTTGTGTACTTGCGTGTGTGTGCGTTGTTCTAGTTGCACTCTGCACCGTTCTGGCTTTAACCTATCAAATGAATTCATGTATGTGAAGATCTTAGAAACCAAGTACTGAAAAATGTAGCAATTATTACTGTCATTTTTAGAGCGCTCCATATGGTTTTAAAGGAGTTGGTTAACTCAAAAACATGCAAGGACCACTGTGACAAGGGGGCCGTGTTGCACGTGCCACCGCTGCCCTCCCGGTCTGGCCACGACAGGCCCAGAAGCCTAAGAAAACCTGTATACTAGAAACTGTGTTTCCTTGACTTCGTAAGTTCCCAAAGCCAAGAGTATTTCCTCTAAGTCTCATTTTTCAAGCTTATCAAAAAGACAGTGCCACATGAGCAGGGATAGAATTCACTCAGATACAAAGTTACTCTGCTACGACTTTTTCTAAAAAAGTAACAGACATCTGAAATCTTTTATGGTGGAAATAAATAAGTAACTTTGGCTTTTGCTTTCAACAAAATGTGTAGTCTAATGCACTTGCACTTACCTACTGCATTATTTCCTATAGCAATTATAAACTTGGAGCAAGGATATTTTTCTAGCAGAGAAACTTCCAAAGTTGTTTTTGTTTGTCTTCGAAGGAGCCGCACCTCCCTAACACAAGAAATGAAAGACGAAACGAAAGCAATTTAAATGTAATCAGTACTATACTATGACAAAAAGGCTACTATAAGTAGCCTATACTTATAAGTATGATTTTGTATTAAGTAAAATGCAAACTTTAATTCTATAAAGAACATAATTATAATCCTAAGGAAACAATGGATTCAGGCGACGATAACTAACAGGTAAAACCCTTTGCTGCAAAGTTCCTGGAGAACTGTACAAGAGGGATCAAGCTGTCCAGCTGACCCACTGATCAATCCATCTTAGAATCCCTAAAAGTGGGACAACTGGGCACAGTGTGCAGTAAGAAACTGCAAATACCACCTCTGAGGCGTCCGTGCCAGCAAAATACTGACCAAGCCTCTTAGAAGGAGCTTCCCTTTACAGGAAATGCAGGTGATGGACACACATCTGTATAAATGACACCAAGACGAAGCAATCAGGCAAATCCAGAGCATGGGACATCCGGCAGGACAATCAGTCTCTCAGCCAGGGTGAAAAAGGAGGGGACTGCTCCAAACGAAAGGAAGCTCAAAAGAAGAAATATCTAAATGTAAGATGCAAGCCTGGCCAGGATTCTGCTTTCCAGAAGCCCACTGTAAAATGTCACGTCTGAGACAACTGCATAAATCTGACCATGGACTGGCTATTAAACAGTATCCAAAAAGTATTATTAATTCTTAAGGGGGTGACAGCATACGTAAGACAATGCCTATATTGTTGAGACGCATTCGGAAAACTGTAGCGGTAAAAGGCCACGGTGACTGGGACCCACCTAGGGGGTGGAGGGAGACAAAATAAATGTGGCAAAATCTTCCTAACTGTTGAACTTACGTGACTGGATGGGCTAAAAGTGTCATTTTACTATTTTCTCCAGTGTCTGTGTGCTTGGAAATAATCCATTTTTAAAAAAGACATAACCATCTGCTACTGACACGTAATACTAACTGAGGTGTGCGGCGGCGAAGAAAGTTCGAAAAGACCTGTCTTATGTCCATAAACCAAAGACACGACAAACCTGGGGCGGGAAGACAGCCCTGCTGCGCTAGAAAACCTAACAAGCCCGCAGGAAACCACCTGCATCAAAGCTAAAGGATGCCTTTAAAGACGCGAGGATCCGACGGCTCCACGGAGCCTGCAGCAAGCCCCGCCAGCCGCCTCCACCCGGCACCCCCGGAGCTGTCTGGACCCCCTGTGCCCCCCGAGGACCGGTGCCGAGCGCGGAGCAGCCGCCACCCCTGGGCCTGCGCGTCTGCTCCTGCGCCCGCCGGGCCGGGTCTGCGACGGCGCGCCCAAGACCTCACCTCTTCCGCGCTAGTTGCTGCCGGACCTCCCCGTCTTCGGGCGTCTCCCTCCTCCCCTCCTCTTCCTCCTCCTCCTCGTCCTCCGTCCCGGCTCGGCACGGCGCCCTCACCACCTCCCCGAAGAACGTGGCCGCCATAACCACCGTCACACCCTCCCAGCCGAACTGCGGCTCCACAGCACGACGCATGCGCCCCGCGCAAGCGCCCCTGAGCACCGCCACACACCGCCCCCCCACCCCTGGGGCACCACCCCTGCGCATGCGCCCCGGTCCTTGCGGCGGCGCAAGCCCGGAGCGTTTTTTCTTCAGCCGCCTGAGCTCGGCGGGGCCACCGAGAGATCGGATGACTGCGGGCTAGAGAGGCGAGAAACGAGAGGCGAGCCAGGGGGCGGGGCCTCCCGTCCGGCAGGTAACGGGCAGAGGAGGGGCTCGGCCGCTCCAGCCCCAGTATGTAGCGTTCCGGGAAGAGGGCAGCCAGGTTACCTTTCATTCGTTAAATCCGTTTCCGTTTTCTTCTCCGTTAGGAGTGACTGGGTGAGCTTTGGTTTATTAAGCACCCGGCTTCAAACCGCGACCGCCCCAGGTAGGTGCCAGCCCGGCGCGTCCTAGGGACGGTGGACAGAGGAGGGCAGGAAGAAATACAGTGCTTCGCGGTGTTGTAAAAATGAGCCTTTACTCTGGCGATAGGAAGTCACATTTCAAAAGCTGATGCTTGTCAAGCTGATCTAAAAGACTTAATGAGAATGCAAAAATAGTCGCTTCTTTTTTAAGACTTGGCCATTTCTAATACAAAGTTTGTTTTCGTTTTAAATAGCCTTTCATTAATAAGCAAAGTATGTAATTTTTGAATTGGTTCTCTTCTTTCAAATTTAATCGAGACAAAGTTAACGGAGCACTAATCCAAGCAGGAGAGAAAAGGGACACTATACCATAGTTTAAATGAAAATACCCAGTATTGCAACGGAAAAAAAAAAAGTCCATTCACCTAGATTTAGTTGTGCTGAAACTAGAGGGCATTGCTTACATTCTGGAACCCTATCAATAAATAGTAACAAAGTTAAGTGCTAATTTGGGGTCGGGGGAGCCTCTTGAGATTTAAAAAAAAAATCTCAGAAATCTGTTGCTAGAAACATCTTGTTTAAAGAAGTGGAACAAGCCTTTCTGTAAAATCAGTATTTAGCAATTTTACACATTACTGCAAAATAATATATTGAGTTTTGAAGAAATTTGAACATTAAAGTATAAACAATAAGACCAAATTGCTATCTAGTTAGAGCTTAGGAAACTTTGGGTATAGCTAGCAAGCTAGAATATACAAGATTACCAGTGTAATATTTTAAAACTGCATTAACACTCCTGGGTTACTTGGTTTTACAGAATGACTGAATTGCAGAATAAAAGTTTGGGCATCACTTAGTCCTTTTGTTCAATAAAATAGCTTCATTTTTACCAGTAAGATCCTAAATTTGATTTCAATTACATTATGAAAAAATCACTTGTGGAAAACTGATTAAAATTATAAATAGGGTAATGATAGTACATTTAGCCATGATTAAAATTCTGCATACATTTCAGAGAGAGAGTTTTACAAGAATGTTAAATTTTAAACAAATGCTTACTTCATGCAATTACAATAAATTTAGGCCAAACACTAAAAAAGGCACGTATATGTTCAAATTAAATACTCAACTAGAAAATGGATTCCACTATGAAAGAAGGCTGATGATACAATCTCAAGTACTGACAGAAATTAACCCCACCACAGTAAGTTATAATTTCAAAATGAAATTTTCATGACACTGAAACTGTCAAAAAACTTTGCATAAAATAGTCTTAAACTGAGATTTTAACATTTTCATTTTATGGCATTTGTTGAGGACATAGCATACCCAATAAGAAGTTTCTATGAAATTAAGTGTAAATATGGGACTGAAAATGGGTTTAAACATTGCATTAAAGATCAAAAATCAAACCTCATGCACCTAAAAATACTAGCAGTTTATTAGGAATTCTTCCCTTTCTCACCTGTACTAGTAACAAGTTACTGGTATCAGTATTTCAGATGAAAATATACTATAAACAGAGCAAAGAACACAGACTCCGTAGGTTAGAAATACTCTGGCTTATGCTAAGAAAAAGAAAATGACAACAAAAAGCCTTTTTTTAAGCAGACATGCAACCACAAATTTCTCAAGTAATCAAGACACGCAGTTGATCTGTATAACCAAAAAATATGCACTACATTAGTCTAATGAAAATAGAAACCCTTAAGTTTCTATATTTTACTTTCTCAGATTTACACATGCAAATCTTATATTAATATTCACAGATATTTTTAAATGGGAAAACAGCTTGCTTCTAACAATTCAGTTTTCCAATAGCATGTTACCATGTTAAAAAGATTTGACAGTGCGTTCATTTAATCTGGTGATTTTAATTTCAACTATTAACAAATTAAACCTCATTGCAAATAAGTTCTTTAGTATCAAGACCAGATTTTCCAATCCTAGTGAAGGACTGAAATAGCCCAGACATGCTGCCATTGTGATGAGACTGTAATAAATTTGTAATAAGTTCATAAATTTCTTTTAAGGTGCTATAGAGAAACATAAGAGGATGTGACTGTATCATCTAAAAATATGACTGTTTTGATCTTTATACTTTTTATTTTCTGTCATTAAAACTAAGATCTGCCTCATAGTGAGGCACATTTTGGCCATCTCTGCAAATGCTGCTACATGAAAGTAAAAATGAGAAAGAGTTGTGATAGTCACATTCATAGCTTTCATAGAAAAATATATATTCCCTGAATTAGTCATATCAAGTGGTCACCATTCAGTATGAATTCCAATATTATAAACAAAAGAAGAATATTAATGGATTTTCTCTAATTGTCTATTTCCAACCCTCTACTTCAGAACTCATTTATCAACATCCCCATCATTGAATCCCCAGCTCCTTCTAGTTTAAGTTGTTTATAACTTTGGGGGCTGCGAATTATGGGGACTGGATCTTGTTAAAGTATTTGCTTCAATCAAAAGTCAGGTAGGCTTGGGCTTCCCTGGTGGCGCAGTGGTTGAGAGTCTGCCTGCCGATGCAGGAGACGCGGGTTCATGCCCCGGTCCCGGAGGATCCCACATGCTGCGGAGCCGCTGGGCCCGTGAGCCATCCCACTGGGCCTGTGCGTCCGGAGCCTGTGCTCCGCC
>NW_006798409.1:957316-978183 GCF_000442215.2 Lipotes vexillifer | reverse complement strand
GTACTCCGCAACGGGAGAGGCCACAACAGTGAGAGGCCCGCGTACCGCAAAAAAAAAAAAAAAAAATTGGTTCATTCCCAACAACATATCCAGTTGAATGGTATAGATAAAATCCTATTACACTAAAATTTTCTGTGGGACAAAATGATTTAAATTGCATTAACTAATTCCTTTTTATTTTTTTTTAACTAATTCCTTTTTAATGTAGTGATGAAAGTACTTATACTGACAATTTAGGAACCTAGTAATACCAACTCTTAAGACATCTGTAATCCAAAATAAGGGAAAAGTTAAGATTCTACAGAAGAAACTATAATTAGGCTTTTAAAAATGCTTTAAGGAAATATGAACTATGTCCAGAGGGGAGAGAATACAGGAATAAGTTATACTGTATAAACAACTTCAGCTTGATAAAGCTGTATCTCTGAAGACTTAGACCATAAAATGGGAATTTCATAAAGATAAAAACAATCTGAGGAAGACAGAAGAATGACAGTGGGGAACTTTTTAAAATATAAGAATACATACATGTAAGTCAGTGTTAATTTTATTACTGAGAACTTAGTAAATTATAAAGTGTTTTATTGTCCTTGAGAAAATCACAAACAGTTTTTAGAAATATATACAGGATAATTCAGGGTTAGAGAGAAGTCCAATTTATGTATTAGGGTACAAGCTTAAAATTTTTGGAGGATACTGCTCTAAAAATACATCTGTGATCGTGTCATTTACTACTAACAAATCAGTATAATCCCAGAAGTCCTACTGTCCTAGATGGTCTTGGGTCAGCCACAGGTGTTGGAACAGTCACTGAGTGCTAGAGGCATTGTTGCTTTTCTGTAAATGATTCCCTGTTTGGGTATGGTATAAACTTCACTAGTAGAGTGAAGATGTACATCTTTAATAGTGCTCCATCACAGTTTACCTAGATGACCACTTTAAATTATAACTCAGAGATCACTATGTGTTCTAATATAGCCTATAGTGAATAGAAACCTAGATATAGACATTACAGTTCTGATTCAGAGCAGCAATCTCTAGTTTCTGTATTTTAAGGATCATTCATATTCCAATTATATACTTCATGATACAAAATTGTATTCCTAAATCCAAAATAAACTTCATATCACTGCTACAGAAGCATAAACAATTTTAATCTTATCAGCATTTCAATTGGGAGTATTAGAAACAAATTTGATAATGGAAAAATTTAAAAGAATGTCTGAATCAAAATGAAAATATGCTAGCCTATTTCATATACTTTAAGTACAGACATTATTGGTCACTGTGATTGGTGGATAAATCAAATCCCTATAAAGGGGAAACATTTTAGTTGCAAGTCATAACCTCTGTCCTGCAAGCCTCTTATCAGAGCAGATATGAGATGTCCTTTCTTCATTCTCTCCTTCATTGATAGGCAATGAAATGATCAACACTCAGGAAGCAAATAGCATTTACTACTGATATTCCTTACAGAGTAAATTTCCAGAAGATCCCATAAACTGAAAGTCTCTTTAGAGAAGGGCTATAAAATAGTGTTTTCTGTAACTCGCTGGGTTTAACATTTTTCTAGGGGGAGTTGGTGACACTGAGAAGTCAATGTCTGTAGTACGGCAGTGTCAGGTCAAGGGATTGTCAGAAATAATTCTGTAACCAAGAGCTGTTCTCTGCTAGTTTGGTCACTTCTGTGGTTGAACACATGAATTTAAGTCTTTAATTCATTCAGTTGATGGGTACATAGAACCTTGTTTTGTTTTGCATCTACAGCTAATCTGATTCTCTATAGTTTTCTTTCATCTCTAGGAGCAATTAATTGGTAACAGTCATAAAATGATTCTCACAAGAGTTGTGATGGCTACTGCAACATTTTTTCTAAAAATCTGATAAAGACTATATGAAGTATGAATTCAGGGATCTTACATTTATCTGCTTAATGAATTTTTTCAGAGAGATATTAACATCATTTCAGACTACCATAGGCAGGATAAGAAGATATCAGAAGTAAATACTGGCTTTTCCATCTACTTTACTAGTTTACGAATGAAAAGCAGCAGGGCCACACAGTCCAACGGCAGCCCCTTTGCAAGAACATCTGACTCCCTCCAGTTTCCCCTGGCTCACAACAAACTGTAGCCCTGCATTCTGCCTGCATGAGAAGAAATCACAAATGGATAAAGGCTGGAGAGTTGCTTAAGACAAGAGGTAAAGATGAGCTGCAATGGAAATTGACTGGATGTTGCAGACCTCACAGAATTAACCAGCTAGAATGCTCGTAGTAGTTTTTAAAAAAGAAAGAAAGAAAAAAGCCTTTGCTTGTCATTATGGTGACTTAGATTTATTATACTCTACTACGTCAGTTGTCTAAAAACTTGGTTCCTAGGTGACAATGCCGACTCAGTCGCGGTAACGAGCTAATTTAGAAAAAGCAAAGTAGAGCTCTCATGTGGGAGTGGAAAATTCAACATTTGCCTTTTTGACAAGCTCCAGTAAAATGGTGGAATTTTACAGATGAACTGAATATGCCCATACAGTCCAAGGACTAAGGGTGGATCAAAACTTAGGAAATCAACTTCAACCTATTAAAAATGAAAGATTCCTTTAACATTTAACCACTGATCAAAAAAGGTAGTGATTTCTATATAATTTTCCTTGTGGAACCAACAGTAAGTAGGGCTGGCTGCCGCAGTCCACATAGCCTGTGCGATCTCATTTCAATTTTCAGAATGCCTTTCTCTTTACAGTCCTAATTCCCATTAAAGATTTTAATAAATGATAAAACTTACCTTAAAATTAATGTAAAAACTAAAGTGTGACCAGACAATATGCTGTAGCACTGATAATTAAATTTAATGAAATTATCGGTCTTGACAAATAGTCTGTAGCAACTTGCATGCTGCCAAAGATAGAGCCTGCAAATTTGTAGGACTCAAATGCTGTGAGTGCCCCCGCCCCTTCTCCCTCCATCAAAGCCATAAAAGCAATCTTTGAAGAGATACCAAGTAAGAGTCTTGATATTCTTCTACCAAATTAACAACATATTAGGAACCAGTTTGGCAGGTTATGAGTGATTGGTAAAAATTTCTCTTAATTTTGAGAATTCCCATGTATCCTTAGGCAACATATATAATTTTAAGAAACAGCTATAAAAACTTTTCTTAAAATGTGAGAAAAGACAACACAGCCCTCACCATTATACTCTTCACACTTCAGTTCTTTCCATTAAATTCACAATTTGAGCTATAGGTAGGATTAGCATTTACTAATCAAGTTGGACTAAATTCTTCCACAATGCTCCATTTTCTCCCTAGCTTTGACAAATATATTTGAGCTGGTATGTATGTTCCCGAACACTAGAATAAGAGACAGTCTTATTCTGTTAGGTTGCAAATTTCTTAGGGTTTCTGCTTTATTACTCCCTGATACCCACAGCAGAAGCTGAGAGATAGAACTTAAATAATTAACAGGCGGAAAGTTCTTCCACAAAGAAGGTGCTTTGTTAAACTCCATCATACTAGAATAAGTGAACTATAATTTCTATACAATGTACGAACTAAAGGATTTGGTGACAACCACAAGATACCTGATAAAGTAAATATACTGACTTAGTAGTATCAATGAAAAGAATGGAGATGGCATTTCAGCTATAAAAAGGCAGGCAAAAAAACCTTTTCTAGCCATTTAAATATTACTCAAAAAACGAGTACAACTGAGTAGAAAGGAAAACCAAAAATATTGTATGCACCTTTAACAATGTTCTTGCAATCTACTGATATACAAACCTCTCATTTTTTTCAGGTAACACAAATTCAATTTGTACTGACAGGAGAGATTAATAAAATCCTTTCATTTTAGTTTTTAATACCATACAGTGAAGTTAATAAATTCTGTGTTCTGATTATTCTAAAGAAAAAAAGGCTGGAAGAGGGACAGGGAACACAGTATGGACCCAACGTGACTCTAAGTAAGAATTTTTACTTAAGAAGTCATCAAGCAATGGAGTGTGAAGGATTCGGTGATGTGTCTTATTTTTGGACAGTAGTTACCTTCAGATGGCACTTTTATTGGTTTACGTCTCCTTTTCCCATTTGCACTTCTAGGTTTTGAAGTGCCTTTTCCTAAAACATAAGTTCTTTCCCCCCATTCTCTTATTATAAAACTAATTTATTTTTTAGGTACAACTCTTAACTATCTAGAAGAAACTTTTTTGTTGTAACTCAGAAGCTGTGAGTAAATAAATGCTTTATCATTCTTTCAGGGATTAATAAATTGACAAAGGGTTTATCCCTAAAATAAAGGGAGAATGATTACCCTAGGAATTATCTGAAAATGGGATAAACTTTTCCTTTTATTCAGAAGTTACTACACATTGTCAGTATACCCTTTTTAAATAGGCAGGAAGTGGGAGAAAAAAAGCTTTTTTAAACCTCACCTTTTTTTTTTAATGTTTGAAATCTTTTCGTCTTAATATGCTTGGTAAAATTAGTCTTTCAAAGGAATCAAAAATCAAATCTAAATACAACTCAAACCTTTTTTTTTTTTTTAACCATAAATGAATAAAATCATAGGACTTTGGACATAAACAACCACAGTAGTCTTTTTTTCATATACATCATTAAGTTACTTCAAGTGCAACTGAAAGCTATAGCACTTACTTCTGGATCAGTTCACATTCACTTTTTAACCTTTTGTCTTTTTTCACAAGAAAAATACAAACTGATCCCAAACATATTAAAGTACATCTGTGCATTAAATCCCTGCTCATTTCACATAAAGTAGAAAAAAAAAGTCAAACATGTTCTAGTGCTCAATGTAAACATTTTGAACTATTAATTATTTATTCATTTTCCTTAAAGGTACTTAGCAGTGTGTGTCACATATTCAAAGTTAACCTTAGGAATAGCACCGTGACCAAAAAAACCCATAAAAATGATTCTTTCTATAATCCCTTAGTTTTACTTCAGGACTTGAGAAGCTACCATTGTCAACCAGGCCTTCAAAGTCACCAGGCCAATTTCTGGGGGGCTTTTGTTTGTTTGTTTGTTTTTCAGATGAAACCAAAATACTGCTTCTACACACGAAGGCCTAACCATTTCGGACAAAATGAACAATTATGAACGGCTGACCAGCCAGTCAGTTCAGTTAATCCAAGTCCAAAAGACAAGACTAGTTCTATTGATGGAGCCTAAATGGTCAAAGTATCATTTTACCGAAAGAATGGATGTATTTATGAATATATTCCATATTGATTTATGGATTTTTTTGGTACCTTTTCCAGGTGATGGTAAACATGGAGTTATAACCCTGAGAATAGATATAAAACAGAGAAGCTTAAGAAGAGTTAAAATAAATTAATGGATATGACATCTATCACCATTTCTTAAAATTAAGGAAGTAAAGAGCATGCCATTAATTTCTTTCAGGTCAGTAGTCAAGGACAATTATCCTGACTCAATCTGTTAACAATACAGTTAACACGAGCTTTGAGAAGAAAAGCATCATAGTTTTGAAGTGGTGATAGCTCTCTCAACAACCAAAGCAGAGGTAGGTATACCACCTACCTCAGTTGGTAATGTCTAAGAACATCCTTCCCCTTATACCAGAGTAGAAAGAGAAAGTACCTTCTACCATGTCAACTGGAAAAGATAACTAAAAAGTAGCAACACTTAAGAACACTCTAACACTGATACCAGAGTCTGATGCTTTTCCTTATCTGCCACCTTAAGGATACACAGGAGAAAAGGGTTAATTTTGTCTGAAACCAAACACAGTTAGGGCCAATAAATAACAAAGGGTGGGAGTACTGTAACATACCCCTTTAGCTACGAAATATGTAAACCACTTGAATCAAGTCCATCTTCAGGCACAAACAAGCTAGGAATGGCCACCTATATACTGTTTGGAGTAGCACAACCTATCAAGTAAAAATATTTGGCTCGAAAATAAGTGTACTATGGTATTTGATGATGTAAAAGTTACGCTTTAAGTGGATTTCAAAATTATTTTCCAACAACACGACAGTTTCTTAGATTTAAACTAGAGGTCACTAATAAAGATACTTAGTTGCACCAGCAAAGAATGCTTGGGATTGCACATGGCAGCAGTAGACTAAAGAGATGGAGAATGACATTTAACTATTTTCCTACATAAATGAGATTTATGATTGCACTCTTAACAAAAATCAACTCTACAATTTCAAGAGATGGGGGGAAATTACACATAATTTACTCTTTTAGCCCTGTACACTCTATTAAAGAACACACTTTATCTAAATCTAAGGCACACAAACTCCTCTATTTCACAGAGTAAGACTATGGAAGACCAAGATTTTGGTTAAATTCCGTACATGGAAACCAGGAGATCTTGGAAAGACAAATTATATAGCATTTTGTTAGTGCACAATTTAAAAGAAAATGCTAGTACTATGGTCTGGCCTTAGAGGTTTATAATGCACAAACGTTAAAAAAAAAAAAAATTACCAGCACTTTATAAATTCAAGTTTATAAAATATAATGGATGATATTTTCCTTAAAAATAAAGCAAAAGAGAAAGACCCAACAGGGCTTTGAAACAAAAATTGGAAACCATTTCAATGAAAATGACCAATCTGGTGTAATGCATTCTACTCAAGTAGCCAGGGAAAGAAAAAAGTGGTAGGTACCTTGCCTACTAATCATGGTTACCCCTCCCACAATTGTTATGTCAGTATGCACAGAATATTTATGAAGAATCTGTAAACAAAGGTCACATGAAATTCATACTACAATAGGACTGGGATTAGAAACTACCACCTCTTGACGAATTCTGAAAATAACTGTATGACAATTGCTACCATGAAAGTAATGCTCATTGGTTTTGATAACCAGAAATATCTAGTGTTTAACATATTTCAAACTCTTGCTCTATGTAAATACTGTCAAAGTAGATCTGCCCCCAAAATGAAGCATATTTTGGCACCTGTGCTGAATGCTGCTACAAAGGCAAGCAAGTGCAAATAAAAATAACAGTCATGATTTAGTCACATTCATAACTTTTCATAGAAAAATATAAATATATTCCCTGAATTGTAGGACAAAAAATAATTTCAACAGCCAGCTTTCACTATAAATTCCAGTCCATTCCCTCTTTAAATGAACTGGTTTTCCCTCAAGGTCATAAGGTGCAATCATCAAAATCTAACACATTTTCTAAGCTTCTATCATCATCCCCATCATGGTATCTCACGGTCCTCCTACCCTGATTTCTCGTCTTTATTTTCGAACGCCGAAGAACTCTTTTAGATTTTGCATAGTCCACATCCTCCCAGTCATTATCATCCACGTTTAACCTAGGACGTTTGCTTTGTCTTTGTCGTCTCACGGTTTTAGTTACGTTAGCTGTAAAAGTTTTACCTTTTCTAACTACTTTTGCTTTTCCTTTCATTTTCCTCTTTTTGGTTTTTGTATCATCAGTAAAGTCAGCATCTGATTCAGTGGCAGATCCCAAATCTGAATCAGATTTGGGACTAGTGTCAGGTCCACACTTTGAGCTCCCTGTTGTTTCAGAAGCTTTCACATTTTCCAATTCAGGATGCAGTCTCTTCCTTTTTATTTCTGCCATCTCGGCTGCTTCCTGCGAATCCCGCATCACTTTTGTCTTACTGAAAGGAGCCTTCCCATAGGTCCTGAGTCTTCTGCCGTTCCACCTGCGTAGCCCATAATTCAGTTCCTCTTCAAAGTTATTCTCTGCAGTAGCTTTTTGCACCGGAGTTGACTCAGAAGAACATTTTCTACCAGTTTCATTCCCTGGAATATGGCTTTTTGAATCTTCCTCCGAAGACCCAATCAAGGAATTCTTTGTTTTAGAAGGTGCAACATTTGTTTTGTGACTACTGGTATGCCTGTTCTTGTGTCTGGAATTCAACATACCTTCAGAGTCTGAGTCTTCATTTAAAGACTGATTAATACTTTTTGTACTACCGTCTGAGTCGGCTTCAGGTGGCTTCCCTTCACAGCCATATTGTTCGTTTGGCACATCACAGTTTACATCTCCCTCAGAATCACTCAGTATCTTCTTAGCTGTGGTACATGCAAAATGGAGGGACTTTTTCCTTCCCTTTTTGCTTCTAGTACACACATTTTCTAAACCAACGTCTTCCACATCACTCATTAGCTTGATCCTAGTAGCAGCGGTGGTGGCACATCTTCGAGGACCTCTTAGGAGACCCGTTTTGGCTTTTGATGCTTTCTTAACCACCTTCGAATTGCTGTCTGAGTCACTGGAACAGACCCTTTTCCTGGCAACTTTTCTGCTTTGTCCATGGTCTTGTGATGCAGAGTCTAAAAATTAAGAGTACTCTTTTAATATTTAATAGAAGATTAAGTCTAAAGGAATTAAATGTTCAACATTTTAAACAACTGAAGTCCCCGAGATTCTTTCTAACTTGGAAAGAGGGTGGTGGTGAATGGGTTGGGCTTTTACTACTTTAGAACAGTGACTTTTTCAGCCTCAGCACCATCCGCAAGTATAACATACTCCCATCAATAACATCCCATGCCTTTCTGTCTATATACACAAAACACCTGACACTAGAGTATTTTATTTACATGAATACAAACTACACTCTCATCATCACTGCACTAAAGTATGCAAGCTCATCACTCTCAGCCTCCCTGAAACTTCTTAACTTCACAGGTTCCATCACACACTACAGTTAGTCTTAGCTTTAGATGCCTCTTGCTCTTTAATATTTTTCAATCTCCATTTACCAGGACAATCTTAATTCAGAAAGTTATCTAAATTCTCCATGCTCCAGAGTTATTATCAGTAAAATGGACATAATAATAATAATAGTACTTATCTCATAAAAGATATGAAGACTAAACTGGTTCATAAATGAATGTAAAGCATTTAGAAAAACTTCCTGATAAGAAATAGCTTGGTAACTTGGTAACTGTTCTTAGCTGCTATTATTATTATTTTTGTTTGTTTTGCGGTACGCGGGCCTCTCACTGTTGTGGCGTCTCCCGTTGTGGAGCACAGGCTCCGGATGCGCAGGCTCAGCGGCCATGGCTCACGGGCCCAGCTGCTCTGTGGCATGTGGGATCCTCCCGGACCGGGGCACAAACCCGTGTCCCCCGCGTCGGCAGGCAGACTCTCAACCACTGCGCCACCAGGGAAGCCCCTGCTATTATTATTATTACTTATCACATTCCTTTCAACCACCCTTTTCTTTCCTCTCCTCAAACTATTATCACCAACAGCTTATAAATGTGCTGGCCTCTGCTTTTCTTAAGCCCACAGCCAATACAATATCCCCATTCCATTATAAGAAGTGAAATCTCTATTAAAAACAGCGGAGCCTGTGCTCCACAATGGGAGAGGCCACAACAGTGAGAGGCCTGCGTACCGCAAAAAAAACAAAAAACAAAAAACAAAACAGCTATGGCCAAGGCTGCCTGTTACATGAGCAAAACTAAATGTACTCAACCAACAGTACACAGAGAAAAGACTAATGGAAGATGCAGGGAGTGGAGAGAAAACAGGTGGCAAAGAAAAGTTTCATGGGAAAAGACAATGTATGCTATAAAAAAAAAGGACAGTGAGAAAAATCAGTGAACCAAAGTTAAATGTTTTGAATTACCTTTCATAAAATTGTTTGGTTTTTCTTTTGTTTTCTTGTCATCATCTGAATCCAGATCAGTTTCAGATACATGATCTGAAAAACACTGGGACCCAGCAACAGGTTCACACTTCACATTCCCTGAACTCGGGTTAATTTCCATTGTATGACATCTACCGTCTTCTCCATCTTCTGCTTCAGATTCAGAGTCCTCTGAATCACTGAAGATTTTTGCTTTTTTAAGGAAAGCAGCATTCTTGCGACCTGTGTTGTATCTCCTACCACCATATTTTCTTGGTTCAGAATTTGCTTCCTCCTCTTCCTCTGAGATGCTTTCTGCCTTAGGTTTCTGCGAAGATGTTGATGGGCCAGCAGTTCTGTTACGTCCATTATCTGAATCATGACTTCTAGAGTCTTCCTCAGAAGACTCTATCTTAAGAAATTTTGTTTTAGAAGTTGCTGCAGTTTGGGACTTGTAACCATTAGCATGCCAATTTTTCCGGGCTACCCGCAAATCACTTTCTGACTCTGAATCTCCATTTTCAGTATTCTGGGCAGCATGAGAACTGGACAATGGTGATGGTTGATTCTGATCTTTTAGCTCCTCTTCTTCAAGTTCTGACTTTAAGCTCTGGTCATCCTCAGAATTATGTAATAACTTTTTTCTAGCTACAGCAGAAGCATTGCGGTGAGGCAGCTTACGGCCAGAACAGACACTTTCAGAGCTAGAATTCTCCTCTACGTCACTCATTAACTTTATCTTATTGGCAGCCACAGCAGCACACTTTCGTAGCACTTTTCGGTTACTTCCAGCTCTGGCTTTTAGACTTCCACCAGTCTCCAAAGAATTGTTATCAGAGTCACTTAAATAGACTCTCTTTCTAGTGGTTCTTCTGCCACATCCATTTTCTAAAGAAACTGGACCTAAAAATAAACAGTAAAATTAGAAAGGTCTTCCTTATTTCAATATTTTTAAATGACTTCATTTTAGTACTGATGTTCCTTATTTTTTTAATGCCAAAACAAGTTTACCTTTCTAAATTTAAAAAGTTTAAAGGACAGAACAGAGAGTCCAGAAATAAACCCATGCATATATGGTCAGTTAATTTACAACAAAGGAGCCAAGAATATAAAAATGGGAAGGGACAGTCTTTTCAATAAATGGTGTTGGGCAACTAGACAGCCAAATGCAAAAGAATGAAACTAGACTAATATCTTATACCATACACAAAAATTAATTCAAAGTGGATTAAAGAATGTAAGACCTGAAATCATAATACTAGAAGAAAACACGGGTAGAAAAATCCTTGACATCATTCTTGGCAATGATTTTTTAGATCTGACTCCAAAAGCAAAAGCAACAAAAGCAAAAATAAACAAGCAAGACTACATCAAACTAAAAAGCAAAGGAAATCATCAAGGAAATGAAATGGCAACATACTGAATGGGAGAAGATATTTGCAAATCATATACCTAATCAGGGGTTAATATCCAGAACTCATACAACTCAACAGCAAAAAAACAAACAATCCAATTTAAAAATGGGCAGAGAATCTGAAGAGGCATTTTTCCATAGGAGGCATACAGATGTCCAACAAGCACATGAAAAGATGCTCAACATCACTGATCATTAGGGAAATGCAAATCAAAACCACAGTGAGATATCATTTCACACCTTTTAGAATAGCTATCATCAGAAAGACAAGAAATAACAAGTGTTGGTGAGGATGTGAAGGAGAGGGAGCCCCTGTGCACGGCTGGTGGGAAAGTAAATTGGTGCAGCCACTATAGAAAACAGTATCGAGGTTCCTCAAAAAATTACAAATAGAAATATTATATGATCCAACAATTCCACTTCTGGCTATTTATCCAAAGAAAACAAAAACATGAACGTGAAAAGATATGTGCACCCCCATGCTCACTGCAGCATTATTCACAATAGCCAAGATATGGAAACAACCTAAGTGCTGATGGATGAATGGATAAAGAAGGTACACACCCACACGAATACTTCTCAGCCATTAAAAAAGAATGGACTCTTGCCATTTGCGACAACACAGATGGACCTTGAGGGCGTTATGCTAAGTGAAGTAAGTCAGACAGAGAAAGACAAATACCCTATGATCTCACTTATATGTGGAATCTACAAAAACAAAACAAAAAACAAGCTCCTAGATACAGAGAACAGACTGGTGGTTGCCCGAGGGTAGGGTGCACAGGGAGTGAGTGAAATGGGTGAATGGAGTCAAAAGGTACAAACTTCCAGTTATAAAATAAATAAGTTATGAAGATATAATGTACAGCATGGCAAGTATAGTTAATAATACTGTATTGCATGTTTGAAAGTTGCTAAGACTAAATCTTAAAAGTCCTCATCACAAGAAAAAAAAAAAATTTTGTGACTATGTATGGTGATGCACAGTAACTAAACATATTGTGGTAATCATTCTGTAAAGTACACAAATGTCAAATCATTACATTGTACACCTGAAATTAATATAATGTTATATGTCAATTTTACCTCAAGGAAAAAAAAAAGCCTAAAGGACATGTAATCATGTGCAGATGTGTTAAGTCAGTAAACCATCCAGGACTTGCCTGGTGGTGCAATGGTTAAGAATCCACCGGCCAATGCAGGCGACACGGGTTCCATCCCTGGTCCGGGAAGATCCCACATGCCGCAGAGCAACTAAGCCCGTGCGCCACAACTACCAAGCCTGCGCTCTAGAGCCCGCATGCCACAACTGCTGAGCCCAAGCGCCGCATCTACTGAAGCCTGCATGCCTAGAGCCCGTGCTCCCTGCAACAAGAGAAGCCACCGCAATGAGAAGCCCACGCACCACAACGAAGAGTAGCCCCCGCTCGCCGCAACTAGAGAAAGCCCACGTGCAGCAACAAAGACCCAATGCAGCCAAAAAATAAATAAGAATTTAAATTAAAAACAATTTTTTAAGTAAATAATAAATAAACCATCCAATATTTAGCTTTTGAATTCTCTTGATATACATTTCTCCAAAGTACCACTGAGCCTCTTCTCACCAGTTTTTCTTTTAGCGGCTCTGGTTCTGGTCACCCTGCTCCTGGCCAACCCACTACGTAAGGAGGATTCACGAGCTCTTGAACTCTCTTTGCTTTCCTCTGAACTATTTGAAGCTGAAGATGATGAAGAGGTACCTAAGGAATCTTCCATTTCACTTTCTAAGAAAAACGAAGCATCAACAGTTCATTATACATATTCTCCTATCTTTACACACAAGCAGTTATTTTGTAACAATAGACTAAAAGCAGATTCTTAAAATACTCTGAAGAGGAGAGTATATTTTTAAAAACCGTTGCAAAGAATAGCTGATAACATTTTGGTATTAAAAGGTACATAATCAGCATCTGAAATCAAGTTTGTTCTCTTATTTCTGAAAGTAACATGTTAATACTGGTTTGGATTCAGAAAATACAGTTTATATATTTTATAAACAAGCTTTCATTAAAAATTTAATTAGCTCCACTATCTTCTTCCTTCTGTTATGAGACAGGTATTTCCTATAGAAAAGACAATCATTTCAAGTCCAGTATTTCAGTAGGCTTTCAGGTCTCTTTCTAGTTGCCCTTCCTAACAGCATAGTTGTACCATACAGGCTTCCAAGCTCAAGAAAGAGCATTTCAACACACACACACACACACAAAAAAAGGGAGAAAAGGTGTGAGATGAATAATTTAAATAGTACAGGTCATTTCCCCCCACCATAATACTTAATGAGTATATGCACAAGTGTAGGCACAAGATAGGAAACCAAATTTCCTGTTCCTTCATCCAGGCTCAGTTCTTGCATGCCTATCACAAAATAAATATTTCATCAAAATGAATGGGAACATATTGTTGAAAGATAAAATTCTGCTCCATATTACAACCCAACTCTACGTCAAAGAACAGAGTGGCTGTTAGAGGGGTATCAGTCACCAAATCGTGTTTCTTCCTTTGAAACTGCTCTGCAGTTTGCCCAGTCTGCCTGCTCCTACTGTATCCCACTTCCCATCATGTTGACTATGTTTCCAGATTCTTCTCCTTCCCCACATATCACTGCCAAACTGATTAATCTTCCTGAAACAGAATTCGTCATGTGATTCCTTCACAACAAGGGACCCTACTAAGTAATCCAAACTTTTTTGCAAGACTTGCCAGTCTCTAAAATATGGCTGCATTTTACCTGTTTGATCCTACTATTTTAAATCACAAGAGTAATCATCAGACCATCATCACAAGTCACCAAAATCACTCAGAGCAATATGCAAGTATGTACACACCTTGGCCTCATTTGCACAATGCTAACAAACGGTCAGCGTCAGCTACAGTTATACCACCAAATAGTAATAAAATAAACAGTTTAGAATTTCCTAGGTCATCAGCTTTAAACTTACATGATTACCAAGTCCTTTTTTTAATTTAAAGAAATTTTTAAATGTCAAATTTTGCACAAATAGTGGTGCTTATATCACATTATTTAAAACCTGAAGGATTCAAATTTGCTTAAAATGTGGCTGCACCACATTTTAAATACTGCAAAGAACAGTATTTATCAAATATAATCTAATTATTCCATGTGTTACTTACATCTCTTCTGTTAAATTTAAGTTCCTTGAATGTCAAGGGCCATGTCTTACTTCTTTATTCTTTCCTCTAAACCCACAGTAACTACCAATGTTACAAACGTGAGTGCTCAACAGGTGAATATATAACATTCCATTTCTCACCAGATAATGTAGAACCATTTGTTAGAGTGACAGGTGTGTTTCTCCTCATTCTTTCTGATGATGCCGCTGAATCTGAAGAATCACCAGAAGTGACACCCGAAGAGACACTAGCACTTGTCTTGCGGCTTGTAGAGTAAGCTGCCCTACTTGAGGTAGACTGGACAGGAGAACCTACCAACTCAGGAGTTACTTCTGCCTGAGATTTTAAGCGCTTCTGCTTGGTATTTCTGGTCAAAGATAGAAAAAAATAAAACAATATTTAACAAAACAGAGGATGCCTAAATAAAGTGTATTATTACTTAACCTGAGAATAACTTTATGATCAAGACATTAAAATATTCATTATTAACATCTTATTCTAGCATGGATTACTGTTCTCTTTAAATTTGACATCATTTTATTCCAAATTTGAGTAATGAACAAATGATCCAAGTAACAGAATTACAGAAAATCATGCTGAATACCTTAGATTCTTTGGATTAAATGCTAAGGGGAGCCAACATTTATGTAATACAGGCATTCATTCATATTACAAATTTTTTTAAAGTTATATCTGCAATAGAGCTTGTGATGTGATTTGATTTTGATTGATTGATTGATTGATTTTTGGCTGCACCACGGCTTGGGGGATTCTCAGTTCCCTGACCAGGGACTGAACCCAGGCCACACCAGTGAAAGCCTGGAATCCTAACCACTTGGCCACCAAGGAACTGCCCATATTACAAATTTGAGTCTCAATATGACAACATTCCCGCTAGGCTCCTATTTATATTATATATTCCTAAAGACAGTATAAAATTAGGAGAAATTGACAAAACCTGAAGAGAAAGAACAGAGAGGCAAAAAAGAGAACAAGCTAGTTTTTTTCTGAGACCAATGTGTTTACATTTAAGTGCCAATTCACCAAAATTGGCCCCTGAGCCATGGATTATGGTGAAAAACAGTGGAAGTTTAAGATAAGACAATCTTTGGGTTTAAACTACAGATCTGAGTAATATTCATGTTTTTTAAAGATAATCCTTTCAAACAAAAGGATTTGGTTTTGTTTTCCTTTAAAACAAAAAGATAAAGGAGCTTTAAGGAGCTTAAAGATAACCACAATTAATCAACTATACTTCAATTTTTAAAAAACACAATTCTTTTAAGCAGTTATTGTTTATCATAATCAAGAAAATTCAAGTTTCCAAATGTAAATAGACCATGTTTAAAGACAAGTAGTCTTTCAGTTTCCATGTGTTAAATCCAATCTGTCAGCTACAAATGGGAGGGGGACAAATGACTGTAAAACGTAACATCTTCGTTTCCTCCTTTTATTAAAAAGTAAAAAATAAAAAAAATTTAAAAAAGAAAACTCAAACTTGTTATGTCAAAATTTTAACTTCCATTAATATCAGCTGGAGGGTAATACAAAAAGAAAGAATTATATGCTTATATACTTATCATAAACTTGATTTTTAACAGTAGACAAGGTGATAGTAGCTCAAGAGTGAAAACTTTTCCTTTTTATCCTATCCTTTATGAAGAAAAAAAAGGCAGAAGGCCTCAGAGACCTTTGGGAGACCATTAAACATACCAACATATGGGAGCCCCAAAGGAGACAAAAGGAGCAGAACAAAGTATCTAAAAAAATAATGGCTGAAAACCACCCAAATCTGATGAAAAACATTATACATCCACAAAGCTGAACAAATTTCAATAAGGATAAACTGAAAGAAATCCACACCTACAGTCATTTGCAAGATGAAGACAAAAAGAAAATCTTGAAAGCACCAAGAGAAAACTCCATATGCACAAGGAAGGGAACCTCAGTAAGATTAACAGCTGACTTCTCATCAGAAACACTGGAGGTCAGCAGGCAGTAAGATGACATACTCAAAGTGCTAAAAGAAAAACACTGCCAACTAAACTAGTCTTAAATAATAAAATTAGTCTTAAATAATAAAAGTGAAATTAAGACATTCCCAGATAAACAAAGATTAAGGGAATTCACTGCTCGCATGTCTGCCTTACAAGAAACATTAAAGGACTTCAGGTTGAAAAGAAATGACACCAGAGGGTAACTCAAATCTATAAAAAGAAATGGAGACCACTGGGAAAGGTAATTACATAAGTAAATATAAATAACAGTATAAGTAATTTGTTTATTCTTATCTGATTTAAAAGACAACTTCATAAAACAACATATAAAGATATAAACCGTATGACAGTAACAGCACAAGTAAGAAGGGGAAGGGAGCTAAACTAGAACAGAATTCCTATGTCTATGGGAATTAAATAGTATTAACCTGAAGCAGATTGTTTTCAATTGAGATGCATGGTGTAATCCCAACAACAACCATGAGGAAATCCATCAAGGGTATAGTGCACATTCAAAATGTACATGATGGGTTTCCCTGGTGGCGCAGTGGCTGAGAATCCACCTGCCAATGCAGGGGACATGGGTTTGATTCCTGGTCCGGGAAGATCCCACATACCACGGAGCAACTAAGCCCATGAGCCACAACTACTGAGCCTGTGCTCTAGAGCCCATGAACCAGAACTACTGAGCCTGCGTGCTGCAACTACTGAAGCCCGTGCGCCTAGAGCCTGTGCTCCGCAACAAGAGAAGCCACCACAGTGAGAAGCCTGCGCACCACAACGAAGAGTAGCCCCAGCTCGCCACACTAGAGAAAGCCCACGTGCAGGTTAAGACCCAATGCAGCCAAAAATAAATAAAATAAATTTATAAAAACAAGAAAGTACGTGAAAACAAACTAAACACTGAAAAGCTCAATTTCCATATTTCTACACGTCAAAATATCTATAAATTTGATAGTAATGTAAGCTACATAGTCATAAATGGCAAAATATAAATTAACATTAATTTACTATAAAGAGAATAAATCCTTCATTTTGTATTTCTTCTCTACAACTAATCCCCAGTGAAAATAGAGTGCATTACATCTAACTGGCATTTTCCCTTACATGATCAAATGCTCAATAGCCATACACAGTAATCATTTTACCCTCTGCATTAAAAAAAAAATTCTTATGCAAAAGACAAGTAATATTTTGAATAATCCTTAGTAAGACTTAGTTGATGCTTTTCATTAAATGCTTAAAATGTATATAATTAAAAATTAATGCAACAGCTCTATATGCAGAGAATGCTTTCAAGCCATAAAAAACAATGACTATTCTTTTCTGAATACACTGTAAAATGATTAAGAATTTTTAGCTTAATAAAATCAAAGAAGTAGCACAACCTGAAATACTTCAAAACTGCACACAAAGACTGCAATAACCAGTTTACCTGATACTTTTGTTAGACTGACTGACACGGTTACAATTTTGCCGTCTCTTGAACCTCTGGCTTCTTCGAAGTTTTTCACTGAATTTTTGACCAATCTTAAAATCAGAAGAGATTTTCTTCATTTTTTCTTCAAATAAGGCAGACAATCTCAACGTCATACTGTAAATCTGCAAGGACATGAGAGCAAAACTAGCACTATAAAAAATCTTTTAAAATATTTTTACAAGTAAAATTATAGTCATTGAGGCTACTTGTAATCTATTATATCACTGTTATAGATAAATGACTGTTCCTTACTTCATTGCCCATCCCTTCCCTGCAAGGACAGTGGAACTATCAAATATACACTTCTCTGATGAAAATAAAATAATTTTGTTTTGTTTTGTTTTGTTTTTTGTTTTTGCGGTACGTGGGCCTCTCACCGCTGTGGCCTCTCCCGCTGCGGAACAGAGGCTCCGGACGCACAGGCCCAGCGGCCACGGCTCACGGGCCCAGCCGCCCTACGGCATCTGGGATCCTCCCGGACCGGGGCACGAACCCGTGTCCCCTGCATCGGCAGGCGGACTCTCAACCACTGCGCCACCAGGGAAGCCCCCTGGTTGGTTTTAAGGTTGCTATTTAGGCAGCAGAAAAGCAGTGTCTCCTTGGGGCAAGGAAACAAAAGCACTTCTACACTAGTCTCTACCTGAAATCTGACTGCCTCTGATGCCACTTAGATTATTAATGGGAAAAAAATGATTGCTTACATCCAAAAGTAGACATTATGCCCTATAACTTTATATAAGATTGTGTTCTAATAACTTTTATAATTAATAACATCAAATCTTCAAAAGAACAGCAATGTGATGTTGAGTGCCACTATAAATAACTTTTTGGCACAGCTCTGTATTCACAGGAAGTACTCTTTACTCATCCACAATCATTCCTATGAAGTAGAAATCTAGTATTCAAAAGCTAAATATCAATCATTGTGGTGCATGGTAGAGGAGGGTGAAGACACTAACACTGGGGAACCTTTAAAAAGTATGCAAAATGTATTAATTTGCCATATTCATATATATATATATATACACACACATACATATACAGGTATCCCCACTTTCAAAAACACTACTTTCCACCACTTCACTTTTACAAAAGACCTAATTTATTAGTACTTGTTTTCGCTAACTGAAAAAAAATCCAAAGAAGATTTTCACTTTTATGAAAAAAGGTGAGAACACAGTTCAGCATTTGTTTGCAGCAAGCTGTTATATAGAGGTAGTGCATACCCCAAACAGCAAGAGTAGCACCGCCAAGCTCCTTCCCCAGCAACTACACTCAGCATCTCAGCATCAGGTCGCCACAGCTTTTTGTTTGTTTTTGTTTTTTTAGCAACATCCCAAACCAGAGAGATACATTTATTATGGTTGCTGAGCTTGCACTGACACCTTATCTATCACCCAAAGTCCATCAGAACCATTAGGGTTCATTCTTGGTGTTGAATATTCTATGGGCTTTGACAAAAGTATAATGACAACAGATTTTCCCGTTCGGCACTCTGAATATGTAATCCGACAGCCTTCTGGTTGGCAAAGTTCTGGCAGAGAAATCAGCTGACAGCTTTAAGGGGTATCCATTACGTTATGACTCTTTGTTTTTCTCTTGCTGTCTTTAGAATTCTCTCTTTATGCTTAGCTTTTACCATTTTAATTATGATGTGTCTTGGTGTACATCTCTTTGTGACTCATTTTCTTCAGGCAGGTCACCACAGTTCTGAACTGTATCTGTGAGCACCTGTGCTCTATCTTGATCTATTCCATGCATCTGTTATCAAGATGTGTCCTAACGTAGCTGGTTCTTCACCTAGAGATGGGGTACGTTCAAATACAGAAGGAAACCTATATACATATACATATAATAAGTATATGTGAAATCTGTAATCCCTCTTTATCTTTGAAGTGATCTTTAACAGTTATTTCCAGTATTTTGTATATATATTAAATTTATTCTTTTCCCTCAAACCTGAACTCTAGCATAAGTCACCAATTTTAACAAGAGTGATTTTTTTTCCTCAATCGTATTAAGTTTGAAAGCTCTGATAATCTTGAGTACCACCACTTTCATCTGAAAAATTCAATAATACATGTGAATTAAAAATAAAATTGTTTAACAAAAATGAGTGCTAAAATTATTGGTTCCTCAACATGAAAAAGGGCATGTGTGAAAAACCCACAGTTATCATTATACACGATGGTAAATGACTGAAAATCTTTCCCCCTTAGATCAGGAATGATACAAGAATGCCTGGTTTCACCACTGTTATTCAACACTGTACCTTAAATTCTACCAGAGCAATTAAACAAGAAATAAAAATAATTCAAATTGGAAAGGCAGAAGTAGAACTCTATCTGCAGATGCAATGATCCTGTACATAGAAGCAATCAAAGATTCTACAAGAAAGCTATTAGTGCTAATAAATTAATCCAACAAAATTACAGAGTATGAGATCAACACACAAGAACCTGCTCTGTTTCTATACACCAACAATGAACAAGCAAAAAAGGAAATTAAGAAAGCAACTGCAGGGCTTCCCTGGTTGCGCAGTGGTTGAGAGTCCGCCTGCAAATGCAGGGGACACGGGTTCGTGCCCCAGTCCGGGAAGATCCCACATGCCGCGGAGCGGCTGGGCCCGTGAGCCATGGCCGCTGAGCCTGCGTGTCCGGAGCCTGTGCTCTGCAACGGGAGAGGCCCGCGTACCGAGGAAAAAAAAAAAGCAACTGCATCTCAAATAGCATCTGAAACAATAAAATATGTGGGAATAAATTTAACCAAGGAGTTGTAAGACTCTCCACTGAAAATTACAAAACATTGCTGGAAGAAATCAGACCTAAATAAATGGAAAGACATCTGGCGTTAAGGGATAGAAAAACAGTAGTCAGGATGTCAATACTGCCCAAAGCAATCTACAAATTCAATTCAATCCCTATGAAAACAGACATGGAAAATGTCAATCCTCAAATTCATAATGAATTGCACCCCCTGAATTGCCGAAACAATCCTGAAAGAGAACAATGTAAGAGGACTCAAATTTCCTTTATTGCCAAACTTACTACTAAAGCTACAGTAAACAAAACATTATAGTACTGACACAGAGACAGACACTCATATGTATAAACCAATGGAACAGAACTGAGTTCAGAACTAAACCCGTATATCTATGGCCAACTGATTTTCAAAAAGGGTGCCAGG
>NW_006798409.1:944504-957306 GCF_000442215.2 Lipotes vexillifer | reverse complement strand
GGGAAAGAATAGTCACTTCAACAGATGTTGCTGGGACAACTGGATTTCTACATGCAAAAGAATAAACTGGACCTCTATCTTACACCATATACAAATATTAACTCAAAATGGATCAACAGCTTACATAAGAACTAAACCATAAAACTTTTAGAAGAACACATGAGGTGAATCTTCATGACACTGGATTGGCAGTGGATTTTTTTTTAACTATTTTGAACACTATTTCCAAACATTTGCCTCTATAAATTACTCCTTAATATACATGTTTTGTGCAAGTAGTCTTTTCCACAGTTAACATTGACTGTCTATAAAAAATAATTATTAAAATTAGAATTAATGGGGCTTCCCTGGTGGCGCAGTGGTTGAGAGTCTGCCTGCCGATGCAGGGGACACGCGTTCGTGCCCCGGTCCGGGAGGATCCCACATGCCGCGGAGCGGCTGGGCCCGTGAGCCATGGCCACTGAGCCTGCGTGCCCGGAGCCTGTGCTCAGCAACGGGAGAGGCCACAACAGTGAGAGGCCCGCATACCAAAAAAAAAAAAAAAAAAAAATTAGAATTAATGGGTCAAATGGCACTTAAGCTTCTGACACATAATTTTCAAATTGCTCCATAATAGTGTTGGGCATCTTACAGGCTGTGTGACGCTAAGTAGCAATGGGTTCTTAAACATGAAACCAAAAGCACAAGAAGCCAAAGAAAAAAAAATGGATTAATTGGACTTCATCAAAATTAAAAACTTTTGTGCATCAAAGGACATTATCAAAAGTGAAAAGACAACCTACAGAGAAAATAACTGGAAAACATTCATCTGATTAGGACTTAATATCCAGAATATATTTAAAAATTCTTATAACTCAACAACAAAAGGACAAAAATCCAATTAAAAATTGGGCAAAGCACTTGAATAGATATTTTTCCAAAGAAAATATAAAAGTGGTCAATAAGCACATGAAAAGATACTCAACATCATTAGTGTACTGACTATATTTTCTTATTTTCTGTATCCTTGATGCTCTGGCATTTGGAGCCTTGATCCTGGAAGAGACTACCCCATCCCAGGGCTAGTTCCCAGAGATAGCACGTGGCTTTTTTTTGCAGGGGATACAGAAAACAATCAATCCAGAGATCAAACACCTAACAAGTCTTCTTTATCAAACTCTCATACACCAAGCCAATATTCCCCCTACCCAAATCACCCCAGGGCCAGGAATCAGACATCTAGAGACCACCCCTACAGATCAAAGCTCCAATTACTACAAACTAGCCAATCCTAGACTGTTTACTCTGCCCTGCCTTGCCGTCCTGTGAAAAACCCAATCTAAGCTCTGCGCCATACTCTTCCCTTCCCTCGCCTCCCCTCTGCCTATTCATCAACCTTGTATCACACTCTTCTGTTTCTAGGGATCTGTGAGTATAAACTTCTTCCTTCGTGACAATTCATGTCTGCATGTCTTACTATACCTGATTAAAATAAATTCTAGATATAATTTTTAATAAGTCATAACATAAATACAAATCAAAACTGCAAGGAGATAACACTTCACATTCACTACGATGGCTATAATTTTTTTAAAAAACACAGAAAATAACAAATTTTGGCAAGTATGTGGAGAAACTAGAATCCTCGTACATTGCCAGTGGGAATACAAAATGGTGCAGCCATTATGGAATACAGTTTGGTGGTTCCTGAAAATGCTAAACGTAGAATTACTCTATGAACCAGAAATTCCACTCTTAGATATATACCCAAGAAATCTTACAAATACTTACAAATGTATTCCCATTAATCACAATAACCAAAAAGTAGAAACTCAAGTGTCCATCAAAAGATGAATGAGCAAAATGTCATACACCCATACAATGAAATATTATTCAGCCAAAAAAAGGAATGAAGCTCCAATACAGGCAACAACATGGATGAACCTTTAAGATACTATTTTAAGTGAAATATGCCAGACACAAAAGCCAAATATTGTGTGATTCAATTTGTATGAAATATCTAGAATAGGCAAATTCAGAGAGATACAAAGTAAATTAGAGGTTACCAAGGGCTGAGCGAAGGGGAGAATGTGGAGTTACTTGCTTACTGGTGACAGAGTTGCTGTTTGGGATGATGAAAGAGTTCTGGAAATAGACAGCAGTGATGGCTGAGCAACACTGTGAATGTAATTAATGCCAGTGAACTATATACTTAAAAATGGTTAAAATGATAAATTTTGTTTTATATATATATATGTAACCACAATTTTGAAAATTTGTTAATATACTAAAACCCACTAAATTGTGCACTTCAAATGCATGAGTTTGTATGATGTATCCTCAACCATATTTTAAACAAAAGGGAAAAAGGCATGAATGAAATTTATTTTCTGTCTGGAAAGAAAGTCTCACAAATGGTGAATACAGACAATAACATAAGCTTGGAAAAATGTTAGACTTGTATGTTAAACTGATCCAATAAGCAATTTGGATACTGAATGCAATGAAAAGGTTCTCAGATTAAGAGAAGAATTAATGCAGGCAGAGTCTGATAATAAGTAATGAGGGGGAAGTGAAATTAAGACAAAATGGTTAATTAGCAGTGATAGTCACTGATGATACACAAAGTGCCGCAACATCAAGCAAGGGCTTTATTTTAAAGTCTTACTCTCAAATTATTGCTTTTTTTTTTTTTAAATTACCCAGCACACCGGCTACAAAGGTTTATGAATATTCACTGAGAGTTATGTGTACCCTTTTGTGCATTTATTATGTTTCAACAAGTTTTGAAAAGTTATCCAACAAAGAGCATTTGAACAAAAATTTAGGAATGTCCACTCTACTTGTGTTCTTAACTAATCAGATGGCCGATGTGTTTCTTCTTCAGATAAAAAAATGTTAGTATGCCATCAGCAGTCCACGCCCACTTCAGATTTTCCTTTTCTTACTTTTAATATTCTTCCAGCCTCTGTCACTAAGTTCCCGATCCACTTTTCAAGATTCCCATATGTAAGAAAACACATTTTTCTCACTCTATACATCAAATACAAATCTGTTCATTTTTCAATGGTGTCGTCACTCGCACCAATCCTCTTTCGTTTATAAAACTTGAGGAAAGCGGAACAGTGTCACAAGGAAATGATGTTCCCTAAACATATGCCTGGGCGGTGGCACTGTATGCTTAACAGTGGTCTTACTCTACTCACTGATCTTTTATGCTCCCACCTCTACCAAACACTAGAAAATTACCATCTACACAGATCACACGTACTGTTTATTTTTTTTATAAACCACTTTTAAAATTACCTTTGATCTTTTATTTGGTGTATATGCTTTTGCATTGCTAAATATCAACCGGATGTCTTTGCAAAATTCCAAAGGGCTGTCATAATTTCCCGCTTCTAAAGTTTCCCTTACTGTTCCAAAATCCATTGGAGTATCTATAATATCTCGGTAATCCTAGGTTTTAAAAACAATAATTAGTTCAAAGATTCGATTCCTGTTTTTGAAATATAAGTGCATCAAATCTCTAAAATATTCAAAATGACAGAAGAAAAAAAGGTTACAAGGATCTTAAGAATCATCAATAATTTTAAAGAAGACATCCAAACATATGGACAAGAAATATAACAAAATTATATACTTGGAAGCAAGATATGAAATTGTTTTTATTTCCTTCTTTATACCCTTCTATAATTTCTAAGCTTCCTACAGTAAATTTGTGCTTTCTTTTTTTTAAGGTCATTTTCCATTTCCCTATTAGAAAGTAAAGACAGACACTTTTAACTAATTCATAGTTTTCCTGGGGCTGGGCCTACTAATCCTCCAATTATATTATGTAACACTGGTTAACTAAGTCTTAACCCCAGTTGCAAGGGTGTCTATTAATTCAAGAAAACTGTGTAAAACAACACTTCCACAGCTGAATTAGTGGTCAGAGACAAAGTTAACAGGAAGCCTAGTCATCTTACTTTTTGGTTGCTGGGGTTTTTTTCTTTCTTTCTTTTTTTTTGGCCACGCCACGTGGCCTGTAGGATCTCAGTTCCCCAACCAGGGATTGAAGCCGGGTCACGGCAGTGAAAAACCCAGAATCCTAACCACTAGGCCACCAGGGAATTCTAGACACCTTACTTTTTAATTTGAATACCTCTGCCCCAATCTCCTCTACACAAATAAAAAAAGCCCCGAACATTCAGATAACGACAACTTACTGGATATTCAACCAAATCAACAGGTTGTCTAAATGGTTCAGAATCTTCACATTGAAATATTAAGTTCACTAGTTCCTTACACTGTTTCTTCCAGTTGCTTTCAACATAATTGGTTGCTTTGATGCTCCTTGTTTTCCAATCATGAACCTAAAAATAAATTCATAATATTAAAAGTTTTTTCAATCTTGGAAAAGTCACACTATGGTATGATATAGCACAATGGTAAGAATGCAAGTGAGCTGTTGTCTTCTGTATTATGTCATAATATGTCATTACATGATTTTCTATCTACTTGGGGAAAAAATCCACTTTTTTAAAAAACCCAGTGTTACATCTGTTACTCTAAAAACATTTTCATCCCACCACTTATCTCCTCAGTTTAGAAAATGTTCTCACAGAACATGAAGTATCCCACTGGATAATGTAGTAGAGGCAGAATAATGCTCCCAAAGACGTGTACATCTCAGTCCCAAGAACCTGTAACTACGGCAAAAGGGACTCTGCAGATATGACTAAAAGAGTAGACAGACTTTGAGATGGGGAGACAGCCCTGGATTATCAGGGTGGGCCCAATGTAATCACAAGGGTCCTCATACAAGGGAAGCAGAAGAGTCAGAGGCAGACTGGAAGATGCTATGCTGCTGACTTGAAGATGCAAGAAGGGGACCATGAGGCTCCAGAGGCTGGAAAATGGAAGGAAATGAATTCTATCCTAGAGTTTCCAGAAAGGAACACAGCTATGCTGACACCTTGACTTTAGTCCAGTGAGACCCATGCCAAACTTCTAACCCACAGAACTACAAGGTATTTTTATTGCTTAAGGCACTAGATTTATAATTTGCTACAGCAATCATGACAAATACTGAACAGATACTAAATACTTAGAAGTCTGTTTAGAAATGAAATTATATGAAAATGGTAATAATTCAAGTCTTAACTTTTCATTGTTATTTGAGGCAGCATATTATGAAAATTGATATGATAAAAAGCTTAAATTTAAGCAGCATTTGAATGAAATATAACACTATTAAGCATTTTCCAATTAATAAACTTTACTTTTAATTAACATATTACATAAGAGCTTCAAGAACTGCTGATGACACCACAATTTTAACTACCCAATATCCAAAGCTTATTTCCCACTTTGTCTCTCCCCTATCCTCCCCACAAATCCTCATTTTTAAAAAAGGTTCAGTCACCAAATCCTAGTTAATTTTCCCATTAAAAGGTCTCATCTTCTTTCCTTCCTCTCTATTGCAAGCCAACACTATTCCTTTTTTTTTTTTCTTTTTTAATGGCCACGCCACTGTGCGCTTGTGGGATCTTAGTTCCCTGACCAGGGAATGAACCCGAGCCCTCGGCAGTGAAAGTGCGGAGTCCTAACCACTGGACCACAAGGGAATTCCCAGCCAGCACTATTCTTGACTAAGTTTCCCACCTTTTCTCTGAGATTCTTGCAATGAACTCCTAACGTTAATACAAATCTATCTAACTTTAATCAAAATCTGTTTTGGGGCTTCCCTGGTGGCGCAGTGGTTGAGAGTCCGCCTGCCGATGCAGGGGAAGCGGGTTCGTGCCCCGGTCCGGGAAGATCCCACATGCCGCGGAGCGGCTGGGCCCATGAGCCATGGCCGCTGAGCCTGCGCGTCCGGAGCCTGTGCTCCGCAACGGGAGAGGCCACAACAGTGAGAGGCCTGCATACCGCAAAAAAAAAAAAAAAAAAAAATCTGTTTTGGCTATGGAATTGACTCTCTACTGTAAATTTAAAAGAAATCTTTGGTTTACAGTATCACCATAATCTGCTCCCAACATAACAGCCAGACACAACCACTTTGCTCACTCCAAAATTCAACCCCTACGCCAGTCAGGCCAGTGCTCTCAGTAGCCCACTGACATGCCACACTTTCCTACTTTTTTAGCTTGAATCATAATAACCCTTACTTTTCGAGTGTCCTCTTCTTACTCTATCTCATTCTGAGGACACAGTCCAAATCCCAACCCTTCCACTAAACCTTACCTAGCCATCCACCTTACAGTGATTTCTCCCATTTCTCTTATAAAATATTCAATATTAATGTAACTTTTCAAAGACAACACCTAAAATCTTATGTTGATTTTAAAACACAGAGTAAATAAACAACTAAGGTTAATCACACAAATTAACTTACTCTCCTTCTTCCAGAAGATGTTTTAGGAAGATCACTATCATCCTAGGAATAAAAACCAGAGCATTTTAAGTGTTAGTATTTTCATTAGATATGCAATAATCTTAGCATATCAAAGACATTAGGTTTACGGGGGTTATAACTTGTTAACAAAATCTCAAAATACAGACTATCAGATGGTCTTTGTGGCACTCACCCTCCAAGAAACCAACCCTTATTCTTATTCTTAATAACCATTTACATTCCCTAACGTAAACATGCACTAAATCCAAAATATAGCTATAAAAAGTTGCCTTGTGCATGTCCACAGAAGACATGCCCAAGGAGCTTTAAATTTGTGTTTTTACCTCTTCCATAAAACTCAGAAGAGTCTCCCACAGATTCCTACATTTCGTATGCTACACATTTTCTTATTCCCTAAATCACATATTAGCATCCCCATTCTTATTTCCAATGAAAATCAGTGAACTAAAATAATAGCTCGTGTAGAAACTGACACCACACTGTTTTTAAAAAAATATCCTTCCTGCAACTCCATACAACAACCTGATTTTCTATGAAGTGAAATTACACAGTATCAATGATATCTGCCTTTACTTACACGTCAACACCATCTTGAGTGAAGGATTTTAGGGTACTTACTGCATGGTAAAGTTCATTAATTTGTAATTACAATTAAATCCAACTCTCAGATACTGATTTTTTTTTTTGGCTGTGCCACATGGCTTGTGGGATTTCAGTTCTCCAATCAGGGGTTGAACCCAGGCCACGGCAGTGAAAGCACCGAGTCCTAACCACTGGACTGCCAGGGAATTCCCTCAGATGCTGATTTTACCAAAAACATATCCAAGGTACTTCTTATAATACACCTTTCTCTATCTCAAATTTGGAAAGAGAACATATTCCACACCTAAGTTAACTCACTTAGACATAACTTGTTTATTTAATATCAATTATTGGCTATTACCTCACTGATGATCTAGATAATTTAAAAATGTAGTTTTATCAAGTGCCCTATTTTCATAGTTCATTGGAATATAGCAAGAATTGATTTAGGTAAGCAACGGTTTCTACTTCACTCTTCATTCTAAGTTATCATTTGAAATTAACAAAAATCATTATAAAATTGACAAACTTCATACCAAATCCCCGGCATTTTGCTCATCATTTTCAGAAGTGTTAGAAAGTTCTGAGATATTTGTACAGTCTTGACTCCTAAAAGACAATTTTTTAATTTAACAGTATGCAAATGTAGTCCCTGTCTCCAAATATTCAAACTACAGTTCCCCAACTATGCAAACAGTTCCCCAACTATGCACACCTAATTTCAAGCAGTAGAATATCAGGTTTTTACTCTATCCTCTGTGGAAACAACTGACCATACTAGAACACTGAAAGTTAATTTTTTTTTTTCAATTTAAGTGTGTACAGAAGTACTATATGTATAGCCTCAACTGGATGAATATACGGATGAGTTTTTCAAAGTTATCACCACTACTAATATTTGCACAGTGAGTACCAGGAAAATGGTTGATTTGAGATATAAAAGAATAGAAGCAAAAAAGGAAGTAAAAACTAAAATAAATTATGTCTTAACCTCACTGTAAACACAGCAGAAGAAAGAATCATAAAATAGGGGTATCTAGACACAACGGAGATGAAAATGGGTATGTGACCTTCCTGAAGTAGAAAGAAGAAACTTTGGGAGGAGAGGCAGTAAGTTTGAGTCCTCCAGACATCAGACAGATTCAGCCCAGGAGAGTGAAACAGCTGGAATCAGTTATTCCCCAGTTTGTAGCCAGATACTGAAAATGATGTCAGAGTTTATAAATTATCTTCTCCAGTATATAATTCTTCCAAAGAATTTTTAAAACTGGGGGAAAGGCATACAAGGTCATATAGCAACATCATTCATTTTAAAGGAAAGAGGCTGAGTAATGTGTGCAAAGTCACCCAGAAAAGTTCACCAGAACAGATTAGGTTAGAGCCTGGATCTCAATTTGCAGGTCAGTTTTCATCCTACTAGTCCAAATCGATTTCCAAATGCAAGAAAAGTGTGGAATATTCACAGGATACAATCCAAAACAGATTAAAACTCAATCTAATCATGAGAAAATATCAGACGAGCCAAATTAATTACACACTACAAAATAAGTGTCCAGCACTCATAAAAAATGATGAAGTGATAAAAGAAAGGAAAGACTAGGGAACAGATTAAAAGAGACTAAGAAAACAAAACAGTGGATGCAGTGGGAATTCTGGATTGGATCCTGAAACAGAAAAAAAATTGATGTAAAAGCTGATGAAATCCAGATAAGTTCTACACTTTAGTCAATAGTACTGTATCAAGGATAATTTCTTAACACTTAATAAGGACACCACAGTTGTGTAAAATGTTAACCTAAGGGGAAAACAGGTGAAGGGTATATATATACATAGGGCAACTCTCTTTAGTATAAAATTATTTCAAAATTTTTAAAAATAGAAAAAATTGGACTATTCAATTTCTCATTCCTTTACCTAAATTACAATCACAAAAGAAGAAATGTAAAGAAATGTCATTTAATGTAACACGTTAAAAGGGTATAATTCAGAGAGCACAAATTAAGAACTGGATAGTTTTAAGAGCACAATATGCAAAGTCACTTTTCCACAACATCTATAATATGAGGTCACTTACTTGATAAATTTCAAAAGCTGGTCAGTTATCTTCTTAGCTGATCTTGCAATTACACTCTCAGGTTCATTAAATGTTCTGGCATTATGTTCTATATATCTGACTTCCCAGACTAATGCAGATAGCCTCCTTCAAAGTAAAAAACAGGCAATTTAGGGCTTAAAAAAATGAAAAGACAGAAACCAAGTAAAAAAATCCAGCATGTTAAGCCAGCATGATATATTAATTAAACCGTAAGTGCAAAGTTATAATGAATAACTTTCTAATACTGTCAACTTGATCACAGTCATAAGCAATTATACTGGAAGCTGAACTGCAGAGAATACATTTAAGGACTGAAAGTCGTAACAGATCACTTAATCACATCCAGAAAACCAAAAGAGCAACCCTCCCTTTTCACACTGCCTATAGGTATATTTGAAGCTATTGAGACTCAATGAAGAAAATGTGTTAAATACCATCAATCCTAAGAAAGTCAATCTGACTATAAACTCACAAACTGGTTTCTGAAGGAATGCACTACAGAGGTAAATTAACATCAACAATGTGAACTCAAGAAGTCAGTTTTTTGTAAAGATAATTTCTCAAAGCAGCTGAATCATACAGAATACCATCACCTGCTTTAAAAAAAAAAAAAATCACTGAGAATGGGAAATTTTATAGTTTTCAAAGCTCTAGAAGCCAGAGATAAAAAGTTGATGACTCTGGGGATTTATGTTTCAAAGACCAAAATCATTATTAACTAAATTTTATATTTAAATGGAGCAGCTTTTGCAAGAAAAACAGACTACTAAAGACTGAGGAATGAAACATGGTACTTCTCCTTATCCAGGTTCTATCCATACCTACCCACAGGCATCTAACACACTGCTTTACACAGGACCAAGAAATGACTATAACAAAAGAAGAGAACGAAACAGAAAATAATGTCAATCAGCCCCCACTCCACCACTGTCACTACCAGCCACCACTACCTCTGTTAACTCTACCTGGTTAAATGGCCAAATATCATTTCAAAATTTTTTTAAAGTAGATTTCTACTGACCTGTAAAATCGATTAACAAGTCTCATTCGAATTGTGTACAGATCAGTTGGATAGGCCACTACAGTACAGTACTTTGGATATGTACACAGATCAACTGGACCTGCAAAAGCTGCTGCTATATCTGTAATGGCAGAAGGAAGAATTTTCATCGAGAAATTCATTACCTCTAAGTGACATTTCTCTACAAATCATTCATAAAACAGAGCTACAATTAGCACTACAGGCTTACCCAAAAAGTAATAAATACAAATTGTAATAAAGAACATAACCACAATTATGCTACTGTTTTAAAATACTTTTGTGGAAAAGAAATCTTGAACATAAACTTGTCACTGTAAAAAAACTTACCAAGATTCAAAAGTTGATCTATACCACTAATAATTCGTTCACATTCTTCATCTCTAGATTTCTGACCCCATTCACCATCTTGGGGTTTGTAGAGCAATTTCTCTAGCTCATCTGAAGTGACAGAAATACTAGCTCCTAATTCTTCAGGTGGATCAACTATGATTCCATCAAAAAAGAAAAGAAAAAAAAAAAATCAAACCAAACTAAATATACACTATATTTAAATTCAGTTGTCCAAGTTCATATATAAGATACTAATCAAAGGAAAAAGAAGTTACTTTATAGCAGAAAAACCTGGCAGACACCACCTAAATTAAATGATTAAAGTTAATATTCCCAGTAACAGGACAAACTGCTATCATGTGCCTCCTGATATCATGCACTGAGAAAGACACAACGTCACCTCTCTGACACTCTTGCCAAATATGCAAACTCTGGACTTAATCATGAGGAAATATCAGACCGACGGAAATTTTACAAAGTGGCCAGTGCTCTTCAAAAGTGTCATGGTCATGAAAGATAATGGAAAGATTCAGGGATTCCAGACTAAAGGAGACTAAGAAGACATGGCAATGAAATCCAATGTGCGAAAGAACATTAGGACCATGGTCAAAATTTGAAAAAGGTCTATAAGATTAGAATTGTATCAGTGGTATTTCCTGATTTTGATAAATGCACTATACTTGTGTTAAGATGTTAACATTTGAGAAAACTGGGTGTTCAGAAATTCTTCTTTTTGTAATATTCTTAAGTTTGAAATTATTTCAGAATGAAATGTTTAAAAAGTGCAGTAAAAATTGATAATGGAAGAGTATGCACATTTTTAAAAAGAACAAGAGGCAATGTAAATATTCAGAGAATAGTTTCTTAAAAACTATTTTTTTAAAAAAGGAGAAAAATGTCAACAGAAAGAAGACAAACGTATCAATCTAACAATCTGATAGGTAAAATGATATTTTAAATTATTATTTAAAATATTATTATTTTAATATACCTGAGACTGATAATGCAAATGAGCTTTTCTTCATATGCCTCCAAATTTATTTTTCTGCCTGTTCATGTCTTTTGACAACTCTTCTAAAGACTTATTGGCCTCATTAACATGTAAAATCTCTTTATGTAAGTGTTTTTATTGATTTGGTATCGTTTACAAAGTGGCAGCTATAACTAGCAGTTAAAAGCACTGGTTGGAAGAAAAAAAAAAAAAGCACTGGTTGGTGCCGATGGCTTAGGCTAGAATCCAAACTCCTATCCTTTCTAGAGGTGTGTGACTTAGCTAAGTTACTGAAAATGCTCTGAGCCTGAGTTCCTTCATCTGTAAAATTAATAATAGAGCATAACCTCACAGTAAGATTAAATGAATGGATACATATGAAGTTCTTAGCAGCAGAGTAAGACCTCAAAAAAATGCTGGTTTTCACTTATCTATATATGCTTTATACAACGCAAAATGTCATTTCATATTGCTAAGTGTAGTTATTTAAAAAAAAATGTTTTTGAAAAAAATTCCTTAGTGGGAAGCAGCCACATAGCACAGGGAGATCAGCTCAGTGCTTTGTGATCACCTAGAGGGGTGGCAAAGGGAGGGTGGGAGGGAGACGAAAGAGAGAGGAGATACGGGGATATATGTATCTGTATAGCTGATTCACTTTGTTATACAGCAGAAACTAATACACCATTGTAAAGCAATTATACTCCAATAAAGATGTTAAAAAAAAACAAAAAGAGGAAAAAAAAGAAAAAACTCCTTATTTCCAAAGTAAAGCACGGCAACAGTTGATGGAGATATGTCAGAGAATAAAACACAAAGGAAAAAGGGCTTGACCCTTAAGGCAGACACAAGAAGAAAACACAGAGCAAAGATTTCATGTGTCAAAAATGGTGGATGTGGAAGGACACAAGTTCTTGCATGTTTTTATGTTGAATCAACAATAATGTAAAAGAAAGCTTGATAGTGGAGAGATGGGAGCCAACAGATATATAGGGGACCCCTTCAAAAAGTTTAACAAGAGTGAAGTAATTCAGTAGCAAAATGTTCAAGAAAATGAAATGAAAGCTGTTTTAAGGTACAAGACACAAATCCAAACTCGAATGGAGACAGGAAGGAGGAAACTAAAATTGTTGGAGGGAATGAACTAAGTGTAAATACCAGGTCCAAGAGAAGTTCAAAGGAGTGGGACAGCAAGCACTGGAGAAGAGACGGCCTTTGGAACAAAGACCTCTACCTCTCAGACAAGTTGAGGTAATGCAAAAGACAGACAGAAGTCAGGTTAGAGCTCTTCTCTGAAGAAAGAACAAGGGTAAAAAATAAGGATGAGGGGCTTCCCTGGTGGCGCAGTGGTTGGGAGTCCGCCTGCCGATGCAGGGGATGCGGGTT